>NC_143065.1:3865530-4168560 GCF_052426305.1 Pelodiscus sinensis
AGTGTGCTCCTGAATTACTATTTCTTTATTTCAACAAGAAGTCTCAGTTATTCTTTGTTGAGACAAGACATAGTTCAGACGTGTGCAGGTCAATTGCCAACAATCTTACTGTTCTGTGTCTGAGCCCCACCCTTCCATCAATATACATGCCCATCAGGCAATCTGGTGGCAATGCTAGCAGATAACGTTGAGTTAGACAGCCTCAGAACTCTTGGTTTCTGAGCACAGCTCATGAAAAAAAAATGTGCATAGGTTCCAGGAAAAAATGAGGTTAGCTGAACAAGCAACAATCGTTATGTGAGGAGGCAAACCTTCTGTACCAGCCTGAAAACGTGCACCACTCTTACGGATTTCAGAAAAAGGTGTTCCCAAACTTATGGTGCAAATAGACAATGAAAGAATAGAAGCTATTAAAATCAGGAGCCCATTTGGTTTAACTCTGTCAACCACACCACCAGGGTGTGGCAACTCAGGAACTCTGCTCAGAGGCTAAGAGTAAAATGGGGAGGAGGAAGAAAAGAATAACTAAAAAGAAACAGAATGTCTGTTCTGAATAGAACAAGGACAAAAAGTCATTTATTTGAATTTGATTGTAACTGAAAATACAAGGATCAGGGTGTATCCACAAGCGGTATTCCAGAGCTCCAGGGCAAATGAAGCCATAAGTTGATTACATTTTGAAAGTAAAAGATTTCACAGGCCATATCTGAAAAACATTATTTCAACCCACTAACAGTGCACACTATTTCGGTCATTTATTTCCACATTCAAACATGCTGTTTATTCAGAGTCCTAATGCATGTTTCAATAGTCTTATGAACAGCGAACCCTAAAACTGTACTGTACCTGTTGGGCAGTGAGCCAAATTTGTGCACAGACTCCCTGAAAGCACCCTAGCAATACTCCTACGGCTAAAATAGAGAGTCATATTCCTCGCCCACCCATAGCATGGGTGGCACAAACCCACTCTGGTACTGATCGGAACAGGGCCGAACACAGAATGGCACTCCAGCCACATCACGGTACTCCATGACACATAGACAGAACGTATGTGTGTGTTGTGGGGCAGATGGTTTAAATCAACTGAAGTTCAGCTATACTGATTGATTATTAAAGCTACTGTACCCGAAGAGGAAGTTTGTAGGGGCAGAAACCGCTAGAATAGCTGACTGGCTGTTGCTTGCACTTACACTGCTTCACCACGCCCTGAGAAAGCAAGGGTGAATTAGTACTGTTTCTCCAGCAGGGAACCATTTACCGGGTTATTAACAGCACAGGCATCAAAATGTTATTGTGTCTTAACATTAGCTTAGGAACATCTGAATGAAATTTAAACTAAAAGCTGACATCTCAGCTGACTGTCTAAAATAAAATGTCTCTACAAAACTTCTAGTTGGAAACTGAATAATGGCCACTGTGGGAAAATTGCTCATTCATTTAAAGAGCCTTCATGTATTTAATAGGGGAAGAAAAGGGGGTTTAGTTCTTAAATGACTTTTTAGGAGTTTGAGACCCACTCCTCCTGCTAGGAGTTATGAAACTCCCTGTCGCCCACCCCAGCAAAAGATAATGAGGAGATTTCAATATGGTAGGTTCCAGCGAACAAGTTTAAAAGTAAGACTTTGATCTGACCTACTGAACCCCCTGAATGTGCAACAAAACAGTGAGAAGAACTTCAAAAGAGAGAAAAACAAGAAAAATTCAAAAATGTTAAAAAAAAAGACGGGGAGGAAGGGGGGGAACCTTTACTCACTGGAGACCACACCCAACACTGCAGTCTAGCTATTCCCTGATTACCTACCCTGCCAGCTAACATCCTAGCAAAAATGCTGGTATTTGCAGCATGAGCAATTGTGTGACTTTATTATTTTATTGCAGATGCTCTTTACAGCCTCCTCCGTTGCTGCCATTCAGCTTCTCGCCCCGCCGGAACCCGCTGCCAGCCACACAGTTATCTTCGATCCCCGCCTGGCTTCCTTCCAATCCAAACTTTCATCGCGAACACAAGCGGCAGACGCAGGGTGTCCCCAGCTGCAGCGCGTCCCCAGCCCCCCACTGCCCAGCTCCGCGGCTCACCCCACGCAGGGAAAGTGTCTGGTTGGGAAAGCTCCGCTCGGAGTCTATGGACACGCGAAAGCGAGACGCCCGGTTCAGCTACACTATCCCCCCCCCCGCAGGCATTTCCCTGGGGTGCTTTGCTTAGCCCCCCCCATCTCAGCAGTGCCAGGCTGGGGCAGGGGGCTGCTCACCTGGGCAAGGCACAGGCTGCGCCGGGCTCCTCGGGACGCGGAGAGGGAGGCTGATGGCAGCTGGGTGGGGATTTTGTACCGAGCCACATCCACAGTCTGGCCTAGTCTCCACCCCCTGGCGCTCCCAGCCCCCTCCCCCTTGCAGCCTGCGGGGCGCCCCACCCCGGCCGGCTCTGACTCATCTGCCTTGGACTCAGGCCGGGCGCCGAGGGCGGAGCAGCCGCCGCACAGCCAGGGCGGGCAGGGCGCTCAGCCAGGGCGGGCAGCGGCCAGGGGGACCCTCTCTCCAGCCCCAGGGCGGGCACGTCCCAGAGATTTTTGTGGTGCCCAGAGCCCGCGCAAAGTCCCCCCCTCCAGCTGGCCTGAGGCTCAGGGAGCGAGCTTGGGTGGGGCAGAGGGGGAGCAGGGCTGTGGGGGGAAGGCTGGCTGCAGGCTGTGGGGAAGGGCGTACAGGGGGTGAGGGCAGGGAGATGAGGGGGGACAAGGTGGGGGTGCAGTGCTTCCTGGGGTACTCCCCTCGGGCAGTGGCTGCTGGGCGGTAGGGGGGATCTTTGTGTGCTGCTGCCCGGAGGCAGTATCCCTGCAGGTTCCCATTGGCTGCAGGAGCATTTGGGGCTGGTGCACCAGGCAGAGACACCACCCTGCCCGGGGGCCACAGGCATTTGCCAGCAGCCCTGAGGAGCCAGCAGCTAGAAGGTGCCTCAGCCCTGCTGTGCTGCTGGTGGCTAAATCACCTGCGGGCAGCAGGCAGGCCAGAGGATGTATGAGGCGGGCGGGGCGCAAAGACCCAGGCCCAAACTTTGGTGGAGCCAGGCCAGGAATGTTCTTGGGGCCCAGGCCCTTGGATCCGGAGAACTCGCCATATATATGCATAAAGCAGAGGGGCAGAGTGTTTCCTCCTACCCTCAAGGGATTCCCAAGATAACCAGGCTAGTCTTAATAATATCCAGGTCTTAGAGCGTTCCAGAAAGGATGTCAGGCTAGGTACCCCCATTTTACATTTTAGGAAACTGAAGCACAAGTTAGAATTGACTTGCCCAAGGGCATCAGCAGTTCTGGGACTAGAACCTAGATCACAATAGTCCCGCTCCAGTGCTCTAGCCCACACAATTGCTGACAATTTAGCTGTAGGACTAATACATTCCATACTAGCCAATTAGCCCATCATAAGACAGGATTTTCAGGTCTTCTCTCCTGAGCCTCCTGTCTCTCGCTCCATGTCTCTCTCTCTCCTCCTACTGCCTCCCGCCCCTCTCTCTCTCAGCTCTCCTCCCTCTCTCTTTCTCTTCTCCTCCCCCTCCTGCCTCTCACTCGGGGGACCGCAGAGCCCAACCGGCTGTTTGGGCACCACGCTCCCCGTGCTGCATGGGGGGTATGGAGCCCAAACGGTCACTTGCTCCCATGCGGCGGCCTGGTTGAGCGGCTCAGATGTCAGCCGAGTGCCGCGGCAGGAGGCGAAAGACGTGACTCAGGCAACAGCGCCACTCAGAGGGAACAGCCAGGGAGGCTCAGTGCCACCCACAAGGAACAGCCAGCATTTCAGCATTACAGAGTCACAGACATTGGGCTACTCTATATATGATGGTAGGCCCATGATCAACAGTCTCAACAGATCCAAGGCAAGGTGAGGGACCCTGCTCCATGCTCCCAGAAGAGGCAGTGCCTCGGGCAGAAGGGGTGGTGCTGGGGCTACACAGACCTCAGCACCACCCAGACAGCACCCTACCTCCCCTAGGCAGCCCTCAGTGTTGCTCAGAACACAGCGTACAGCCCTCCAGTAGTGATTTAAAGGGTCCACTGCCACTGCTGTGCTCTTGGCCCTTTTGTATTGCCTGGCCCCAGGGCAGTTGCCCCCTCCTCCCATCAGCAGGCCTGCCAATGATTAGTCACCTAATGCAAGTGATTAAGTTCTATTCTCAAAAGTCATGTAGGCTAAACTTTTGCAGGTCACAGATGTGAAAAAAACCTCCCCCCAACCAACAAAAGTTTCTCTGACAAAAGCGCCATTGTGGAGAGTGGTATGTCAGCTGGAAAGCAGCCCAATGACATAGCTACTGACACTCTTTGGCAGTAGTTTACTTACAGCAGTGCTGCCAGCATAAAGCAGCTATGCAGGAGACGTTACAGCGGCACTGCTGCACCAGTCCAGCTGTGCCCTGTAAGTTCCATGATGCAGACAGCCCAGCTGTGCACTGTAAGTTCCATGATGCAGACAGCCCAGCTGTGCACTGTAAGTTCCATGATACAGACAGCCCAGCTGTGCACTGTAAGTTCCATGATGCAGACAGCCCAGCTGTGCACTGTAAGTTCCATGATGCAGACAGCCCAGCTGTGCACTGTAAGGCCAGTCATGCATACAGCCTTGCAATCCTTCCAGTAAAGTCTACACTAAAAGCGCTTTGTAAAATTGCCTTTTAAAAAAGCATCAAGAAAGAGAAGTCAAGGAAGGAAAGGAGGATAAAATCACGTAGGGTTTTCCTACTAATCTTATATAAACTTTATAATAAAACTGTCATTAGAGTCATACATTTATTAGCTTAAGCTTCAGGGAGGCCATTGCCAAGAGGAATGATGTTGAATCACTAAGTATTATTAGAACTATGCTTTCCAAACTTTTCTGTGCCACAGTTTAATCAGCACCCAGTACTGAATATTTATCTGTACAGGTAATGTCCCCAGGCAGGTAGGCCTTGTCTACACTATTCAGTGAAGTCAGTTCTGCACTTGTCCTTTGTCTTCTGGTACAACTGCCTCAGTTCCTTTATTTTTATGCAGCACTGCTGGGTGTCCCTGGCCTATCTTTCTCCTCCGTGCCCTTTGCAATCTTGGCATAAATATCTGCATTTCTTGTGCTGGTTTGTAGTTATGCAAGAACAGATTCCTCTCCCCACACAGCAGCTGGTGTTCACCTGCGACCCTGGGAACACATGGTAAGGTGTGCTGCCTGCTCTGAGGTCTGCTCGCCACTCTGGCCACACAGGAGATGAAATTCAAATTTTCCCAGGGCTTTTCCTGTTCACCTGGAGAGCAGTAGAGTTGAAAAGTCCTGGCCAGAGTGGTCACTGTGGGGCACTATGGGACACCTCCCAGAGGCCAACTTCTTCGACTTTCCGAGTGTTGCGTTTGTACCACCATAAAGTCAATCATGCAAGGTCAAATTTAGTGTTGCTCCTTGTGAAAAGCAAGAGTACCAAAATCGACTATAACAGCCCTTAAAGTTGATGAAATGGGCTTGATAATGTGGATTCATTGTTTAGAAATTTGACCTAATGTGGCTAAGTTCAACCTAAATTGACAATGTAGACCAGGCCAAAGACAACATAAATGAGCCTAGCACATTTGTATCTTTAAAAGAAAATGCAGCTGTCTCCTCAGAATGATGTTTTAAACAAATACGCTTAGCAAATGAACAGAGGGTTACTCAACAGTTTGGCTTAAACCCCAGCGCTTAGACCCAGAGAAAAATATAAATTTGCCACACTCTCTCAAATTGACCACAGTTACAAATGAAATTAAATATAAATAGCCACTCAGGATCTCAGGATAGTAACTTGATGAGCAAACATACAAGACTACCCTGAATGAACAGGCTGTCTTTGAAAGATCCTGCTTCAGTAAATATTAATCACACTTTGTAAATACAGGCAGTCCCCGGGTTACGTACAAGATAGGGACTGTAGGTTTGTTCTTAAGTTGAATTTGTATGTAAGTCGGAACTGGTACATATTGTAGGGGAAACTCTAGCCAAACATTTCTCCAGAGCTCAGTTTTATTCTCCCACACCTCACTTCCCTCAGTCCTTTATTCTCAAGCTGAGGTGTCTGCTGAGAAAAGCCGCTCTGCATCTCCCTGGTCTGCTGGGGGGAAAGGGGGGGGGCGCTAGCCTCACGTCTCCCTGGTCTGCTGGGGGGAAGCAGCTAGTGTGGGGATGCCTCACCCCGTTTGTAAGTAGGGATCCGATGTAAGTCGGATCCATGTAACCCGGGGACTGCCTGTATGTAAAAGTGTAAGTGTTTATCCTCCTATGCCTCAGCAGTAAAGTTTGTAATGATTTACCCACTAGACAGCTTATAAAATTACAACTCTATTATGTGTTTGGATAGAACGTTGGACATCAAAGCCATCTTTTTCCTAACACAATATGGCAGAGCCAGACATTGTGTTAAATGCTCCACCGAACAAGCTAATCAATGGAATGAGTTCCTTTCTGTACAGTGTAATGCTAGGCACACAGTCACATTCCAGAGCACAAGTCACACTGTGCTCAGAATTCAATTTACTTCAAATGCTTCCTCTTAAAGGGCTAGAATTATCCCCGGGAAAGATCTTGTATATAAGATCGCTCTCACATGCTCTCTATTGTGTATTTTAAGGAATTCCTTATTATGGTAAGAAATAAATGCAGGTAGAATTAAGTTCACATCACAGAAGTAAAACTCTACTTATATCTGGGCCCTTGGGAGGCAGTGTTCTCTAACGGACAGGCCACTGAACTCAAGAGTCAGAAGGCCTGGGGTCTGTTCCTGGCTCTGTTGCTGCCTGACATTAGGCAAATCACGTCATCTTTTGGTGCCTCTCTCCCAATTTTTGTTTGTCTTTTCTATTTAGACCGACAGGGAAAGTAACTGAACATGTCTTACAGGTACTGTCCCCCATTGCAATCCGGGTCCCTGTCAGCTCTTTAAATAGCTCCTTGCTGACTCTTGCCACAGCTCAGCCAGCTCTTGCTGGAACTGTGCACCAGGGCACACCCACTTACTTTCGCCTCTGATTTAGACCATAAATTATCATAGAATCCTAGGGCTGGAAGAGATCTCAGCAGGTCATTGAGTCCAGCCCCCTGCCCAAAGCAGGATCAATCCCAACTAAATCATCCCAGCCAGGGCTTTATCAAGCCAGGACTTAAAATTTTTCAGGGCAGAGGCTGCTTCTCTCTGTGTTTGTACAGCACATAGCACAATAGGGCCCAAATAGCAGTTGGAGCTACAAGAACCAATGCCTAGAAGTTGAAGCTAGACAAATGCAGACAGTGAGAGCAATTAACAAGAATCCATCAGGATTCAGATTCTGAAGAAGTTTCCACCAGATGCAATTTTTAAATCAAATTTGCAATTATTAAAAAACATGCTCTAGTTCAAAAGGACAACAGGAAGTCAGAGCAGATAATCACAAAGGTCACTTTTGGCCTTGGAATCTATGAAACTATAAATAATAATAGCTGAATCCCACAAGCTTCTGCAACTTGAGAGTGTGTCTACAGGTTGCCTTTCCGGTTGGTTTAAGGGTCTCATTTTCAGAGAAAAAAATCATTGTAGCAGAACTTTATTGCTCTGAAATTTGATTCTAGCCTTGTGGTTTAAATTTAGCTTTGTGGTTTTTCTTTGTTTTCCTAATGGGTTGAGGTTCAAGATAATCCACTATATCAGCACCACATCTAACAAGAATAACATTGTGGCTGTGTCTAGACTGGCAAGTTTTTCTACAAAATCCTCTGCTTTTGCGGAAAAACTTGCCAGCTGTCTACACCGGCCTCTTGAATTTCCGCAAAAGCACTGACGATCTCATGTAAGATTGTCAGTGCTTTTGCGGAAATACTATGCTGCTCCCGTTCGGGCAAAAGTCTTTTTTCGAAAGACTTTTGCGCAAAATGGCCAGTGTAGACAGCAGAGATTTGTTTTCCGCAAAAAAGCCCCAATTGCGAAAATGGAGATCGGGACTTTTTTGCGGAAAAGCGCGTCTAGATGGGCACGGATGCTTTTCTGCAAAAAGTGCTTTTGCGGAAAAGTGTCCAGCCAATCTAGATGCTCTTTTCCGAAAATGCTTTTAACGGAAAACTTTTCCGTTAAAAGCATTTCTGGAAAATCATGCCAGTGTAGACATAGCCTGTATGTTTCCACAGCGCCTATTTTAACTATACTAGACACTTAGCTATACCACAGATACCAAGGACGAGGATATATGCTATATAAAGGAAAGGCACTGACTGTTCTGTGGCCACTGGCCAGCTTTGCACAGCCATCTGCCTTCCTCTGGCAAATGAACCTAAATAGAGAAATGAAATGGACAAAGGTGTCTGAAGTCCACTGAAAAGTAAAGGGGTATTTCCCAGAGACCTGAATTGATCAGCACCCTACTCCTGTTCATCCACATCCCAACATCCACATTTAATCTTCAAGGCAGCACTACAGATCAGCCTCAGATTGCTCAGTGATAGGATGTACATTGACCTAAGATTGTTCAATGATAGGATGTACATTGGCATTTAGCTGGAACGGGCAAACTCACGGAGCCTGAGCATTCTCCATAAGTGAAGATGATCAAGGGTGTGAATTATTCCATCAAGGCAATGGAATAAATTACAACTAACAATTTGCTTTATGATTTACCTGTTTTGTATGATACATCAGGACCAATTTTCAGGCATTCTTAAAACTTAAATGCCCACCTGGGAAAGTGAAGGAACAGACTGACAGAACCAGATGAGTACCCAGGAAAGGCCCTAAAAGGAAAATAACAGAACCCCATTGGCCATCACCTACAGCCCCCAGCTTAAACCCCTCCAGCGCATCATTAACAATCTACAACCTATCCTAGGAAACCATCCCTCACTCTCACAGGCCTTGGGAAACAAGCCAGTTCTCACCTACAATCCCCTAATCGGAAGCAAATTCTTTCCAGCAACCAGGCTTCACTCCTCAAACATAGCAACCCAGGAACCTGCCCCTGCAATAAACCTCAGTGCCAACCCTGTCCACACATCTATACTTACGACACCATCACAGGACCTAACCGCATAAGCTATAACATCAGAGGCTCATACAATATCACAGACTTTAATGTGATCTATGTCTTCAACTGCCAGCAATGCCCCTCTGCCATGTATATTGGCCAAACTGGACGGTCTCTGTGACAAAGAATTAATGGACACAAGTCAGATATCAGAAATGGTAACACAAAAACCTGTTGGATCATATTTTAACCTATCTGGGCACTCATTAATGGCTCTAAAAGTAGCCATTCTTCTATGAAGGAATTTCAAAAACCAACTACAGAGAGAAACTACAGAACTGCCCTTCATATGCAAATGTGAGACACTCTCGGAGGGCTTGAACATGAATGGGATGGGCCATTATATTCAACAACCAATTGACATCAAAAGCAAAGTACGGAACACTTCCAGCCCACTCAATTAGCCTCATTAGCACCAGCACTACAATTGTCAGGTATTTTTTTCTTTTCCCGTTATATATTGGGAGGTTCCCCCTTTCTGCTCATCTGAGGAAGTGGGTTTTGCCCATGAAAGCTCATGATACTATATATTTTTGTTAGTCTCTAAGGTGCTACAGGACTTATAGTTGTTGCTTTGATATACTTCTCCGTTCATATTCATGTTTCTGATTGTATATTGTGACATCTTCTTGGAGAGCCCATCAAATGAAATTCTGCTCAACTCCAGCTTCCTTCCCAAAGCCTTTCCACTCCCTAGCTTGTCTATCATCTTTGGAACCCCCTTCCCCCGCCTCCCTGTCCTTTGAGTTCACAGCCCAGGTATAAACATTTGCCTCCTTCCTCCCGCCCCCAAAGATCCTCCCAGACATGGTGATGTCTCCAGGAAGTGAGGTCTGATACAGGGTGAGGGAGTGAGCTGCCCACTTTCTATGAACACCTGTCGATGGTACCAAAACAGCATGCATGCTAGGACTATAATTACAGGTGCAGTTTCAATGAGCAAAAAGCGGTACCAAATATATCCCAGGCTAATAAGAGTAAAGCTATTTCAGGGCAGCACTGTGCACGCTGCATTGCAAGCTGTCATTCCTGGTGAGGCTTGACTCATTATGACTGAACCCCTCCGGGCCGATTGTCCCCTGCTACCAGAAACAGGGTGAGGATAGCACTGTATTTATACATGCCGTGTAAAATACACACTCCAAATGAATCCTGCCTAAACAGGGCAGGTACCTTACTACCAATGTTTGCCACCTATGTGACTGCCCTCCATTTATCACAGGTGTTTAAAGACAGGCTTTCTAGTGTTCTGAGCACATTGAACTAGGTGCAGTAGGATTTCGAAAATTACCCAGCTATTTGGTCTTTCATTATGTACCTAGCCTACTAGTCTAGTGCTATGGAGGTCAGAGGCTGCCTACGTACATGTGCATCCAAAAATGAAGCACTTGACAAATACTAGGAACTGACAGTGTGAATGACTTTAGAAAGTCTACTCCGAACGAATGAACCAGTCACAGGATACACAAACAATCAGTTCTATTGTGTGTCACTGCAATTCAATTTGCTTCCGGAACCCAGAAGGATTTCCTGACACTGTTCCAAAGCTGCCTTCAGGGGGCTGGTCCATCCCATTACACCTTTCTTTTGAAGTGTAAAAAAAAAATCAGACATGGAAAGGGGAACATTCTGCTAAGCAGCCTCACAAGTGTCATTGGGAGAACTTGCTCTGTGATTCTGCCTGAATCTGAACATGGTGCTGGCTTGTGTCCCAAACACACTAGCCACATTTTTTCAAAAGTCTTCTACCATTGATGAGATTGATTCAGCTCTGGTGCAATCACTGGTCAGAGTCTCAGGCCATGCAGCTGTGCACTGTCTGTGTGGATCTTGTGCCACATAGTAAAATTTCCCTAAGTGCACTTGCATCTACTCCAGTTAGAAAATGGGACAGATCAAAGCCCATTTTTGTATGTGGCAACAGGGTCCACACAGACACAACGTACCGCAGGCTGGTCCAAATTTATACCCCACCTTGTCACAAACTAAGGATTCATATACACCACCCCTAATGCAGATGGTTTACTGTTATTCCTGCCTGTGTTTTAAGCACCATCACAATTAGCTTGTGAGCAAGATTCAATGACAAAGTGTTGGCACCTGCCAGATACACTAGCGTTCCCATGGGTTGCAGACACCAATGTTCGCAGCAGTGGGGAATTTGGAAAAAATGTTCCTAATGCAACCAGGACCCCTAGCAGCAGCAGCAATTCTGGTGGGAACATCATGCACCACAACTTGCTGCTCCTGGGGAATAGGACAGAAGCAACTCTAGAAGATGGAAGCTTCAGAAAACTGTGAGGAGATTTTCTCTGTAGAGAAGTTGTCACAGAAAATCAGCTCTATTTCAGTACTATTGCTCACCTGCAAGCTATTCTTCCATTTCAGTGATTCACAGTGTAGCCAATTTTGCAGTTTGAATAAGCCACGGGTCTCTGCCAAAGGGTAGGGAGGCTGTAACACCTAATGATTGGTGCCATGGTCTTGTAATGTTCAAGGAATGTAGCTCAGTATCAGGTTCAAACTCATTTTACATGACCTTTTTAGACAAGACGTTCTTTCCCAGTGAAATGCAGGAAACCATTGTGCATCCACTAGCTATATACAGTAGCAACTGTCTCTGTACAAATACTTAAGACTGACAGCTCTGCCTCTAACATGCCCCTTCAAAAAACTATTCACACACACGGACATCACAGAGATTAAAAGATGACTACTGACAAGCAAACCCCTTCGGTGCACGTTTTCTCAATTTGCTTTTCAAATACACAGATAGGTTTCTTTTTGGCTAATTTCAAAAGCTAGAGATATCACAGAAGAAAAAAGATCTTTGTGTAATTGCAAATCAAGCATTATTGAAGCAAAAGCAGTGATACTCAGAGCCCAAAGTGAAATTAGATGAAATACATTCTGTTGAAACTTTTCCAATATAAAGATTGATGAACATTTTCCTGTGAGCCCTCTTTCACACACACACACAGCCATGTGCACACACCACAAAAACTCAATTACAGATGGACTATGTTGCTTTAGTTTACCTATGTATTACTGAAGAGGCTGAGATAAATATAACCTACTTGTCCAACTATTTTCCCCAAACGTTTTTATATGCACTAGGAAATTCATATATTTTCACCACATTAGACAAAACATCTGCATCTCGCCAGCTACCCCACATATATCCTTTCCCTGTTCTATATTCTACCAAATCTGAATACAAGTGATGCTCAGGTTTTTTATTTATATTGTAATCATGCGT
Source organism: Pelodiscus sinensis (assembly GCF_052426305.1). Lineage (NCBI taxonomy): Eukaryota > Metazoa > Chordata > Testudines > Trionychidae > Pelodiscus > Pelodiscus sinensis. The sequence continues at coordinate 3,877,828 of NC_143065.1, forward strand.
AGGAGTCCAAATTGTGGGCCACATGGAACAGAAAGATGCTCCTTGTCCCAAAGAGCGTAACATTAAAATATTCCTTTAGCAAACACAAGTCACCAAAAGGGTAACTACTGAAAGAAGTGTATTCAAATCAGAGTATAATTTAACCAGTTCAAAGAGTACATTATCCCACTGGGTGTCTCCTGTGCCCTTTTTCATAGCGGCTGTGTCTACACTGGCATGAATTTCTGGAAATGCTTAAAACGGAATACTATTCCGTTTTCAGTTTTTCCGGAAAAGGAGCGTCTACATTGGCAGGCTGCTTTTCCGGAAAAGCCCTTTTTCCGGAAAAGTGTCCGTGGCCAGTAGACGCGCTTTTCTGGAAAAGAGCACCGAGCGTCATTTTTGTGATCGGGGCTTTTTTCCGGAAAAGATTACTGGGCTGTCTACACTGGCCTTTTCCGGAACAGTGTTCCGGAATAAGGACTTATGCCCGAGCGGGAGCAGCATAGTTTTTCCGGAATAGTGGCTGATTTTGTACAGTAGAGCATCGTTGCTTTTCTGGAAATTCAAGGGCCAGTGTAGAGAGCTCGCAGCTTATTCCGGAAAAGCGGCTGATTTTCCGGAATAAGTGGCCCAGTGTAGACACAGCCAGCATGTCTTAAGGTTTCTACACTTTTTCCTCCTTCAGTAGAAATTTTAAAGTCTTTTTGCCTTGGCATGTTCCATATGGAGTCAGAACCCTCCATTTCATTGCTGGTTTTATCTATTGCTCATTTAACAATTGTTTAATCCAACTATCATGGTTTCAGAGCACGCTGCAGCTTAGCCCCCCTTTTGTCCTCTCTCGGTTTTAAGGAATGCCATGATGCCCTATCCCCAGATATTAGGCTTGATCTACTCTACCAATCGATGTCACTATAACTGTGGCACTCAGGGAAGTGGAAAATCCACACCCTTCAGTGACGTAATACCAAGTTAACCCTGGTGTAGACAGGGCTTTGCCAACAGGAAGCCTTCCCCCATTAGCACAGCTACCATCTCTTGGGGAGGTGGAACATCTCTCTAGCTTCTCCCGTTGGCATAGACTGTGTCTTCAGTAAGTGCTACAGTGGTTCTGCTGCAGCACTGCAAGGGCAGACAAGTCCTTGGATAGTAGCGTAGATAGTTAGACATTAGATATTTAGACTGTATTTCCAGAAGAATGCTAACAGAGTTAGGTGCCCAACTCCTACTGAAATGGAATGGGAATGGAAGGTATAACTGCCGTAGGCTGTCTTTGAAAATATAACCCCAGAATTTCATCATTGATTTGTGACAAAGTAACTAATAAATCAATTGCCAAACCAGAGTCCATACAACCAAAGACAGGCCTTAAACACTTGCCACATAGCTCCATTTCCCATTTACTGTCTCTGATGCTTAGAGGAGCTTAAAGGCAGCAGTTGTGAGGTGGCAGGAAAGTTCTGTGTACCACAGATCGCCAACCTGTCCCATCTGTTAATAGTTTCAATAGAACAGCCTTTTCATCCGTTGTTAAGCACGCTGATGTGCACCGCCTCAACGGACTTTGCTATGCTTGAGTGGTGGAGGAGGAAGCATTCCAACCCTACTGCAGCTTTGCCACAAAGGAGCTGGGGCACTAACATGTAAAGGGTGGATTTCTTGACTAAAAGTGAGTGTCTACTTCAGTGCTGCCTGAAAGAAAAAAAATGTAGCTCATTTGGATCAATGCTGAAGCAAGGTGTCACTAGCTTGGTGTCTAAGGAGGCAGGCTATTCAGGGAAGGAAGGTGTCAAACCACCGGGCTGGTATTTAGTAACATTTCTGCCAAGCACAGTGAGACTGGCGCGCTTGGAGCAGAGATGCAGCTTTGAGATCTAGACAATGACATTTCTGCCACTCAAAGCTTGTCTCCACTATGCCGGGGATCAACACTGCAGAGATCGATCCACTGGCCATCAATTTATCGTGTCTGCTTAGATGCAATCGATCGATCTCTAAGCGCTCTGCCGTTGACACTGGCACTCCACCAGGATGAGAAGAGTACCTGGACTCAATGAGAGAGCAGCCCATGCCGACCTTACCACACACAGAACACTGCAGGAAGTATGTTGACTTCAGCTACACTATTTGTGCTGTTGAAGGCACAGATTAGATTGACAGCAGGGGTTAGTGCAGAGTGGGTCATAGAGGGCAAGGTAAACATACAAATAGTCTGTAATCTAAGTGCAGGGTTGGCAAGAATGAATGTGGCTCAGCCTGCATGTAATATTTAACATATTTCACTAGTGTTTTCTCTTTTGTAAGCCTCTAAGAAATGTTTCTGTTCTCTGAGTTGGAATGTTTTTGACTGTTGTATCCTGGGGACTGGCTGGTCTTCCCAAAAGGAACAGATTTCTGACCTCTTAAGGGAGGAAGGTTGAGGTGCAAGTGACAGCAGTTCTACAGTGTGGACATGGAGAGACAGCTGTCATCTTTCCTCGGAAGCTGTCCCAAAGAAAGACTTGAGGATACTTTTGTGGGCACAAAAGGGCAAGGAAGCAGCAGTTTGAAGGCATGGCTGCGGAGCTACAAGCTGTCAAATCGGGATACTTAAAAATCAAAGGACGCTGTACCATTCTTTATGCTGTCAGGCTGTGGGCTTGACATGAGGGGGAGCCTTTCATGTGTACAGCTCTTCTTTGGATTTACAGACGCTATGAGACATGACATGGGGCTCCTATCCTTACTGGTGAAAAAGAGAGAAACGTTGGTTTTGGACATAGACACAGACACACACTCGGACAACACAATTTTCGGCTGTGTGTTGCTCAGCGACCTTGTTGGACTGAAGACTGGTTTCAGGCATGTGTCACTGGAGCAGGAGGGGCTATTTTCAGGAAGTGGGAGTGGAGGTGAAGCAATCCACTGCAAAACTGCCAGCCACGGATTCTGTCTCCTGCAATGGTTTGGGTCTGCCAGGGAGAGGTGCAGAATCCCTTTGGTTCTCTTTCTCCAGCATGTACATACCCACACTCCTCATGCACATTAGTTTGCTTGTGTGCTCTCCTTTAGGAACATGCCACATGTGTGTCAATAGAGGGGTTATGACACAATAGACATGTAACCCAGTCCCATGGCAAGGACAGACGGCCTCCGATTTACACTGAGGAGATCCCTGTTTTGTGTAGCCACCAGAATAGCTCCATATACACCACACACCTATGGTACTGGGTACAATATATATTAAAGAATCTGAATTAAATAGGTGTTTGTATATTCAGGTGATCCTCAACGGGGATACTTTGCTATCTTTGTGCATAAGGAGATGTGGTGGAGGTTATTTTGTGATCTTTTTTACATTTGAATTCCATCTCCAGTGTAACGTGCATTCCAGTAAAGGCTCATCAGGTACCACCTGAGAACACAGCAGGTCAAAAAAACCACTTCAGTCTGTGTGAAACATTTTCTCATTCAGTCCTGTTTTTTGCCTGGAAGAACAACTCCACTTGCTTAGAAGTTTGGTAGGCGGAGCTCAACAGGTACGCACACGCTCACTGGTTAGGGTGCTGTTTATATACTCTCACAGACAGGGGATAAATAAACCTTCGAGTCTACAGAGGAGCCATGAATTCATTAATAAAATATAGCAAGTGCCTTATTTCACTGCTAGACCCATTACTCTAAAGCTGACTTTCAGTCATTACATTTATTTCTGAAATGTTCATTTATCTTCTCTTATTATCCTCTTATTCTGTTGATGGTTTTAAATAGGTTCTGAGAAAATGCATTAGGGTTATTGACCACAGAGGAAATTTGGCAGCATTAGCCGCTGCACTTCAGTTCACTAATTCAAAAGGCCACATTCTCCGTCTTCCATGTAAACACATGCCAAAGGGGAGAATTTCCTAGGGAAACTCCAGAGTAGCAGAGGCGGACTAGTACTGCTGCATCATCGCAGTCAAAACACAACACGGGAATATTGTAGAAAGGCAGGGAGTCAGGCACAGCTGAAGTGCCTCTTCACTCTGTGGTCATCTCCCCCGCATCAGGAGCATATCTGGGTCAAGCTGCCTTGGGTTTCTCACTAGTGCTTTTACTCCCAACACTCCTTAATGGCTTGCACTAGCTGTGTCAGAAACAATTAATGCCAGCTCACTTGACCTCACTGAACTTGATGCTGCTTTTTTCAGAGGAATATTTCACTGTTTTTCCTGCACCACCTCCTCCTAGTTATGTACACTCCATTGATTGCATGATCCTTGGAATGCACGTTGCTTGGTGCAGAGGGACTGATTACATCAGCATGCAGGCATGCAAGCATTGCCAACTCCTGCAATTTTAATGAGACTCATGATATTTGGGTATTTCTGGAAGTAAGAATCTCCGCTTTCATTTTTAAAGAAGCTTTTAGTATTTATAGTTTCAGAGAAAAGCTTGAAAATATGACCCTAAAGGCTCAGAACCCAAAAGGTAAATAAACCTACTCTCTCACAACCTCATGATTTCTGAACATTTTAGGTTGGCATAAGACAGGACATGGGATATGACCACTGCCTTCCCTTTCTACACATATACAACTCATTTGGCAGCACCCAAAGGAATACAAGAGACAAAAGCTGCACACTTCAACCTGGAGACCGAGACGTGTTGTATCATGCTCACAGCTAATTGCACCATCTTGTTACAGAAAACTCTCAACTGAATGTGGGAAACTGTACAGGCTGGTGCTCTGTCACAAGTTTTAATAAAACTGAGATGTAATCACATGGCTCTTTGAATAGCCTTTCTGAATATAGCTATAGAGCTACAGCTGGACCTATGCCACCCTCCAAGGGTGTGGGGCTGGCTGGTTTGTACATATTCCTGGGAAAGCAAAATTAGTGCACTGGTTCTTTTGGCTTCCATGAAGACAAGTCTTACTCAATTGAAGATTAAGGAGCCTCTTGCTATTATGTTATAACAATACTAAGCACTGAAATGAACAAAAGAGTGTTGGGAGAAGAGGTGGGTGAATACTGGCTTTTTTAGTTGCTAGACGTTCCAAAAAAATGGAAAAAAAAGTGTCACTTTAGGGCAATCAGATTGTGTGTGTGCGTGTGAGGGTTTTTTGGGCAAATTCAGAAGGCATGAAACACTTGGAATCAGATGGAAGGAAATGTGTCTTGAATGGCAAAAATAGTCACTGGGGCCGGGGCACCAAGTGAGAGTAACTCTGTAGCCTGATGATTAGGAAACTCACCTAGCCTGCAGGACACTTAGTTCAAGTCCCTGCTACAATTATTTACACAAAGCGAAACATCTTCTCCAGGAGAAATTGAGAATGCTCCGTTCGAGAATATTCCCTAGACTAGCGACAAGGGCAGCCTGCTGCAACGTGGGAGACGCAAGGCCAAGCCCATCTCAGTGTGAGGCAGAGGTGTGAATTGAACCTAGGGCTCTAACATCTCAGGACAGCGCCTAGGGCTAACGATGAAGAAGGTATCACCACCACTGGTTCATTTCAGCGCCAACATTTTGATTTTTTGGTTCAGTGGAAACTATTTGATGGACTCAGCACAAATTTGCAAGCATCTTTTGGTCAAAGGAAATTTTCCAGCCAACTATTTGCCACACAAATTCCACCCTCCTCTAGTAGTGAGCTAACTTCCTATATATGAGACGACACAGAGAAGGCGTTAGATTTGTAGTGAAAAAATGTGCCACTTCTCCTTATTTCACAGGCTTTCTAGCCAATCTCAATTCTAAAAATGCCCTGTATTTTTTTTTAATAAAAACCAAAATCCATGCTCCAACAAATATGAAAAATTCTTGAGGTAAGGTTCTTGTATAATTTTATTTTTAATTACCTCTCATTCATACAAAACTCCCACTTTGTCTTCAAGGCACTTTTCCCCACAATGGTAGGCTGACCTGCTCCTTAGAGGGGAAGATTATTAACAGTGAGGAGCCCAATGGGCTAGGCACTAGGACCAGGCCCATTTACTTATTTTTAAATGGCATGGAAGACAAGAGTTAGAATTTGCTGATGACAGGAAATTCTTTCCTTTAGCTTAAACAAAACAAAAAACGCCAGAGGGCTCAACTCAGAAACTCAGATGAGCTCTGCTTGGCACAGGATCCAGGTGGTGTAAGGATAGGGGAAGAACGTTGGCAAGCTACTTTTATGCGCTGCCGGTCCTAGGCCAGCTTGGGGCTGGCTCACAACATAGAAACAGGATTCTGGCTTCTCTAAATAATTCCCATCTGCAATGGCCCTTCCAAGGGTCAATCTGACAACGGGGGATAGCTACACTACAGGGGCACTTCTGTCAACTTGTTCCTCCACTGAATCCCTCCGTGTTGGGCACTATGGCTGTGTCTACATTGGCATGATTATGTGCAAAAGCACCTGATTTTGCGCAAAAACATGCTGCCTGTCTATACTGGCGGGGAGTTCTTGTGCAAGAACGCTGACGTTCTATGCGTGAAATCAGTGCTTTTTGCGCAAGAACTATGATGCTCCCGCTCAGGAATAAGCCTTCTTGTGCAACTGTTCTTGTGCAGAAGGCCAGTGTAGACAGGCAACATGAATTTCTTGCGCAAGAAAGCCCTATGGCTAAAATAGCCATCGGAGCTTTCTTGCGTAAGAGAGCGTCTACACTGGCACGGATGCTTTTGCGTAAAAGCACATCTCTTGCGCAAAAGCACATGCCAGTGTAGACGCTCTCTTGCACAAATACTTTAACGCAAAAACTCTTGCGTTAAAAGTGCAAAATCTTGCCAACGTAGCCTACAAGTATTATCCTGTCAAAGAAGGGTAATAAATCCGCCACTGACCACTTAGGTTGGCTTTAGGCCCACTTTTGCCACCATGTTTATAATTGAATTTGGATAAGTATATAGTCGTGCAGCTTTGCAAAAATCATGTACAGCTTTGTGGTGCCGAACTCGCATGGGAGGAAAAAGTTGAGAATCATGGTAGATAATCAAATCTATTTTAGCAACAGTTGAAAACCAACAGGAAACACTTTGCTAGTGACCAATAAGAGAGACAAAATAAGAGGACATAGCTACCAATATCATATTCTTATAGGATGTAATGTGTTCAATTTTGCCTAGAAAAGCTATAGGTCATTTAGCAGCTCCTCAGAGACACAGATATAATGGGACTCTCAGAGGCTCATAGGTTGTAAAAGGTACATTTATTTAGGTAAGCGAAAAGCTAGAGAATAGTAAAATTAAAGTTATGGTAAGTATTAAATATACTGAAGGATAGTAGATTTCCTTATTTTGATAACAAAGGATACTTCAAGTGGATAACAAATACATAGAGAATAAAAGGAAATACCTCTTCAAACAGCACATCACTAACCTGTGGACTTTACTGTGTGGGAGGTTCCCAAACTTTGATCCGCCGGGAGTTTTCTGGTCATGCGGTGCTGGCTCTCCCTCCTAGCTTCCAGCTGCTAAACTGCATTAAAAGACAGTGGGAAAATGTTTAAATACTTTCCTAAATTTTTGAACCTAAACCATTTCTGGCATTACCATCAGGATGTTTTGCAATGGCCAAGAGGAAGGGAGGAGACCTGGGCAAACATATATAGGATAGGAGGGCCACAGTCTTTCCACTAATACGCAGTACATGCTGTGATATTGAGATTGCTTGCTATTGTAGCCTTAGAGGGGACAATGAACAATAACCATTATGGTTATACAGGCAGTCCCCGACTTACGCGGATCCGACTTGTGTCGGATCCGCAGTTACGAACGGGGCTCGCCCCGGAGGACACGGACTGCGGGACCTCGCGGTCCTGCCACCCGTGTACTCCGGGGCTTTCTCCGTGTCTCCCTGGTCTCCCTGGCCTGCCCCGCTGCCCGAGCCCCTCCGCGGCTTTGCAAAGCCTCGGGGAAACCAGCAGCAGAGCAGCCCGGGCACGCCTGGGCTGCCCGAGCCCCCCCCCCTTCCAAAGCCTCGGGGAAGCCGGCAGCGGGACAGCCCAGACACCCCACGGCTGTCCCGCTGCTGGTGTCCTCAGAGGCTTTGCTCCCCGTCTCCCTGGTCTGCTGGTCTCCAGCAGACCAGGGAGACTGGGAGCAAAGCCGCGGAGGACCCAGGCAGCGGGACCGCGGTGCATCTCGGTCCGCCGCCCGCGTCTTCCTGGTCTGCTGGGGTGAGGGGGGCGCAGCTAGTACGCCCCCCCCCCCCCAGCAGACTAGGCTTTTCTCCGGACCCCTGTGGCAGAGCAGCTGGGGTGCTGCCGGTTGGTCCTGCAGTGCCGCTCTGGGCGCTACTGGACCAACCCGGCAGCACCCCAGCTGCTCTGTCCCAGGCGTCCTGATTCAGCCGCTGCTGGTCAGTTTCAGCAGCGGCTGAATCAGGACGCCTGGGGCAGAGCAGCTGGGGTGCTGCTGGGTTGGTCCAGTAGCACCGAGGAGCGGCGCTACTGGATCAGTCCAGCAGCACCCCAGCTGCTTTGCCCCAGGCGTCCCCAAGTCAGCCGCTGCTGAAACTGACCAGCGCTGACTACAGGAAGCCCGAGGCAGAGTTGCTCTGCCCCGGGCTTCCTGGAATCAGCCGCTGATCAGTTTCAGCAGCAGCTGACTTGGGGATGCTTGGGGTTCTTAAGTTGATTCTGTATGTAAGTCAGAACTGGCGGTCAGTTTCAGCAACGGCTGAATCTGGACGCCGGTTCCAACTTACATACAGATTCAACTTAAGAACAAACCTACAGTCCCTATCTTGTACGTAACCTGGGGACTGCCTGTACATGCTAAAAAGGGGACTACAGTAATACAGTCTCATGCTTCCATGTATAAACTGATAGATACCCTTCACCTAACCCCAACTGGTCAGCTATGTTACAGGTATTTTCACCTCTTTTTGAAGCATCAATAGTCAATAGGGAAGGAGGCAATTAGAATTAAAAGATCAATGCTCTGATCCAGTATGCATAAGCATATAGGTTTTGCCAATGTGAAAAACTTGCCCTCAAGAATTAGAGGAATAAGAGGAGACAATACATTTTATTGTGACTAGAGGGCTGCGCCCCCTGCTCACAGTGTTCACCAACCTCACTCTCTCTGGGGATAGTTATGTGGATGGGGGAAGGGTGCAGGAGTGGGCTAGGTCAGGGTGTTTGGCCAGAGGGGAGGATGCAAGAGCAGGTTGGGGGTGTCTGGCCAGGGGGGAGGGTGCAGGAGTAGGCGGGGGGTAGGTGTTGGATCACGGGGGAGGATGCAGAAGCAGGCTAGGGGTAGGTGTCTGGCCAGAGAAGAGGGGGCAGGAGCAGACTGGAGTGTGGGGTTTTGGTAGAAGGAGTGAGCAAGGGGGCTGGCAGTACAGTGAGGGGCCTGGAGGTGTGGGGGTGTTGGCCAAGGGTGAGAGAGACACAGGGCTGGAGGGTACAGGGAGGGGGAGGCCTTGTGGCTCCCCTGTGATGGGGGACAGTGCACAGCTCCTGTCCCCACAACCTCCCCCCCATGAGGTGGAGGCTGCATGGCTCCAGCCTGCCAGAATACCGGGGAGGGAGGGAGGAGGCTGGGTGGTTTAGGGCGGAGGGAGGGGCTGTGGGCTGCAGAGGGACATGATAACATCACTGTCATCCCACAGGAAAAATTTACACCCACACCCACACACACACACATACACAACAATGGGAGATGAAGCTCTTTCCTATTCATAGGCCCTTTCTCACACTAATCAACGACCAATTAGCTCACTATGTAGCTCTGCTTAGATGTAGCAAAAATGTATATTTTTAGTATTGGTTATAAAAGACTAAGTATGATGTATAATGGTTTGGTGTATGACTTGCTTGTAAGTTCCAAATGCTTCTATTTCCCTCTCTATCTCTTGGTTGGATAGTTTACCGTAAGGCCTTGCATCCTGTTAGCATTACAAATTAAGTTGTACCCCTTGTCTGCATCACAAACTACGTGGTGTCTTCTAGTAATTATTGATCTTGCCTGAAACTCTGTATAATTGTGTGGTGTGAGTGGAAGGGTGTGTGAGTGACAGCCATCACAGATGCCCAAGTGATCAAGAAGTAGTGGAAACTTTGAAGAAAACGAGGAAACAGCCATTTCCCGAGGCTGAATTGAATTAGCAGCATTGACAAACCATGGAGACAGGGAGAGAACCCCCAAAAGTGAGAGAATACTGCAAAACCCACAGACTCCGATGGGAGCTGACATGTATAAGAAGTGAAGCTCTCGCCATGGGACTCTGGGTTCAGTTCTGCAAGCCAAGCCTCAGAGGAGTCTCAGCGGCACTCCACTCCTCGCTCAGCCAGCCTCGCCTGGCCAGTAAGACTGACTTAGCCAACATGGACTGGTAACTATGCACGATCTGCAGGACTGTGTGTGCGTGTGTGATCCCGTGTGCTTCTTATAAGCGTAACAGAGAGCCTCTTTTCCTTTGGAAAAGCACTGGATTTGGTTACCTAGGGAGGTGGTGGAATCTCTATCCATTGAGATTTTTAAGTCCTGGCTTGACAAAGCCCTGGCTGGAATGATTTAGTTGGGATTGGTCCTGCTTTTAGCAGGGGTTGAACTCCATGACCTCCTGAGGTCTTTTTCAACCCTATGATTCTATTTAAAACATAAAATCAGCTTTAAAATACTGTTTTAAGAAAATGTAGTTCTTCTCTTACATCATGCATTCCATTTAATGTTTTAAGTGTTTTTCACATTCCCTTTACTAAATGTTGTTTCATGGATTTGGCTGGAAGGGGTGAGCAGAGAAAGGGAGGGAAGAGACGAGGGAGACAAGTGGGGAGGGGATGGGTCTCGGCAGAGCAGGGGTGGAGTACCCACACATTCACCTAACTCACTCACATCTCGAGCCCTGCAGGTGGAGCGCTGAGACTTGCTATGGGGCTGGAGTGCAAGCACCAGCTCGCTCTTTTGAAGAGGGAAGCCCCAGGCCTTGCCATGCGGTGGAACAAAGCAAGCCAGGGGACAGGGCCAACCCATGGCCCATAGGTTCCCCACCCTGCTATACACAGACCCAGTTAATTTGGATCAATTTGTAGAGTCCAAATTTTTATCTGAATATTTAAATTCAACAATACATACAAATTATAAAATGGGTTACTCATTTAACCTTTAGATTCCTGTCATTTTAACTGTATAACAACTGGGATTTCACACAATATATAATGAGGGAAAGGCTAAGTCTTTCAGACATTAGGGCAAACTTAGCATGAAATTAACAGCTCTGTGTTTAAAGATCAAATTCCATGGTTGTTCTAATGCAGTTTTTACTTGTATGCCGAAAACTATGCTTTGGATCCCCACCCTCAGTTATATGGCACATGACTCATATGCAAAACACTTTTGACGTGGAAGGTCACAAAAGGGATTTATGATTTTGAATCAGAATGTAATATTCATTAGTTAGCAAATCACTGTATCAAACATGTTGCACCTTGTTAACATAATACAGCTAAAAGGAACAACTAAAGTCATGTCTGGGGAGATAACAGAAGGCAAATAAAATAAACGTAACTATAGTGGTAAATAAAAAACCTGTTTCTTTATTAAGTCATTTAGATTTAAAAATAAATATATATAAACTCACTACAACTAAATATTTTATTCATATTTTCAGGATATTAAAGTATATTTGTATATAGTCCATTACAGTAGAACAATTTTGAACATAAAAATGAAGTTAACGTAATAGACAAAACATTTTGAACTTACTGCTAAGGCCCTGAACCTGTATGCAAGCACTTTGTGTATATGATCAGCTCCAGTGAACACAATCAAGGCCTATAAAAGAACACAGTCATTAAGTTTATATTCTTAATCCTGAGTATTCAGCAGTAGCTGTACATCTCTCAGGATCAGAGCCATCATAACTAGTTATAAGCAGCAATCAAAAACCCCATTACACATGGCATACTATTTAGCAATAATTTTCAGTTTTGAACCATGACCTGCAATTTGTTAAAACCTCAAAGGCACTATGATACATAGCAGTCAGCGTGCATAAACCTTTCTTTTGACAATGAACATTTATAAATTATGTAAATAAACTATGTATATTGACAATCAATCTGTGATGCATAGGATTTATAATCTCTTTTTAGCATTTTACAAAAATGGCAATTTACAAGAGCACAATTTTACTGATATTCACTCAAAAGAAAACATGTCACACTTATCAATGTTAGCCAAGAATTTTCCTCTTTGTATCTTTGGGAGCCATGATGAATGGGGTGAATTTAGACCAGGAGTGGGCAATAATTTTTGACCAAGGGCTACTTCAGAAATTTTTGAAGTGGCCCCAGACCACCTGCAAGGGGTGGGACCAGGACACTTCTGCTTGGTCTGGGGGTGGAGGAGCACGCAAAATCTTCTCCACCCCGCCCCCAGAGAGAACCACCAGCTGTTCTGGCAGTGGGAGGAGACTTCGCATGCTCCCTTTGCAGTCCCCAGGTCAATGAGGGCCTAGGAGGAGGGGAGTACGTGAAGTCTCTCCCTCTCTGCCCCCACCCTGCAAGGGAGCACCGAGCTTAGTCAACCGCCAGTTGAGCAGCAGCTGGTGGTTGACTTTAAATGCTGAGCCCCTTGCAGGGCGGGAGGAGACTTCACATGCTCCCCCTGCCCTCAAGCTCTGATTGGTCTGATGGCAGGGGGAGCACGTGAAGTCTCTTCCCACCTTGAAAGGAGCATGCAGCACTTTGAAGTGGAGACCCTTTTGCCCACCCCTGATTTAGACAAACTACAAGTGAACTGTTGAACCATATAAATATCTGGCTTGCCCCTGTAATAGTAACTAAAGCCCAGACCCTGCAACTTCGTCATGTGGGTGAAGCTTTTTGTGCTTGCATGGAATGCTACTGATTCTGACAACAGTCTTCCTACAAAATGACTGAGGCTGCCGTCATTCAGTACTACATTACCAACACACTTACTCTTGGGAGCTGAAGGTTTTGGAAGAATTTAACACCAAAAACTAATCTAGAGACAATACTGAAGTCAATTTTAACTTTCTTAGGACCTGAAGGCCCACTAAGACACGATGCCAATGAATATTTCAACAATGGAATTTTCGAAAGACACAAAGCTTGTGCAAACAAGAAATCCTGCTCTTCAAATGCAGTTGACTACACAAACCTGAAGGAGCATTTCTTATTTTCAAGGGTAATATTTTCTTTTCAAACTGGACAGAACACACCCTGCTTTTTTAAGAACATGAGCTAATTAAATTCAAACTGCTGATGCTGCATTTTACATTGAAAATTAGTACAAAATTCAAGTAACAATATCAAACATACTCATCTGCAATGAACTCTGGAAAAAGAATACAAAACAGCTGGGAAAAGTGCTTTTCTCCATTTTTATGTAATATTGAATGCTGATGTCAATTCATGCTTCTTTTCTCAAATTACAGTTTTATTATAAAAACGAAAGCAGTTATGATAGTCACTTTTGCCTATAAACATCAACTGTAGACACCTGACTTTTCTTCTCATGTGCTAACTTAAGAGAATATGTTCACATCTGAATTGCATTTAGTGAGTTAAGAAAGGGTTAAGAGATCATTGCATTTCACAACCTTCCTCAACATGGCCGCGCAGCTCTCACTTCTGCCAGGGCATTCTGGCTTCTCTGAAGCACTAAGAAAAATAAATGTCGTTTGTCTGATACTTTTTTTCCAATCCATGTTTTCTCACTGTAGCTAAGATATTCCTGCTTTGCTTGAGTTTCCTTTTATTTCTTTTTCAACTTTTTCATCTTATTTGCCCGTTTGCCATTATTTTTCTTCAGTTTCTTTGCAGCCACACCTTCATTTCTAAGAGTCTTAGCTGGCAAGGGATTGCTTTTTGTTTCCATGGATACTGGCTTTTCATTGTTGGGTGTGTCTGTGTGTGCTTTTGCCCAATCCATCTAGAAGCATTGGAAGGGGGAAAAAGTATTAGCTACTTCAGTCTGCCTTAAAACTTTAAAGCTAAAGATATAGAGCCTTATTTTCAGCTACATCTATCCCACAAAGCAGTCCTTAAAAATACAAGAGCAAACTAAACTACAAGAAATACTGTTTGGGTGTTCTTTACTTTTTAAAATGCCACAGCATTCGTATAAAATATTAAAGTTAACATTTTGGCTTTGCTAGTGGATATTCTCACAGTCTGTGACATGTATCATTTACTCACTGTCCTATAGCTTGAGACTGACAAATTCCATCAGAGGCTTCTCCAGACCTAGACTATCTGTTCAATAGGAGTTTAAGCTTGTACTACACCAAATCAGTTAAATTGTGATTTAAGTTTAGAAGACACGGTCATTTTCCAAGTCTGATACATTCTTTGGTAAAATTAATTTCCAGCAAAATTATTAAAATGTGTATCATGCTAACAATCTGTGAAGTAAAAAAAAAAAAGGGGGGGGGGGGAAACACACACAGTGTGAAGTTATTCATTTCCACTAAAAAGGAATAAATTTCCCAAATGCTATATCTTATTTATAGCCAAGACACCATAATCATATTTTCCTAAATAAAAGGTAAATCACATGCCTTCAGACAAGGAGTGGTATGGCTCTTACTTTAAAAATTGCCTTGCATAACAATAAATTTAGCTGTTTTCATGATTATTATTTCACTATTTTAGAGGATACACATTAGGAACAAGTATTTGAACAACATTCTTTACCTTAGGCTCATCTCAAGAAGCCACATAAATTGTAACTATAATTTCTTCAAAGACAATGGAGTTATGTGGGACCAGAAACAGGCAACAAGCTATTATATCTGCAATATGTTGAGGAGAATTTGGCCCCCTTGATGTTAACACACTTTCGGAATTAGGGTGAGGGATTTTTTTAATTTGTGGAATGGGGATACATGTGTTTCTACACATACTCTTCATAAAAACTACAATCCGGAGTAATTATCCAGAGGCTCTCCTGTCCCAAAAGAAGCAAATTAAGGTACCAGTGATTCACGATGGGAAGAGGATCAGTTTTGCAAATGACTGTTAAAAAAAATCCCTTCCTGAGTAGTGTTCTAATTTTTCCATCCATGCTCAGAATACATTTTGTTACTTTCACTGAGGCATGTGTGGATGTACACCACCAGTAAAAAACACATGCTGCCATCTGGGCAGCATTTGAATCTCACCAGGATAGCTGCCCAAGTGTTCAATTTAGAGGCAACACTGCTCTTGAGATTGAGGGGAAAAAATGTAACCTAAAAGGACCACAAAAATCCATCTCCAGAGCCAAAATGAGGCTTCTGCAATTGGTTTAATCCCCGTTTAGTTGTGTGCTTACAGCAATGTTGCTTCACTAGCCACAGATGCTCATAAAGAAGAGCATAGCTCCTTCCTTACATTGTTAGGAAATAATGTTAGTCCATACAAGTTGAGGGAGCAGAGCTCCACTTCAGAACTTTGCTAGATAGAACTTCTAGCTAGCTTTTCAATAACCAAACTCTGAAAGGCACGTTGTAAAAATCCATGTCAATTATCACGGGGTATTGTGAATAACTGCTAACTCTAATTATTCATTAAACAAACAGGGCTAGTTGCAGGTAAGTGAATTTGTTACTCCTGCAATGTGTTCTGTGCTCAAGGGCTGTGGCATGCATTTTTCAACTTATTTAGGGACCTCAAGCCCAAAGGTAACAGACTAGTAAGCTACCTATAACTTATGGAGCAAACCGTCTTATTTCAACAAATGTATTTGCATTAGTGTGGTTACTCACCTTCTGTTTTCTCATAGTTTCTTGGGGTCTAGGTGGAAAGGTACATGGGACTCTTCCGTGATTCAAGTGAAAAGGTAAAGGGAGGCTGGGATCTAATGGTACCCATGGAACTGAAAGGGTGGAAGGTATATTAGGTAGACTGCAGTGAGCTTTATGTAAATTATATGATGCTCTAGTCACTTTCCCGAGACAGCTCTGGTAGATTGCAACTGACGAATCTTCTGAAGCATGAGTCAATAAGTAAGAGCCTTCCTGCAAACTAAAGCACAGTCACAACATGAATCAAAATTCAAAATTTACTAAAAAGTAGAGTAAATAAAACAAATTAAACGTTTTTGCTTCTCCATTTCATTTGTTCATAATCAGGTATGGTAAAGGGATGTTAAATTCAGTTTAATCAACTAATTGACTAGTAGATAAGCAGGGGAGCCACAGATAACACCGCTACAGCTCTGCCTTTTAAACATATTAAGAGTCAGAAGGCTCTTAATACATTTTAAAGGCTGAAGCGCAGCACTAGGGACCTGGTGCGAACCAGGACAGTTGATTCCCAGCTTGCCCAGTCCCCCCACCGTGGCTTCTGCTTTTTAAAGAGCCGGCAAGCTCTTAATACATTTGAAAAGCAGAGGTGCAGCGTTGGAGATTGGCTGACACCCAGGAATCAACTGATTCCCAGCTTGGGCCCTGGTCACTGCTACCCATCTGCCTCCCCTGTCCTCCATGGAGACGGTGCTGGGGGAAACTGATTTTTAAGCTGGCTATCCCCAGCACTGGCTCCTGCTCTCTGACCCTTGCAGTCTCTGATAGCAGCAGCAAGGGGGGAGGAGGAGGAGAAAAGCGACTAGTCGACTATACGATAAGCTTACGCTTATTGGATATTCAACTAGTTGCTTACATTCCTAGTATGGTAAAAATAGTAAATGGCTTCTGCCATTTTGATGAACAACAAAAGGAAGAAGGAAACATAGCTAACACGGTGGGACAAAGTATCTGATATGTGCACACCTAAATAACGTATAATCTGCAAACTCTTTACAATAAAAATGTATTGATGGAAATGCTAATTTATCTTTCATTTGTGTACTATTATTCTTAGTTATTTAGGCCTGATTCAATTAAGCACGTACTAAACATTCAAATCATTACAAAGCACAATGACGAAAGTATGTACACTGGACACTTTTTTTAAATCCACCAGTGATCATATATATCTACAGCAAGTAAAAGCTCAACCAAATCTCCACCAGAAAAGTCTCCACCACATGTTATAAGACTGGACTCAAAAACTAAACCTCAAAATTTACAATGAAAACTCTGAGAGACAGAGAGACAGAGACAGAGATGGTTTTACAAAACAAATTTTAAAGCTCCAAAGTGGTTTAAAACCTGAGAAAATGTCAGCAGTTAAATGGAGCAAAACAGAGAACAAAGCTTCAGAGAGCAGGTGAAAACATATGAAGAAAAACTGTGCAACTGTAAAGTTAGGAGAACAGAAGCACTGGATGGGGGTAAAATACAATCAGTACCAGTACAAGCAAAACTAGCAATAAGACTAGCAAAGCAAAGCGTAAATGTCCCTGAAACACCCAAACACTTTAGGGCCCAATCTTGCAAGCTGAGTGAAGTGAGAGGTGCCAGTGGAACTTAATGTGAGGTCGACCTTTGTGTAAAGCCTGGTCTACCCTGAAAATGTAGGTTGAACTTAGCTGCATTAGGTCTATTCTCTAAACAATGATTCCACAACACCGTATCTGTTTTGTTAACTTTAAAGGCCATTAAAGTTGATTTTGGTACAGGAAAAGCCAGGGAAAAATTTGGATTTCATTTCCGGTGTGGCCACTATGGCAAGCAAACCTCAGCAGCACAACTGACCATGAATGAGCACTAGCATGGAGCACGCAGGAGATCCTGGATTTCACTGCTGTGTGAATCTGTTCTCACAGAACTATGAACCAGCAAAGAAACACAGATATCTATGGGCCCTGATCATAAAGGACACAGAGGAGAAAGGTTACATGACACAGGCCCAGCAGTTCCGTGTGAAATAACGGAGCTGAGGCAGTCATACAAAAAGACAAAGGAGGCAAACCATCAGTCTGGAGCATCACCACAAATATGCTGTGTCTATAAGCAGTTTGTATGCGATCCTAGTAGGGGGGTGGAGAGGACCCGAACAGCTTTCCTAGCCAGTCTGTTCTTTCCTCCCAAGACACTCCTCTGGCAGCTTCGGGCAGCAGCATGAAGAATAGCATGGATGAGGAGGAGGAGACTGGTCAGCAGGTGAGCGGGGCAACCAATCTCACTGACAGCCAGCACTTGCTTATAACTTTGGAGACAACCCCCTCCTCCCAGGACGTCTCTCAGCCATCAGTAAGTGGTCTAGTATCACTGCAGAACAAAGCATTGCAGCTTCTGGTCCAGTTTTCTGACCACTTTCAGTCAGCATCGGCTCCTTATCACTGTAAGTGATTTGGAGAGGATTAATATCGCACATGGCAACCTGGGGCCTGAGCAGTAAGCCTCCATTTGTTCACCCCCGACGAAGCATAGCTTGAGCTCGTCCTGATGCCACAACTGGCCCCTCTTCCCTCGTCATACTCATAGGGGAAGGGAAACTTGCACTCTTCCGGCAAACGGAGGTTGCCGAATATACGGCACTGCATGAGCCCCTGCCTTGCTGCTACCCACTTCCTGCCTGCATGCACCTGGGGGAAGGGAAACTTGCACTCTCCTGGCAAACCAGTGGGGCTGAAAACAGGAGTACCACGTGAACTCCTGCCCAGGGACTCACCACATGCTCCTGAAGGAAGGGACGGTTGTACTCTGCCAGCAAATGAGGGATTCCAAAAACAGTCACCACATGACCCTCCCTCTGCCCTGTCTTGGTCATCACATCAGGACCCTCTTCCTTCCACAGGCTCAAGTCCCAGCCTTTTACCATGCTTGCCACCAAACTGAACCCAGCTGCTCCCCTAAGATCTCTGTGGTGTACCTGCTACATAGCAGCCGCTTAAAGCATAACTGTGGCTTTGTACATGACACCTCCCTTTCATCTTTAGGTTTTATGCTCAACGTTGTCTCTCCTGTAAACCCTTTCCTTCACTTTTCATTATAGAGGGGGCAGCAGCGAGCATGCTGCACGCTCCCCAGCTCTGCCAGCTGACGGGCTGGCACGTATCTGCAGGTGAAAATGGAATAGGGATGAAATCCAATCTGCCCACTTGGAGGGGAAGCACTCGAATGGAGGAATAGGTTGCCCCAGGTCATGCAAGCGAAGCAAACCGGAGAGCATGCAGGGAACTGGAAGTGAAGAACCAGGAGAATATCTTGACTGACATGGCCTTCTAGAACAGCCACATGCACATGCACCCCTTTTGGCCTCCACAGACACACGTTCCCTCCTCACTGACTTCCACAGTCTTCTCTCCCGGGGGGCCTAAAATACAGGGCGGGGGAGGTCAAGGGGCAGTCTCACACACAACCCCCAGGGATGTATCCCAGAGCACTCCCCTGAAGCTCCCACCCTGAACGCTTTCTGTTCCTGATGTGTTCCATAAATAAAAATGCAGGATTTCTGAACAATAGTCTCTTTATGGCTTGTGTTGAAGGGGGAGGGGGAGTTTACAGGATTTACAGGCAAGAATGCTTAATGCAGTGCAGGGCACCTCATTAAGAGCAGCATGCATGACTCATATCCGTCTGGCCATTCACAAGGCTGTTTTTCAAAGCTTCTCTGATTTTCAGTGCCCCTCACCTGTGCTCTACTTATAGCCCTGCTGAGTGCCTGCTCATAATTACTGGTTAGGTATTGTGCTTCAACCCCCCTCTCCCTCTCTCTATAACTTTTCCCCCTTACTCTCAAATACTGTGGTGCACACAGCAAGCTGCCACAATAATGGGAATGTTGCTTGAGGTGAGGTCTAACCTAGTCAGTAGATTGCAAAAACTTCCCTTTAAACACCCAAAAGCACATTCTACCACTATTCTGCACTTGCTCAGGCTGCAGTTGAACTGCTCCTTACTGCAGTCCAGGCTACCTGTGTACACCTCCAATGTCAATTTTCTGGTCTGGAAAGATTGCTACTTTTTGAAGAGGCAGGAGTTCCTAAAGATGTGCATCATACACTTTTCCCGACCCTCCCACATTGATCTTGGTGAAATGGCCCTTGTGATCCACCAGTCCCTGCAGCACCGTCAAGAAGTACCCCTTGCAGCTTACGTACTCTTTGACAAGGTGGCTGGTGCCAAGATAGGGATTACTGTGTCTACTTGGATCACAACAACTCCCACTGCAGATTTCCCCATTCCGAACTGACTGGTAGCTGTCTGACATTGAAAGCTTCCACGTGGTTATTGCCCCTCACTTCTCCCCTGTCAGAGTATTAGGGTATTTCTGCACTTCAAGGCAGAAAAAAGCAATTTGCAAACTTCCATGAAAGTGGCCTCGCATGGCAAAACATGCGTAAGTTTTGCTGCCACTGCTGATCGTCTCATAGCTGCATTACTATGCGGTCCCACCAGTCTGTGGTCTCATGGCACCAGAACCAGCATTCCACTGAGTTAAGAGGATCAAATGCCAATGGCATTTGCCAGGCTCTCAAGTGCTTCACAGAAGAGTAGCCGCTTGAGATTCTTCCTTGTTCCAGCAGACCCTTGATACACTGTGGATATATTCCAGCAAAAGGTGCACCATGGTTAATGTGACTGCCATAATACTTTGCTGCTGAACAGGTTCCACAATGGGTTCCCTGCCTACCCTGCTATGGTGTCTGCATTGATAACCAGGTGAAAAAAAGAGTGCCAGTCTGTTTGCTGTTGCTTTCAAGCGTGGGGTGGGGAGAGGAGACTAGTTCATTATGAGACGCTAACAATGTGTACCCACAGCCACCCGCTGTACAGTTTTAGTCCCTGAGTGCACTAGGAGCATAACCCAGAATGCAAAGGGGAAACAGGAACTGCAAAATTGCTGCTCACAGTGCATTCCTCTCACAGTCAATGGTACCAGCCTACTGGGGACGCATTACTTCCAACTACAGTGAATTCTTGCACACAATAGGGATATGCACCTTCAATTTTACAAAGTTAAAAAATTCAATCTTATCTCGTAGTGTAGACTAGACCTAACGGAGCTTGCAGGATCCAACTTATTTTATATCGTATCTTTTGTACATAAAAACTAGCTCTACAAGCTTTACAGAGTATGTAATGGCATTATCTAAGTTACTATAGAAACAACAACTGATAGGTACACAATCATGTTGCAAAAGAAAGAAAATTATCTTTGGAGCCCTGGGATGCTATTGCAACATAAACAACAGAAATTACTTACTCAATCACTTGCTTCAAGATATGTCGAAGAATATTTAATGGATTTGCAGGCCTGTGGGTAGAAAATTCACAGAAGGTAAATTTATAAACCAAGGTTTTCCATTATCGACAAATCAGGAACCCAAATTGGACACGCTGAAAGGATCTGATTTCACTAAGTAATGTTTTTACAATCACCTTCTTTTAAGATGACTCAAGTTGCTGATCCCAAAACAGAGACACCCAAACTTATTTGATGTGACTGGAAATCTTGGCCATCACACTAAACAAAGTATATGGGAGTCTGAGCCATGTTTCTACGTTAACTCACAGGGAGTTGTGTCACCTACAGATTAATAAATGACTTGGAAAAGGTTTGTTAATTCTGAAACTCTTTTTAGATATGATTATGAAGTTTACTTACTTAAATGATCCACATTTTTCTTTTAACTGTTTCGGAGAAATCTCTTCAAGCATAATGAGCTTTGATGTAAAGGCATCAATATGTCCTGAAAAAAATTATCAATTGAATCTGCTAAATAAAGAACAGCAAAAGGGAACAAAGTTGGTAAAAAAGACTATTACCGTAATACAAACTTACAAGTCTTGCTCAGCTGAAAGCCAATCAGGTGAAAAGCAGTTCTAACTCATAACACACTCTCTGTAGGAAACACTTAAACAACGAATAGTCTAGCAGCATCTGGTATCATGAGTTTTCATGCCCACGAAAGCTCATGATATCAGCTACATGTTTTGTTACTCTTTAAGGTGCTGCAAGACTATTTGTTGTTTTTTTAAGAACTTCTAGTTACAGACTAACTTGGCTACCCCTCTGAAGCTTTTTAACACTCTCTATAGGTGTTTGAAAATGAAACCCTAAATTGCTATCATTCTTTAAATATAAATGTCCATGCTTCAGGCCTGAACTTCCAAACTATACTGGACAGAAATTGAAATCTAAAATTCTGAACCAGTTAAACAGTCTCAAGAGCAAGCAGGCAGTGCTTATCTTTCATCTAAAATCCTAATAAAGTTTGTACTGCCCATTACCATTCTCATTCAGATGGTGGTGTTTTGGGAATTCTGCATTAAAGTCAGTATCATCATCATAGTGGCTAGGAGCTCCCATCATTGACCAGAACCTCAGCGTACCAGGTGCATTATACAACACAAAGACAGTCCAGCCCCAATTACCATGTAGGTATAGGACAGGTGGCAACAGACAGACCCAACGGGGAAACAAGACAATATTGGTCAGTATGATAAGTAATAATCACAGGGCACCAACAGTCTAACCATGGTCAAGTTTTTGAGGGAGGATATTAAGTTAGTTTTGCAGATGTTTATGGAGAACATCTTGCAAGCATGAGAGGCTTGACATGTCAGTTTTAAAGAAAAAAATGTGATTAGAATGATTATGTTTTAACACTTTCCAAACTACGTGAGCTTTTCCTTTTGGGTTATATCTATTTTTCTTTCATACTGAACTCCTGATTGTGTTATCCGAACACTTGATTCCATGTTTCCCTTTTATATCTGGATTTTTCTTATTTAAAAAATTGTAATCTTCAAATTTGAGCTTGCCATTGGTGACAGCAATCTTGCTATAAATTGTTCATTGGTGACATGGACACTGTGTGTCACCAGCTCCTTACCAAAATACTCCAAACCCACCACCATTTTGACACAGATGAAAGCTAGTGATTCAAATGTCCAGACTTGCCAAATTTTAAACAAGAGTAGGACAGGAAAATGGTGAAACTTGCATCAGAGCCACTGTCCTAAGGCAACATATTGAGAGAGCTCCTTCCTGGAAAACTCCTCTCATTCTAGTTTCCAAAGGGGGAAATCAGAATTTCATTGTTGGAAAAAAGTTAATTGCCATCAGAAAATATTACATTTTTGTAGATTTCACAAGCTGCGCTTATAGAAGTAAGGAATTTATTCAATAACCACTACAGGCAGTCCCCGGGTTACATGGATCCGACTTACATCGGATCCCTACTTACAAACGGGGTGAGGCAACCCCGCACTAGCTGCTTCCCCCCAGCACACTAGGGAGACGCGAAGCTAGTGCTTCCCCCCAGCAGACCAGGGAGATGAGGAACGGCTTTTCTCAGCAGACATCTCAGCTTGAGAATAAAGGACTGAGGGAAGTGAGGTGTGGGAGAATAAAACTGAGCTCTGGAGAAATGTTTGGCTAGAGTTTCCCCTACAATATATATCAGTTCCGACTTACATACAAATTCAACTTAAGAACAAACCTACAGTCCCTATCTTGTACGTAACCCGGGGACTGCCTGTATATTTAAACTGCTTATCTCAGTTATTTTACATTCAATGCCACACATTATTAGGTAATCCATTATTTGGAGTTCGGAACATCGTTGAATAGACATCATTATTCTTAATGGATTAGAAAATGCAAGAGGACAACTGGCTTAACACAGATTTTGTACACTTGTCAGTTATCTTGCAATCTGTAAATTTTGCAAGATTAAATTGATAAATTAGGCATTTTGCATTAGTTTAAAAATCTAGTATTACTGCACATCTTATCTTCTCATCCCTGTCATGCTCACACCCCTTTTATCTTTCTATCAGATTTATAATAATCTTTTCCTCTTCTCATTTGGCAGTCAGCATAGCCTGAAAACCAATTAATCAAGATTTATATTACTGTTTCTGATGCCTAACTTAAATGAAAGATTGAAAGCCCCTTAGATTAATCCATATACCCATAGGCTGTGTCTACATTGGCACCCCTTTCCGGAAAAGGGATGCTAATGAGACCAGTCGGAATTGCAAATGCACAAGATCCCTTATTCCTACTTGAAAGGAATCATCATACTTGAAAGTAGGAATAAGGGATCTTCCGGAAAAGGGCTTATTTTCCGCAAGATCCCATCTAGACTGGCGCTTTTCTCTGGCAAAACCCCTAGCCAGAAAAAAGCGGCAGCCATGTTCATGCAAATGCCGCGGGGATAGTTAAATCCCCCCGCGGAATTTGCAATTCCGAAGTGTCTCATTAGCATCCCTTTTACGGAAAAGGGTGCTAGTGTAGACACAGCCAGATTGTATGTACTTTTTCCCAGTTCACCTCAGTCCTTTCAAAAACAAAAATCAACAGCAGCTCCTTCCCACACACATTTTACTTGGGAAAATAGTAACCTAGTCATATTAGCTTTCACTTAGATAATTATAAAGTCCTGACATACAGATAATGAAATTATAAGGGGAACTTTTTTTTTCTTGGCTGCAAAACAGCTCCCATTTTAATCCAAGGGAGCTGATCTCAACTTTCTTTACTGTGCTCATAGCAAGAATGCTTGTCTCTCTTTGGAAACACATGGTACAGAGATAGTTTTCTTTGTTGAAAACCTGAAGCAACTGTATAGCAGCGTGTGTTTGTTTCCACGCCCCCCCCGCCGAATTATGACTGCACAGATTCAATGGACCTTTCTCCAGTGTACCTCAAGACTTCTCTTCATAGAGAAGAGGTGAGCTGAAACCATATATGCCATTAATCTACCAATTCCACTCCGCACACCTTAGAGATTCCTGGGAGGTGGTAGGGTTCAAAGAATAGAGACCTTTACATAGCTTTTCAACCTAAGCAAGGGCAAATTTGGAAATGACACAGTCTTGACAGCATTTTACTCATTCTTAGTACTTAGCAATGTTCATGTAACCACAAAACAAAAATGTTAACGGTGACAAGGCATTATGGTTTACATGTGCCTTCAACATAAAGTATAAACCCACTCATCTTTTTCAGGTTGAAACTTTAGTTATTTCTCTCCCAACTTTATGCAACTGAACACATTTCCTTATGGAAAGAGCCTCTTAAGTACACACACATTAGAATCCAAAGGAACCAGTACTCCACATATGTCATATCAATCTTACTATACATTTTAGAAATGTGTCTTTCTGAAAGTCTGTTCAATAATTCTTCTTAAACAGTAAAAAAAAATAGGACCACCAAATTTGGCATGCAGCTTCCTCTTATCCTAACTTAAAGCAAGTTAAGGTTTTGGTTAAGAGGAAGCTTCCTACCAAATTTGGTGGTCCTAGTTTTTACTGTTTCGGAGGAGCTCTTAAACAAAGAGAAGGTTGGATGGGCATATAGTCTCTCCCAAATATATAGAAGATTAAAAATCTTAAAAGGGGTGATAATATCATTAGGACAGGCAGTGATGTTTCAAAGCAAAAATTAATTTTTACCTTAAAAAGAAATCAGCACATTTACATCCAAAAATTAAAACTACTACATATGTGGCTAATAGACAAAATTTCACTAGCAATCTTTAAATATATTTCAAGTCTGAACAAAAACAATCCTACTAAATTTATTTCCTCACAGTGAAACAGATGAATATAGAAAACAATCCACTTTTTTTTCCAGGATAGTTAAAGGGATTCTGTGAATTTATCTCTATATGTTTCTACCTAGTGTTACAATTGCCATCTGGAATTATTACAGATGACAGATTAGCGAAATAACTTAATTCCTTGATGAATGAGACACCCTGTGCACAATCAATCAGTTGCTTTCCCCTTTATTGAAACCCATACAGCTAGGATTTTTCAAAAAGCGCATGGTAGTCAAGCACCCAACTTTCCAAATGACTTTCAATTGGAGTTTAGCACCTACCTCTCTCAGGCTTTTTGGAAACCTCAGACTATATGCATAACTTTACTTAGAAGCATAGTTCACAGAGGCTATTCATGTGAATAGAATTATGCCCATAGTCATTTATTTTCCCATTTGTGGGATTTCTTCACATAGCAAGAAAGAGAGAGAAAAACACAAATTAAAATAGGGAAATGTGGTTCTAAAACCCATCAAAATTGAAATTTGAAGATTAGAATAGAAAGGGAAGTTTATATGTAAATGTTAGGACAAAAACAACTCTGCAGATCTAAGACACAAAAGCAAAACTTCTGCTATGATGTTATGTGAAAAACATATCTAAAAGGGATAAATTCGGAGAACAACTGGAAGAGTTAAGTAACCACAGGCCACAACAGCTGCTATAGAAACTAGCAAAGACAAGTTTTTTCTACAACAGGAAAATGAGACAGTCCTAACTGTAGAACAGTCATTCTCTGTACAAACAGGATTTTTGACCTCAAACTGAGTGCCAAACTCATTCAAAAATATATTTTTGAACATTACAACTATTTAACCAAATTAGCTAGCAGCAAGTTTTTTTAATAATGGAGATTGCCTATCTCCTAGAACTGGAAGGGACCTTGAAAGGTCATCCAGTCCAGTCCCCTACCTTCACAGCAGGACTAAGTACCATCCCGGACAAATTTTTGCCCCAAATCCCTAAATGGCCTCCACAAGGATTGAACTCACAACCGTGGGTTTAGCAGGCCAATGTTCAAACCACTGAGCTATCCCACCCCCCAATATAAAGATAACCTACAAATGTTACCTTCGTATGCATCCCATGAAGTGGGTTTTACCCACAAAAGCTAATGATTCTATATATTTCTTGTTAGTCTCTAAGGGCGTGGCTACACTCTGTGGAAGATTGACACTGCTGCAGTTGATCTTCCAGGGCTTGATTTAGTGGGTCTAGTACAGACCCACTAGATCCTACTCAAAGGGCACCACTGTC
Source organism: Pelodiscus sinensis (assembly GCF_052426305.1). NCBI lineage: Eukaryota > Metazoa > Chordata > Testudines > Trionychidae > Pelodiscus > Pelodiscus sinensis. Next base: position 3,904,423 of record NC_143065.1, read on the forward strand.
AGTGCTGGTGCTCCTTCCCATGAGGAGTAAGGGAAGCTGACAGAAGCGTTCACTCCCATTAGCCTCCCATTGTGTGGCTGGTGTGGAAATGCAATTTTAAGATGTGTCAACTCCAGCTACATAATTTACAAATAGCTGAAGATGCTTTGATCTTCCGATGTAGCGTAGACCAGGTGTAAGATGCTATAGACTACTCATTGTTTTTAAAGTTACAGGCTAACATGGCTATCCCCCTGAGACTTTGTACAAATCTTAGTTGGGGATCCTACAGTTAACATTACCTTGACCACATTATACATGTAGATAGAGCTCATTCAAATCTTTCCAAAAACCCTCAGGTTTTTTGGAAAATGCAAGTTTGGTAGAAAAATGTTTTATCAAATCTATTACAGATCTGACAAAATTTTAGTCAAAACATACAAGCCCAAGAAAGAAACCAACAGAACACCACTGGCCATCACCTACAGTCCCAGGCTAAAACCTCTCCAACGCATCATTAGTGATCTACAACCCATCCTGGACAATGATCCCTCGCTTTCACAAGCCTTGGGAGGTAGGCCGGTCCTTGCCCACAGACAACCCGCCAACCTGAAGCATATTCTCACCAGCAACTACACACCGCACCATAATAACTCGAACTCAGGAACCAATCCTTGCAACAAACCTCGGTGCCAACTCTGCCCACATATATACACCAGCAACACCATCACAGGACCTAACCAGATCAGCCATACTGTCACTGGTACATTCTCCTGCATGTCTACCAACGTAATATATGCCATCATGTGCCAACAATGCCCTACTGCTATATACATCGGCCAAACTGGACAGTCCCTACGTAAAAGAATCAATGGACACAAATCTGATATTAGGAATGGCAACATACAAAAACCTGTAGGGGAACACTTCAATCTTCCTGGACACACAATTGCAGATCTAAAAGTAGCCATCCTGCAGCAAAAAAAACTTCAGGACCAGACTTCAAAGAGAAACTGCTGAGCTATGGTTCATCTTCAAGTTTGACACAATCAACTCTGGATTAAACAAAGACTGTGAATGGCTCGCTAACTACAAAAGCAGCTTCTGCTCTCTTGGAATTCACACCTCCAGATCAGCTGCTAGAAGTGGGCCTCATCCTCCTTGATTGGATCCATCCTCATCTCCAGCCTGATCCTGGCCTGCATATTTATACCTGCCTCTGGAAATTTCCACTACATGCATCTGACGAAGTGGGTCTTTGCCCACGAAAGCTTATGCTCCTACACTTCAGTTAGTCTATAAGGTGCCACAGGACTCCTCGTCGCTTTAGTCACAACATAGGTATGCTTCCACATTCCCCCCTGCTTCTGTGGAGACAAGAGAGGCACAGCTCTACATCACTGCCCCCCATACGTCTGGAGGTCAGAAATACCCATAGCCAACGTGTTCTGCCTCCTTATGCCCAGAGGTGAGGAGGTTGGCTGGGGAGGAAGAGTACACTGGCTTCCTGAGTCTCTGCTTCTCCAGCAGCTAAGCTAGAATGCCTCCTGCCAATTTCATCCTGAGGATGGTGAGGGTGAATAAAAAATAAAATCCGTTTTGATTCTCCTGAAACAAGTTTCCTTAGAAATCCTTTCCATGAAAAGTGTGGAGGATATTTTTTGAGAGAGAAAGCTTCTTTCCAAAGTGAAAGAAAACATTAAGATACTTGCAGAAAGACTTTTCCCCAGCCAGCTCTACATACCGTATATTCCGGCGTACAAGACGACCTCTGAAGTTAAAAAACATCCCCCAAAAATCGGGGGTCGTCTTGTACGCCGGATGCCCCGCCACCGGAGCCCCTCCGCGGCTTTGAAAGCCTCGGGGGAAGCCGGCGGCGGGGCATCCCAGGCGCGCATGGGCTGCCCCCCCGCCGGAGCCCCTCCACGGCTTTGAAAGCCTCGGGGGAAGCCGGCGGGGGGGCATCCCAGGCGCGCATGGGCTGCCCGCCCGCCGGAGCCCCTCCGCGGCTTTGAAAGCCTCGGGGGAAGCCGGCGGGGGGGCATCCCAGGCGCGCACGGGCAGCGCGCACGGGCTGCCCCCCCTCCGGAGCCCCTCCGCGGCAGCCCATTAACCCTGGTGTAAGAACTTCAAGTTCTGCATTTGTACAATTATGAACAAAGCATTAAACATTTTTTCCCTCATGGGAGCAGTATTTGTGGTTTCTGGAGACACAAACATTTGGAGAAAAGCTGCTCCTCTACAAAATTAAGTCCGAAATATTCCATACAGTTACCCAGGCTTTAACCTCCTCCTGTTCTAAACTACACCCACTGTGCGTCTCTCACTGAAGATTTGTATTTTTCCACAAGCTGTCTCTCTTTACTGATGCATTCCTTCCATTCCATTCCAACCAGAAGTGGCTCCTCCCTTCTCTTTCCTCTCCATTTTCACATATTAGAGGACAGAGAATACTGAGGCGCTTCCTCCTGAGCTTTGTTTCTAATCACAAGACATATTGGGAAATAAGACCAGAGGGATCAGACAGACTTGGGTGGGGAGAAGCTCACTACTAGCTAAACATTTTTTTTCATTTGAAATGTAATCCCTTGGTGGAAAATGCTTTTATTAGTCTAAGGCACTCTCCTGGAGAGAATTACAATTAAACTAGAAGTTTTTTATTATATGATTTGATACTCTCTCCTTCACATTAGGAGCTTTTGCTTAAAGATAACAAGAAAACGGAAATCCTAATAGTCTAAATTCAGTGTCATCTTTTAAAGATGTCTAGTGTTTCACAATTTTAAAACACAGAAATAAGTAAAGGTTACAAAATGTTTGCACAGAATAGGGATACGAAAGTGTAAGTATTTACACGTTACCCGATAAGCTTGGGCTGATCTGTTCACCTGCATGGTTGTATGCACCCCAACCCCATCCCTGTTCTGCTCTCTCTATAGAAGCAGCAGCATGGGGAGAGTGGACAGGGAGGCAAGCAGGAGCCTATCTTGGATTTTTGATATTGTACAACATTTTCAATTCTTATAATGAGCTCTATGAAATCTTTTGCACATGAAGTAGTTGAAGTGAAATAAGCAGTTTCAGAAAAAAAGCAGGAACTGTACTTGCAATTATGAATATTTTAAACCTTAATACATTAAAATTAAATATGTGAGTCACGTATCTGGGGAACAGAATTAGGTCAAAGGGGAAATTCTGTTTGCTATGACAGTCTCAACCAGACAAGAGCTTGGAAGGGGAAAGATAATTCAATGTTAGAACTTGTTCTAATTCTCTTGCCTTTTATTTCATTTTTCTTTATCATCATAATGGGTTTGAACATAAGAATTACTGCTCTTCCTACTTGTATCTTTAATAGTAGTTGAAATGTCAGCATGTAACAGCAAATTAAGAAACAAGGCTATAAGTGACTAAAGCAGTAATCAAACATGAAGCAAAACATTACTCTTTTGATTAAAATCATAGGTACAATACTCCAACATACTTACCCACATAAAACGAGCATTTAGAATGCAATAAGCTCTCTGTCCACAACCGACATATTTCACTTTCTGTAAGAGCTTCTACTCCATAATAGGCTTGATATTCTACTTTTGGCAATACATAAACTGGAATATGCTGAAAGTAAAAATAATATTAGCCAGGAGGCCACTCATCAGCAAGTTAAAACATCTTAATTACTCTTAGTATTTGATAGTTATCACAGGAGCAAGAGAAAGAGTTATAAAAGATATTGGAACTACAGAACATTTTACATGAGACACACTACATTTAAACAAATATCATATTAAGTTATTTTGTTTCTTTTATTTTTCATTTAAGTAAATGTTTATAGATAGGCAAACTACAATCTAATAAACTCCTAACTAGGTAAAATTATTATGCATCTACAATCTGCTGCCACCTCCAGGAATTCAAGAAAATTATCCAATTGTTCTATTTTTGAATTACAGGCAGTCCCCGGGTTACGTACAAGATAGGGACTGTAGGTTTGTTCTTAAGTTGAATTTGTATGTAAGTCGGAACTGGCGTCCAGATTCAGCCGCTGTTGAAACTGACCAGCGGCTGACTACAGGAAGCCCAGGCAAAGCTGCTCTGCCCCAGACTTCCTGGAATCAGCCGCTGATCAGTTTCAACAGCGGCTGAATCTGGACGCCTGGGACAGAGCAGCTGGGCAGAATGGTGTGAAACTCCAGAGAGCAAGAAGGAAGTTGTCGGTGGCATGATCAGCACACCGGGAACAATCCCAAGGGAACTTCTGTGATCGCACCCGTCATAAAATGATATAAATGGGGCTACACAAGTCAAAAGTAATCCTTGCCTCTCTTCTGACAGAAAAAATTGCTCAACAGATAGAAATTGGAAGGTTAAAGAAATGAACAAAATACAAATGTATATGTTGGATGATCTATTTTAAAGGAATAAGTGTGCGTAAACAAGACTGCAGCACTTCAAGCAATCCTGTATCACATCAGTGCACTTAAAATAAAGATATTTTGTTAATGGAACAAATTTCAGTCAAGCATACGTGTAACGGGTACTAAAAGCAAAATCTTTACCTTTTTTTTTTCTTTTTTACAGGTCCGTGTCCCTGTCCTTACTTTTTGCACATTGCAACGCACAAGTAACAGCAAGTCATCCAGACTGAACAATTTATATACAAGATTGCCATCCTGAGGAGCTGTATATTCTGAATTGTCTTCAACAAGTGACTGAAGTTTAGTTGGGAGTGATCCTTTCAAAAATAAATAAAACAGAAATTAATAGGCTCATATAGTCTTTCCAAGGAAGTAATCAGTTTTTTAGTAAGAGTTTTGGAAAATTGTCTTTTCAAACCAAAGGGGCATTTGTTATGTATTTCAAGATAAACTAAACCTAGAAAATGTCCTGTATCTACCCTGTGTAGTCACTAAAAGTTTATTAAGCACTTGCATATATTTTACCCTAGCCACAGTTACTCTTGTAAGCTACTGTTCTTACAAATGGAGGATGAGATTTTGACCTCTGTGGCACCAGTATAAAGCTAGAATACGTCACTGAAGTAGTTACTCTGAATCTACACTGCTGTAACATATGTCAGATTCTGTCCAAATACACTTGACCCTTTAATCCAGCGATCCTGTGAAACAAGGTATACTGAATTAAAGATTTTTTTCAGACCATGGGAGGGCATTGGAGAGGGGTCAGAGAGAGAGAGCGTGTGAGGGAAGAGGATGGGACGCTTACCAGGAGCCCCACTCCTTGGGGCACATGTGGATCTGCACACCCCTACAACTCCCAGGCACCAGCCCCCACCACTCCCCACACTTCACTGCACTGCTGTTCCCCAATGTGCAGAGGAGGGGAGAACAGCTGCATGCAGAGCCACTTCCTCCCCCCCCCCCCCGAATCACAGGTGTTCCCGGAATCTGGGCCACACGGATTAGGGAGATTCAGGTGTATTCTCATCTGTGGGATCAGAGAGGGTCATGAATTTAATTCAGTTATTTACTAGGATTTTGAAAGAAAATATTTAGAAGACCGTACATAGCTGCAATGATAGTAGGTCAAAAGCCAAACCCACGGCTGAAGGCAAGTGCTACAGCTTAAAAAGACTAAAAAACCTAATAAACGTGCCAGGGTTGCACAGCTACAGGAGCTCTTTGTCAGAGGCTCATCATCAGTTTGGTATAAAGTACATGTACCTGAATTCTATAATACAGAATGGCAAGGAATAAAACTGGATGTATCTTTCTTTTTTGGGAGCTGCCATCTCTCAGTGCAGGACTTCTAGATTGTTTTCATTCCCTTTGATGCTTATGATCCATTTTTTTGCCTCTTTCTTTTTTAGATTTCATATCCAGAGTAAAGACATTTTGGGGATTTCTGAATCCAGCTGCTACTAAATAAGTATATAGTTTTCTGAAGCACCTTGTACAAGCTTTTTAACTTAGTTATGAAACTGTCTTTCACATGTCTGTCAGCAACACCAGTTGGTTCAATAAAAGATTATTACCCCATCCACCTTGTCTTTCTTATACCTGGGTACTCCCACAGCTTACAACTACTGTGCATATTTCAAATACTGACATATCGCATACACTCAGGCCAGACAGCCCATCCATTGGTGGCACAAAAGGGTAAAAAAAATCCATTCAGGATGCCTCCTCTATTACCTCTACATAGTAGTGCTAGATGCTTAACTGACCCTAGAAATGAGGAACTGTGAGATGACATATACAAAACTAATTTTGTCCTGGTATTTCTGGGCCAAGTGTAGTGTGGATGCTCTATCACACCCAGTTTAAATCAAGTTTAAACTGAAGCCTGCACATTTTAAAGAGATTAAAAAAAACCCTTTGCTAAAGGGCCTGACACTCTGTTGAGGTCCCAAAGCTTACATTTAATGTAGGTAAGTAAAACTTCATTCAGCATCTCTTTTAGGATGCCCTTAATAGAGTTTCATAGAATCAATCATAGAATCATAGGACTGGGAGGGACCTCGAGAGGTCATCGAGTCCAGCCCCCCGCCCTCAAGGCAGGACCAAGCTCCGTCTACACCATCCCTGACAGATGTCTATCTAACCTGTTCTTAAATATCTCCAGAGAGGGAGATTCCACCACCTCCCTTGGCAATTTATTCCAATATTTGACCACCCTGACAGTTAGGAATTTTTTCCTAATGTCCAATCTAAACCTCCCTTGCTGCACTTTAAGCCCATTACTCCTTGTCCTGTCCTCAGAAACCAAGAGGAACAAATTTTCTCCTTCCTCCTTGTGACACCCTTTTAGATATTTGAAAACTGCTATCATGTCCCCCCTTAATCTTCTTTTTTCCAAACTAAACAAGCCCAGTTCATGAAGCCTGGCTTCATAGGTCATGTTCTCTAGACCTTTAATCATTCTTGTCGCTCTTCTCTGTACCCTTTCCAATTTCTCCACATCTTTCTTGAAATGTGGCGCCCAGAACTGGACACAGTACTCCAGCTGAGGCCTAACTAGTGCAGAGTAGAGCGGCAGAATGACTTCACGAGTTTTGCTTACGACACACCTGTTGATACAACCTAGAATCATATTTGCTTTTTTTGCAGCAGCATCACACTGTTGACTCATATTCAACTTGTGGTCCACTATGACCCCTAGATCCCTTTCCGCCATGCTCCTTCCTAGACAGTCGCTTCCCATCTTGTATGTATGGAACTGATAAATGATCAATAAATAACTCCATAAACATTAGTATTTCTGTTCTGTTCTTTTTTTTTTTTTTTTTTATAACTCCACACACACACACACACACACACACACACACACACACACACACACACACACACACACACACACACCTCCCAACAAACAAATATTTCAAAATCATGTATTCTGAATACATGATCCATCATGGAACTGAAAAGAATGACAGATTAATCATTCTATGCATGTCTACTCCAGACCTGCAGACAAAAAGGACACAGAAATATATGAAGGGTTATAATTTTCAATCACTGCAAATGGTTTGCTGAGCATTTTATGCCAGTCAGTCTTTCTCCTAATTTTGAATGCACTAAACATACCTCTTACCTTTTGCCTGAAAATGTGAAGTCCATGTAAGTTTAGGTAAGTTGCTCATATCTGCAGCAGGCTCTGCAATGGAAGATAGAGTGGGTTTTGAAGGTGGTGACACAAGGCTCGGTGTAGGATTAGAACTTCTATCACAATTTACTAGAGGCTGCTCAGGAGCTTTTGGGGAAGGTGGCTTAAGGAGTTCAGTTTGCATTTTCAAAATTTGTCCAAGAGGATCAAGTTCTTTACACAGTCTTTTGAAAGGTTTTTTGGAAGCAATTTTTTTCTGGTCTTGGCTCTCTGAAGAATTAGCCAAATTACTTGAAGACATTTGTACTGAGGAAGGTGGTTTAGATGCATCTTCTACAGAATCTGGATTAGAACTAAAAACGGATGCTTTGCGATATTCCCTACTTTTATTTTCTATGTCAATAATCAAACGTTCTTCGTCAGTGTCACTACTGCAAAAAGAAACAGGAGTCCCATTTGCTTCTGTAATTTCAGACTCTCTCTTGAGACTATCAGTTTTAGTAAAAGTACAGTTGTCTAATACTTCGTTTGTGGCCATACCATGTTGCTCATCATTTAACTCAACTTCATCTGAATCAAGGCCTTTAGAGGAATTTTCTTCCGAATTAGTCCACACGACATCACCATTCAGTGATGGTAGCTGTGTCTTGTTCACATTCCGCTTATTAGTACAAGCTGAAAATTCCTGTTCATTACCTTTGCTTCTTCTCTCTTCGGCACAAACACTTACAGCAGATACCAACTGCTTCTCTATTTTTAACTTGCCTGATTGAGTTTTACATACATTAGCAGGAGTATTTTCCATTTTGGATGTCTTTGAGGGTTTAGATGTTGTTCCAAAAGTTTCTAATTCTGTGACATCATTGTCAAAGTCTAGATCCCCATGGTCTGGAGTCTGAATCCTCCTTAACTGACAAGTATCGGGAGGCATCTTCATATAACAAAGAAAAATTAATAAAGAATAAAGGGCATTGTACCAATGTAAAACAAATAGTTAAATCCAATGCAAACCTTTAATCGAGGTCTGAACAAAGATGTGAACTGGATGAGCTGCTATATTCAACACCCTAATGACAATTATCAGGCACTTACAGCCCACTTTGTCTCATTTAGCACAGACAAGCTAACTGACAAGAATTTTATTTTTCTCTTTTCCTCCCATCCCCTTTTTCTGCTATTTGTACCTCTGGAAACCTTGCTGCATTCATCTGAAGAAGTGGGTTGTGTCCATGAAAGCTCATGATACTATCTACATTTTTTGTTAGTCTCTAAGATGCTGTAGGACTATTCATTTTTTGTTTTTTAAGTTTTTTCAGTTACAGACTAACAGCTACCCATCTGAGACTTTTTCACTATATAAGACAGTGATATCGGGGGAGAACAAGGTTCTCTCCACTATTATTGCAGAACTTAAAGAGAAAGGAAATAAGCTAGCATATTTTTTGCAAAGACATACAGCTACATACATTCCACTGAACAATATTTTCCTCGGATGAATTGTCCATCAATACAGCTGAGACCGGAATAGATGAATTTTTGGAAGTCAAGCAATCCAACGGGATTTCATGAAAAATTTGATTCTTTTCTCTGATAGTAATCTCCTTTTTGGGGAGTGGTGAGCCAATATATACCACTTTGACTGGTTTGGCACCTTTAAAAAAAGGAAAAAGTTTATGTTTCACATACTCCAAAGAAAAATAGACAAGTAATTTAAATATACCTTCTCCCTACCACTTGTGTTCAATACCATTTTATAGTCACATTCAAAAGGCTGGGGGAAAAAAAGCAATCCTTTCTATTGCATATTCATTAGGGGAACAAATACAGATAAGAAATGTGAAATGTATTATGGCCCCCATGGCAGTAACATGCAATATGTTGATAGTATATCAAACTGTAGTAAACTATTTAAAAGTGCAATTCTGTCTTGAAAAGTTTATTTGTTAAATTACCATCCTGGGATTTATACACCAAATATTTATTTCTCACTGACAAGTTCAGTTTGCAAAACTCACAATCTGATGGGAGGGCTCAGAGCATTTTTTTCCATTACATGTCTCATTTCCAGCAAGGGATGTTCAGCAACCTAAACTACTGTATATCCTTAGTCAGTTGCAATGCCCTCCTGTTTTCAGACTTTGTTATCAGTTCAACATCCTTATCCCAGACAACAATTTGAAGACAATAGGGATACCCTTGCAACTATAGTTAATTTTGGGGGAGGTGAAATCAGTGAAATGAATCTTTACAAAATCACTAAGGAAGAACTGCACTTTAATTTTAAAAAGTATACTGAAGTCGTTGGTTATTTCAGAGAATAGGAGCACACTTTTAACATCATAGATAATGAGGGAACTCTGGAGATTAAAGTGAAAATCATCAAATAGGTATGCATTGAACCAAAATTATATAGATGGGATAATTATGCATCATACACAAATACATAACATTTGAAGATATTTCTACTGACTCCTTCCAATCCCCACTTGCTAACTCCCTCCTTAGCATAGAACTCCCATTATTTGGACTTGTTTCCATGAATACTTATTATTTGATAGCAAGCTGGGGTGTGAATCTACCCTGAACAGGCTTATTGCAGTGGGAAGAGGAGAGGAAGGGAGGGGGGAGGGAGAAGGGGCCCAGGAAGGCAGGGAAAAGGAGGATGGAACCCAGGATTGTCTACTGCCTATGAGAGGGGGTTGGTGAGTGCAGTCAGCAGGGGGTATAGCCCCCTAGTAAATTTTAATTCTATAGTATGAGACAATATATTCATGCAATGTTTAAGAAAAGTTTTGTAAATGAGTTCCAATAGTTCATGGATTAGGAACCTAATCTTATGGGGTTCCAGAGGCTTCTGTACAGATAGAAAGATTGACCTAAAATTATCTACCCAATGGGACTCAGTGCTCAGTGTAGACGACATCATTAGAAATATTTAGTTTTGCAGTTCTCAAGCTGTGGATTTGTGTTTCCAAAGATAACATGCTTGTTAATAGCAAAAATGTTTTTAAAGAAATAATATATAAAGGTGAGAAACAACAGACCTCAACCATATTGTCCCTCTGCAAATTCCTGTACTCAGAGTAAAACCCTTACCTCTTTCTAAAAGTGTAAAGTTTTAAAGAGTTCAATAAATAGAACACTGTTGGAGGTGGAATAGCCTTGGACAAGGAGAAAAATGTGAGAAGAGAGGGACAGGCAGTAGAAACAAAAGTGAAACTGTTTGAGCAGCATATTCCAGAAGTCTTAAAATTTTGATGAAATTTCTCTACCTGTGGGTAAGACAGGCACGCATGCAAAATCCAAACAGTACCACAAAGAATGAAACAACATCATGAAAAGTATTCCTTCTCAGGAGGAAACTGAACTGAAGATGATGAAAGGAGCATGTCTGAACATGCAGGATCTTCAGGTTGGTAAACTTATTTCATACTTCTTTCTGAAAGGAATGCCTATTTGCCTTCTGGACTGCTCTTGAAGTCTCATGTTTGAACTAAAAATATAATTGTTACTCTATGGTATTATAATTTTTGAAGACATTATGATAAAAAATAAATAGCTGAAATAGGAAGAACTTCCTTTTACAATTTTTCCTTTAAAGTAATACTCATTGCATTCACTGACACTGGGTAATACTAAATGAGCAGTATAGTAATAATTAAATAACTGCATTGACTTATTTTGTTTAGGAGAATTCATCCTCAACAAATAGGATTCTGAAGACCCTCCACCCTCACCATCAGCACCATTTTCTATAGTTTCAGAGTTATCTGCCAACGACAGTGTCACACATCATGTATGTCACATGATCACAGTATATCACCTGTAGCAAAAAGAAACACAATCTCCATCATCCAAACACAACCATAGATAAGTTTTTGGTAAGAACCAGCAGATTACAAAAAGAGGTAAAAGATGAAAAAAAATTGCCTGGTTTGTTTATGCAACAAACTCTCCTTTCCATGACTGAAAAACCACACTTCATTAACATGGTTCAGTCATTAAGACCAGGATAGTCAACCCAACAGAGCAGATGTTGCAGGCAAATTGCTGGATAAAGTGTATGAAAGAGAAATTGAGCCGTGTGCAAAAAAATAAGAGAATAAAATTGTTAACCAGAGTCTTGATGGAGCAATGTCCACCATGATCCTGTAGTATTTGTTTGTCTGACAACAAAAGAAGGGGATGTCTTCCTTACAGAAAATTCACACAATGGAATATGTACAAAAAGCAGCAGTAAAAACACACCATGAAAAAAAAAAATCATATCTAGTACATAGCTTGGCCACAGACAATGTAGCAAATGTAGCCAAGAGAAGAAATGTAGAAGAGCTAATAATGTACGGTTACTGTGCTCATTTGATGAACCTATGTTCACTCTCCTGACAAGGCATATGCTAACAAAACTATTTGTATGCCTTAGCTGGTTGAGACTAAACTTGTAGGCTACGTCTAGACTGGCATGATTTTGCAGAAATACTTTTAATGGAAAAGTTTTTTCCGTTAAAAGTATTTCCACATAAGAGCGTCTAGATTGGCAAGGATGCTTTTGCGCAAAAGCTTTTGCGCAAAAGCATCCATGCCAATCTAGACGCGCTTTTGCGCAAGAAAGTTCCGATGGCCGTTTTTGCCATCGAACTTTCTTGCGCAAAAATTAAGGTGCCTGTCTACATTGGCCTTCTTGCGCAAGAGGGCTTGTCCCTGAGTGGGAGCGTGAAAGTATTTGCGCAAGAAGCACTGATTTTATACATTACGAAGTCAGTGCTCTTGCACAAATTCAAGCGGCCAGTGTAGACAGCTTGCCAGTCTAGACGCACCTGTAGGGTTTTGTTGTTGTTTTCTACTGGAAGGAGTGGCTTTTACTAACATGAAATTTATATAGCATTACATTGTAACAATAGTAATAGGAATTTTTTGCTAATTATTTTATGAAACTGTAGTAAATGTTTTTCTAAAGCTCTCCCCTTTTACAATCAATTCTTCAATACTATCCCTACTCTACTATAATTTATAAAGTTTGTGAGGAACACATTTGCTCACTTCATAGAGAACATACCTTACAATTTTAAAATTCAAGTAGGACATTTCATTGCAACCATATGATAAAAAATAGTGTGTCCAAACTCAATGTTAACTGTAGTACCTTTACAGGTTGTTGTTATTCTAAGTAACAAGGCAGGAGAGTGTTTTAAACCATATCAGATTACTTTGTTATCAGTTTGTCTGCTGCAGAACAGAGGACAAACTGCAGTAGCTCATATTTTTACGTTTACTTTTATATGATAATTGAAATGAAATTAGACCTTTTTTATTTATAAAACAAAAAAATTCCTTCCTGGCTCATTTATAGATTACAAATTACATTAACTCAATTGGTTTTTAACAGAAAAGCATAGTGATACTGAGCAGAAAGGTATCTGCATCTCAGATAGATGATTCCTCACAAAGCAGCAAAATCACAGCTATAAAGATAGCTGAATTTTCATGCTGACTTTTATAAAATGAAAAATGAAAAATGTAGATCATGGTACAAAATACTGAAAAGAGATCCTCAGACAATGGCTTTACTGGGAGGGAATGCCACCTCTCAATATCCTAAGATTCTCCCCCACCCCGCTCCCTGTTCAGCTTCATCTTTATCTTGCACAGTTGCTAGTTAATAGCTTTCACTTAATGGAATTATTTGACATAGATATGTAGTGTTGCGACAGCCAATATATGTCACTATATACTAATAAATGTTCTGTAACAGAATTAAACAATTCTTTTGTTGATGTGTGAGCCATGTAAGAATACAGCTTTGTCTGCCATGGCTGTATTGGTTCCATAGGGCTAATAGAAGGAAAAAACTAATTTCAGTCAGAAAAATAAAGCTCACAGAATACACGCTAGAGATATACTGAATATTAAGTACAAACATTTTTACAATTTGTTGAACTACACTTTTGCAGGATTCTATATAATACTGACCAAAATCTACCAGACACACACTAGACCATATTCCTTGAAGAGGAAAGGAGGAGTTGTCACAGCTATGAGTTTTTGTTTCTTTGATTTTTTTTTTTTAAACACATGATTATGGTATGTCTTGGTATATAGATGAATCCATTTTCAGTCACTAGTTTTTGCTTTTCAGAATGGTCAAACACACTGGAAACATACAAAATGTGAGTCAAAATTTCTGAATTTTTGGAAAAAAAAAAGCAACTGGTACGGCGTCCTCAATCGTACCTTCAAAATTGCTGCATATGGCCTGAGGTGGGTTTGGACTGACTAGAACCCTGACCCGGCTGTTGATGCTGGTGCCTGTGGCCATTTCTATTTTGCTCCTAAGAACAATCCTGACTGTTTTCCAAGCTACCTTGCATCAACCTAACTCTGTAGTATCAACCAGGGGTCAGTCTCATTTTTAAAAAGCATTTAAACATTTGGAAACCAAAAGATGCTTACATTCCTTTTGAAAATGATATTTAGGCTCCTAAATCAGTGTAAAAAACTATCAGAAATCTCTGGAAAGACTGTTGTCAACAGCCTTGTAACTTTCTGTGTGGGCTAATGTCTAAAAAACTGAATTACAAGAGGGTCTTAATTAATCCCTCTCTTTGCTTTTGTTGCTTTTATTTTTCCTTTGCTTTTCTTGATTTTTCTGATCCTAGTCATAAAGGTCAAGCCAATAGATTTGAGGGCAAGGAATTTCTTAGAAACACCTAAGTAATCTTACAACCACCACAACAGAAGTATACATTATTTGGCTAATGATTCATAGTGTTACAGAGAATCAGTGCATAAGTATAAGTATGTGTAAGTAGGGAAACACTATCTGGACCATTAGGATTTTCAAATTCTTTGTGTACCTTTGGAAAGGGACTATAAAAATGCAAATTTTGGGAACAGATGCATCATTAGTTTGGTACAGGCAGTCCCCGGGTTACGTATAAGATAGGGACCGTAGGTTTGTTCTTAAGTTGAATTTGTATGTAAGTTGGAACCGGTGTCCAGATTCAGCCACTGTTGAAACTGACCAGCAGCAGCTGAATCGGACACGCCTGGGGCAGAGCAGCTGGGGTGCTGCTGGGTTGGTCCCGCAGCGCTGCTGGGTTGGTTCCGCAGCGCCGAGGTGCGGCGCTACTGGACCAACCCGGCAGCACCCCAGCTGCTCTGCCCCAGGTGTTCCCAAGTCAGCCGCTGCTGAAACTGAACAGCGGCTGATTCCAGGAAGCCCGGGGCAGAGCAGCTCTGCCTCTGGCTTCCTGTAGTCAGCCGCTGGTCAGTTTCAGCAGCAGCTGACTTGGGGACGCCTGGGGCAGAGCAGCTGGGGTGCTGCCGGGTTGGTCCAGTAGCGCCGCACCTCGGCGCTGTGGGACCAACCCGGCAGCGCCCCAGCTGCTCTACCCCAGGCATCGGTGAGAAAAGCCTGGTCTGCTGGTGGGAGAGGGGGCTGCACTAGCTGCCCACCCCCTCCAGCAGACCAGGGAGACGCGGAGCGGCTTTTCTCGCCGCGGAGGACGTGGGCGGCGGGACCGCAGCACGTCTTGGCGGTCCCGCCGCCCGCGTCCTCCGCGGCGAGAAAAGCTGCTCCGCGTCTCCCTGGTCTGCTGGGGGGAAGCGCCCCCCGCGCCGCCAGAGGCGGCGACAGTGGGGGAGGCACTCCGCACTAGCAGGGCCCCCACGCCCCCGTTTGTAACTAGGGGTGCAACTTAAGTCGGACTGACGTAACCCAGGGACTGCCTGTATATAAAAATATACTGTACCTGCAACAGGAATCATTTTAACAGAAACAGGGATTTCCCACTGTTCCTTGTAGCTTGGTCCATGATTATTCAACAAAGTAAATAATGTCAGACTGTTTAAAACTACTTGAGGATAGTATCTTAAAGCAAGTTTTTCAGCATTTGGATCCAAACTAATGTCCTGAAACAAATAAAATAAATCATTAATGACATTTTAAACATTAACAAGCAAAACCAAATTAGTTATAATCAGTTTTTAAAAAAATATGTATTGAATAAATATATTTTAAAGGAAATGTTCAAATGAAACATTAATATTTAAGTTCAAAAATCAAAAAACTCTAAGATGCTAGAAGTGCACTTTGAATCCTAGACATATATCTTATAGCACACAAAAACATATAGTAGATTTCTATGCTCCTGTAATTCACAGAAGCAGTAAAGCAATAAACAGCTGCAGGACATACCAAAAAACAAAAACAAACAACAATCAAAACCCATACACATTTCTTTCCCCCACAATTAGTATTTTGTTCCAGATAAATTACAATTATGGGGGAAAAGCAAGAACCACTAGCTATTTCTTCCAAGGTTCTTGCTGGTGAACTGTATTTGGATCACAACAACAGGACTACATTTGATGTACCAGGAGATATGTTAATGCTTTCATCCTGACTTCTCTTCTTGCATTTCAGAAATAAGCACCAACACTCCAAAATACAGAAGTAGTTGTATCAAAGGCAGCACTGTGGGGTGCCAGGTGGGAGATGGTCCATGAGGGGAGACAGTTTAAAAGCCAGCTCCCCTCACAGACTGGCTGCCCTTGTATCAGAGGCAGCAATGTGGAGTGGCAGCAGCCCTTGTCTCGGGGGGAGGGTCTGAGCTCCCGGACCCAAAATGAGCTGGAACTGAGCTGGGCTGCAGGCCCATCTGGCTCCTAATACACTTTAAACGCAGAGCCGCAGCAGGAGTAGGTCCTGGACCCTGCACAAACTGGGAATGGGCCAGGCTGCTGGCCAGCCTGCTAAAAAATATACTGGTGTCGGGAGAGGGGAGAGAAAATGTGCGTTATCTATAGCATTAACCTATAAGCTTTTGCTTATCAGTTAAATCACTGCACTATTGCATCCCTAGTGTCAACTGCTTATTACTATGTTTATGTAAGGATACTAACAGTAACTTAAGATATATTTTAAGAAAGTAATCTGGCATAACCTAATAAACTGTAATTCAATGTCTAAATTCACATTCTTTAACAGATAAAGACCAATGAGAAAAAAAATCCTGGGTAAACTGATTTTTTTTTTTTATAATCCAACTTACTCTACAAATTACTGCAAACAACAGCTCTTTCTAAATTCATTGAAGGTTACAGATAGTCAATATGTCACATTCTAAGGGCCTCATCCAATGTCTACTGAAATGAATGGACCTTGTTGCAGTGAACATCAGCTATTGCTGTTAGTGCTATTTCAAACCTTTAAATGGCAGGATTACTTTTACAGAAATACTACAATGATCATGCACCTCTAAAGACGGATGTGAATAAAATGTCTACCTTTCATTAATACGTTGTAACAACAAATGTCACTCACATCATGGATAGCAGAAGCTCTCTGTTCCGGGGCTGCAACAGATGCTATAGTTTTATAATCCGTGGAGAGCTGTAGTTGCATCTGCATGGCAGGTGAACATACTTTAACAAATCTTGCCTTTCCCTTAAATAAAATCAAATGGTATCAAACATTTATTGTCATCAGTATTCACAATAAAATATTGTTTATATAAATACCCTCTAAAATTAAGTCGCTTATATTTTTAAAATATGGATATAGAATGGTTACATTGCAGTTTCCAAAGCTGATTTAGTTATTACTGAAGCATTATGTCTTGCAAGTTGTAACCTATAGCAGAAATATGGAAGAATGATATAAATTGATAAAGAGTTACATATTGCAGCATTTCCTATAGTCCGTGGCCCGGTACCGGTCCATAGAAAAAAAAAATACTGGTCCTCAGCAAACAATCACCCGCTGGGCGGGAGGGAGCCCAGGTTAGCACTGCCGGGGTGTTCCGGGCTCACAGATTGCCCGTGCGGCACTGGGTCCCCCAGGCTCTGGGCCGGGCTGGGTGGAGGAAGTAGCTGAGGTTGCTGGGTGGTGGCGATCCCTGTGCATCTCCCTGACAGGGCTCGGAATAATGAGTAGGATCCCAGGCAGCGCTTACTTCTTTGGTAGGTGGGTGGGTGAGTTTTGCCCGGTCCTAGCACCCTGCCGCCCGCTGGCTCCTTCAGAGTGAAAGGGGCAGGGGCTGAGAGCTGCCAGCCTGTGCCTGGGGGCAGGCTTTCTACACAGGCAGCACAGCGCTTGGGAACTGCCAGGGGAGCGCAGGCCACTTGGCAAGGGCGGCAGCAGGCCCAGGGAAAGGGCTTTGTCTCCCCGATGCATGTGCATTTTCACGTGGCTGAGCCGGTCTCATTGGTTTTCCTGTCACGGGACACAGCAGTCTTGGTTTGTTTCTGCGCGGTGCGACAACGTGTACGTCTTCTTAAGTTAAATGCTTAAGTTTTCTTTGTTTATTTTAAATTAAATACCCTCTCATTTTCATCTTCAATATTGAAAAATGGCTGAAGAATGTGATTGGAAATACAACTAACAAATGTTCAAATGACGTGCAGCCTAATAAAAGTGAGAAGATGATAAAAACGCTTTGGACCTGCAATTATTCTGACAAGTATTTGAAATTTGGTTTTATAAGTGTTAGTAGTGATAATCACTTACCATTATGTATAATCTGTCATGCAGAACTATCCAATGAGTGCATGAAACCATCAAAACTGAAATGCTATTTGGAATGCAAACATCCAGTACACACAAGTAAGCCCATAGATTTTTTCATAAATAAGAGAAATGAATTATCTTCTGCTTAAACAACAACAACAACAAAAAAGCATGAAAAGTGCACTTTTTATGTGCTCTTCAAATGAAAACTTTGTGTTGGCTTCATATGATGTTTCAAAACAAATAGTAGGTTGTTCACCTACTGTTGGCGAAAAGTTAATACTTCCTGCATTGCATATTATTTACATCCCATATTTATGGAGGGGAAAAAAGGAAATCGGTCGGGTTCGCTGTCTTTATACAACAATACAGTGAAACGCAGAATTGAAGATATGGTGAAAAATATTGAAGAAATTCTCGTACGTCGATTACAGAATAGTCAGTTTTTTGCATTACAAGTGGATCAAAGCACGGATATTGCTGACGCTGCCAAGTTGATGTCTTTTGTTAGATATGATTACGAAAGCTCCATTCAAGAAGATCTCTTATTTTGTAAACCATTTCCAACAAGAACGGCTGCTGAAATTTTTAAGATAATAGACTAGGCTTGAGCAATGGCAGGGTCTCACATTGGGATTGTCCTGCGGATTTGAGCTGCAGCGCCAGACTGTGCATTGGTGCACTGTAGTATTCACAGAGAGGCACTAGCAGTGAAAACTATGCCATCACTTTTGAGTTCCACTCTTCAAGAATGCGTGAAGTTTATAAATGATATAAAATCTCGTCCTTTGAATTTCAGAATCTTTACTGCTTTGTGCAACAAATTAGGAAATAAACATGAGCATCTCTTACTACACTGTGAGGTTCGATGGCTGCCGAAAGGAAACATTTTGAAGTGACTCTTTGAAATAAAGGATGAAGTTTTATTGTTCTTGGAGCGACACCCTGCATTGGCAAAAGATGTTATATTTACATTTAAAGACAGGTTTCATGAATTTGATTGGTTAACAATGGTGGCTTACTTATGTGACATATTTTGTCTTTTAAATTACTTAAGTCTGAATTTACAAGGCACTAAAATTAATTTTTTCAAAGTTCACGAAAAAGTTGAGGCAACAATTAAAAACTTGGTTTACGGTCACAGTGAGTTAACAAGAGAAACTTTAAATCTTTTTGTACTTTAATTGAACTACAAGAAAAATATGCTGAAACTAATATCTCAGATGCGATTTCTGCAGCAATCCAAGAACATCTGTTGGGGCAAACATCAAGCTTAAATGAATATTTTCCTCCAACTGACACCAGTAAAATGTCGATTAAGAACTGGTTTACTGCTGACACCGAAAATGAAGAAATATTACAACTGAATGCATCAGAAGTGGATTCATTAATTGAACTTTCCTGTGACTCTGCCTTAAAAGAGAACTTTGATAAACTCTCCTTGATTGATTTTTGGTTGAGCTGTAGAAATGAATATTCACATTTATCTGAGAAAGTCAAATCCTTAATGCCTTTTGTCACAACATAGAAGTGTGAAACTAGTTCCTTGTCTTTGGTTTTCTTCAAAAATAAATATAAAAATAGTTTGAATGTCGAACCAGATTCGAGGATAAAACTTGCTTCTTTTGCTCCTGACAAAGTTATGTGATGCAAAACAACATCACCATTCCCATTTGTTCTCTTTTTAGTTATTTAAAAGCTATAAAATGCACACATAATACATTACTTATATTCAACTCATTAAATTACAAATGAACAAACATTACAATTGTTAAAATTCTACAGCTTAAATTGCAATTAGGGTAACAATAAGTTGGGCAGTATTTTATATCAAGATTTATATTATGTACTATTATTTTTGTGAATAAATAACAAACAGTGAAAATTTATTCTTTCATTTTTTTATATGCGTTTATATTTTTGGGCTGCAAAAAACAGTAGTAAAAAACCGGGTTCTAACTAAAGTAAAAAGTTTGGGAAACCCTGGTCTAGCCAGCTTTCTATCCATCTTACAGTCCATTTATCCAATCCATATTCCCTTAGCTTCCTGGCAAGAATATTATGGGAGACCATATCAAAAGCTTTCCTAAAGCTGGCACTGGGGACTTTGGGAGGACCAGAATCAATTTTTATAATCATCATTTGCTTAATGAATATGCAAATAAATGTTAGCAGTACTCCAAAAGCTCATGAATGGATTTACTGGTCCCCAGAGTCAAAAAGTTTGGGAACCCGTGACATATTGCAATGCCTGTTGAATTCAAGTTACCAGAAAATAATATACATATATTTTACCAATACAAGAAGATTTTTCTCCAGCTTCAAGGACAGTTCTGTATTAAATTTGCCTCCCATGATACTGGTGATGTCAAGGAGGCTGTAAAACTCAGGGTACTTCTTCACACGTGCAATGCTAGCACTTAAAAATTGCTAAAGAAAAAGAAAGAAATTATGTAGCCTATGTATCAATACTGTACCAGTTTCACAAAAATTACAATGTTGCTGCAAAAGTTACATCTGCTTGTGTTTTCAGCTATGTATTTCACTCATTTCTGCAAATAGATTATGTTCAGAAAATTTCTTTGTTCTTCTTTAGAACTCAGTTTAACAGACTGTGACAAGAGGAAAAAGGAAAAACAGATTGGTGGGAGGCTGTTTGGTTTTTTTGTTTGTTATTTAAAGCACTGTTCCAGAAAATAGGTAGGCATGTGCTCCAATAACATGATGGAGACAGGGTTATCATCCTCCAGCATTGCCCTGGAGTCTCAGGAATTAAAGATTAATATGTAATTAAAGATTATATTGTGTACAGAAACATCGAGGAATACATCCAGCCAAAACTGGCACCTCTAGATGGACGTGAGAGATAGGAACATAAGAGAGATGGAGGGATCATCTTGTGGTCAAGAGACAGGAATGGAATATCCAAGATACAGATTCTATACTTGGATCTGACATTAAGTCACTGTGTGATCCATGGCCACATTTTAAAAAACTGATCCTTAAAAATACCCACAAACTGTGGCCACACACACACATGGTCCACACCCACATTTAAATGGGTTACTCTTTTACTGTTATTTTTCCTCTGCATAAATTGCTGAGAGTTTATAATTTCACAAGTAGCTATACGTTCTTATGAACTCGTTTTGGGGCTCTGCAGAGGATAAGGCAGGAATAAAAAAAAAAGCACAGAGAAACAGATTAAGGTGCTCCTATCTCACACATTTTTGCCAATTTTAAAAAGTCTTAAGGGCTATTGGATTTATTTTTAAAATTCTTCTTCGAGAAGCCAGCTAAGTCATCTATGACTGTGGTAATTGAGAGCCATAAGTAACATTTGTTGTTCTGTTCTATGAAAAATTTACACAGATGGGGAAAAGTCTCAAACTTTTGAAGTTTTGGGTAGAATGCAAATAAACACTTGTACTGTGTCAGCTATGATTGTTACAGCTCCATAGACTTTTTATATGTATGATACAATAAGGCTATGTCTATACTGGTGCGATCTAGTGCCAGAAATATGCAAATGAGGCTAAGCGTGGAATATTGCCAAGCCTCATTTGCATATCTAATGAGCCACCATTTTGCAGAAGAGGCTCTTCCGCAAGAAGGAGTGTCTACACCGCCTCTTGTTCAAGAAGTGGCAGTGTAGACGCTCCTTGCGCAAGAGCCTCTTCTGCAAAAATGGTGGCTCATTAGATATGCAAATGAGGCTCGGCAATATTCCACGCGTAACCTCATTTGCATATTTCTGGCACTAGATCGCACCAGTATAGACATAGCCTTATTGTATCATACATATAAAAAGTCTATGGAGCTGTAACAATCATAGCTGACAAAGTACATGAAGATATTAGTACTCAAAAGATTTGTATTCAGATACTAATCTGTAAATATATGTTTAGGTCTGTCAAAAAAGAAGAAATTGTTGGGGCACTTTACACTGAAGTAGTTAAGTCCTTCTCTTAGCAAATAAGCAACATTCTTTGTAGGCTCATGGTCATGCTCAGCCTTCTTGTTGGACTCTGGAACATTGTTAATCATTCCTTTGCCATAGTATCTGTTTTATATAGGCTTCAGGTGAAGAATGCAAAGTTAAAGAGTAGGGGAATGTTCCCTGTGGAATCGCATTCCTATGAACCCTGGATGCTGAGACAAATTACACTAGTTTCATATTGTGTTCTCAGGGACCTTAGTAATTCATTACTTGCACCTAAAAAAAAATATTCCATTATCTGTTCACAATTGCTGCTTCCAAGATAACTGCAGGCAAGTAATTTTGTTCAATATAAATCACAGACCAAAGGACAAGGAGGAATTTTTACATTTGAAGCCATGTTTTATGACTAGGATGTAGGGTTCTCTGTTTAAAAAAAATGGACACAAACTGCCACAATACACATGAAGGTTTGTTTATAACAAATCAAGATTAACCTCAGTGTTAAATAATCCATGTTTTTATTCCTTCATTTTCTGAAACAATAAAGCTATAATGTCAGGACCTCCCACTTCTGTACCCACTGCAAATTAGTGCAGGAATAAAGGCAGAAATTCCACTCTTGCCTCTCATTCTTATGATTTTATTTTTGTTATTCATTATTTTACAGTACGGAAGGAATATGTACTAATGTAATAGAAAAATACCTCAGCAGAGGTCTGCCCTCACCCTACTTTGCTAATGACATATAACTGCCTCATTTTCCTAGGATAGTCTTACCTGTTCCAGTATACTGGGTGACCTTTCCCAGCTTTGCGTAACATCACCACCAAATTATAGCTAGAACAGTGTGAAATAAAATGGCCCACTTTTTCAGAATTCAAGAAAATAGACTCAGTCCCTGGCCATCTGAGAATCATTCCATATAATGGATAATCCATGTAATTCACTGCATTATCCACTACATGACACTAAACCAGTAACATCTATTTTTTGAAAAAAAAAATGCATTTTAAGGTGTAATTTCTGGCTTGCTATTGGGACTGAGTGGGAATTTGCTGCAATATTGTGTAAGAACACTGTCGTTCCTCATCACACCCCAGTTTTCCCTAGATGCTACATGCTTAAATAGGTGGCGTGGAAAAGCTTCTTACTCTTAGCAAAGACATAGACAAACAGGTATGACTGATTCCTAGCTGTCTGGGGCATTGGTTGCATGTCCATGGAGAGTTTAAAATAATGGGCATTTGAAACCTAGTAAGCTCATGAATGGCCCAATCCTCCAACGAAGCCAGCAGTATCTGACCAGGACAACAAAGGGCTGAAGAGGAGGGACTGGTGACAATATCTGCCCTAGAATAAGAGCAAAGAATGGAGGAGGCAGCCAGGTGGGGTTGTTAAGTGTGGGCTGCTTGAAGGAGTCCCTCCCTGACTTGGGACAAAAATGGAGTCAAAGGGTTTGACCAAGAGAGGGGTGGGAGGGATACCTGCGGCTGACCAAGACAAACTTTGCTGTAATTTTCTGTTCTCTATGTAACCATGAACTTTTTATGTTGTACTCCAGACCGCTAAGAAACCCTACAGCTTTTAAAATGCTAGATGAGAGTCAGTGCAAATGCTGAAGGTGCATTGCTCACTTTGGGTATGCACCACTCTCAGGTGTCCAATTCAGATGGACTTGCTGAAGGGAGCTCATGGTGTGAAGGAGTGCTGAGGACTGTGAGGTTCATTCCATGGAGGCAGTGGGGCCAAGGGGCTTGCCCTGGTGAAAGACTGTGACCCTTAAGGTGATCTGGCACACTGAAAGGGTTCTCCCAAGGATTGTTCGAAAGCACCAGACCTATGGATCCAAAATAGACACAAACAGTATTCTGTCACATGCTTTACTGATAGAAAACTACATTTCTTGATGTAGTCAATGACCTCAGTTTACTGAATTTATACTGCACGTCTGTTCATCCCTACCTAGTATGTTTTTATTCTTTTTCCAATATTTTCATTCAATGAACGAATGAATGAATACAATACTCAAACATTTCTGTTACCTCAGTATAAAGCAGTGCATCCTCAGAGATGGTATCATAATCCTGAAAGCAACTTTTTGCGGCATTTTGTGCAAACTTTAAAAAGTCTGCTATTTCACGGTTCACAAATTCCTTCATTTGCTGAAATAAGAAAGGAGATATATGAGTCCCATTTTGAATACAACAGGAAAAAAACAAAACCCCCAACCCTGTAGCTAAACTGTAATTGTAAATACGAATTATAATAAAAGATAGATTTACCACATCTCATTACATATCTGCGTATTTACAAAGTATCTAGTAGATTATGTAAATCACCCAAAAAGTGACTTGTCTAAAAAGGCAGTGCCAGTATCTCAGTGCAGAACTGAAGAGAATATGGCCCAGCACTCACTAAATATTCTACATTGGCAGATTCTTGTACACCTCCACTGAAGTCAACACAAAATGCAGCTTACACAATTAGAGCCTATTACCTTAAAAAGAAAGTTCCCTTCCTGCAACACATACTAGTAATCTAATTAAGGAGAGTGAAACATGGGCACTGTTAGAGCAAGCTGACATGAGCCCGCCCCTGTCTACATTAGCACTTACACTTCTGCTAACAATAGAACAGTAGCCCTGTTGCTGAAAAAGAGAAAAAAAAAAAAAGAGGCACTAATTTTTCTGGTAAGTATATTCACGGACACAACATAAGAGAAAGGAACTGACAAAATGAAGGAACCACAGGACCATCACGGTCATAGAGGAATAGCCACAGCCAATGAATCCATTAATGCCACTTACAGGACTCAAATCTAATGATGCAGCCACCCAGTTTGAAGAGCAAATATAACGTCGCACGTGCTATAGCAAGTATTGAGGGTCAACATGAAGGTCTTCCACAGTATTAAAAGAGTGAGTCTTTTATTATGGGATGCAGCCTAAGTTATAAGCAGCATACAAAAATCACAGAAACATAGGGTTAGAAGGCACCTAAGGGGTGAGGCCAAGTACACCTACACCACCGATGACAGACGTCTTTCTAACCTGAAAAACCTCCAACGAAGGGAATTCCACACCCTTCCTTAGAAAGCTATGGTAGTGCTTAACTATCTTTAAGGTTAGAATGTTTTTCTGGATCTAAAATCTAAAACTTCCTCACTACAGATTAAACCCATCATTTCTTGTCCCAGTGGATATGGAGAGAACAATTGATCACCATCCTTTTTATAACCACCATTAATGTATTTAAAGACTTATCAGATGGGGAGCTCCATCATGTCCCCCCCCCCCCCATTTCCAGCATTGCTCTGTCCGAAGTCTGGTAGCTCCATCACACAAACAGATACACAAATACAAAACTTGTATCCAGGTATCTGCAAAAATGATCCATGGATAGAAAGTGGATATCTGCACATACGCATGATGCTAGATACAAAATGTGAATCTGCATCTGATCTGCAAAATGATACACGGATATCTGCATCCATGGATTCGAATATACAGTGGCTCTGCAAAGCTCTACAGACACATCATGCACTTTTTCCAGCTTTAGCAACGAACTGATCTCACTGCAGGCTGCTTCCCACACAACTATTCTAGGCAGCTTTTTCTGAGGTGGGTTGTGATAGGGCTTCTAAACTAGTTTACCCATCATAGAAGGACATATTCATCATGGTGTAATCTAACTTCTAATACAGTTAAAACTTTATGAAATTCTACATGTGTGTACTGAATTTATTACTTATTTTATGGTCAATTCATCATTTTCACTCCTCCTATAACAACCATCAGAATTAAGGACAGGAAGCAGGAGGCATCAAGGAAACTATTCAACTATGTTTAGAGTAACGAGACATCAATTATCCTCAGTAAAAAATTCAAATTTCATCGCTGGAGAGAGAAAACATAGGAGAAACTGGAAATGTTTAAGGACTTATAATTCTAATAAAGTTTTAGCAACAAATAACTTTTAGAAAATGCTCTTTGGATTATTAAAAGGAATATTAGGAGAAAAACAATTTTAACACTTACCAAGTACTGGGAATATTCTCTTTCATATTTTACACTAAATTGGTGGGGTACACATTTTTTTGAAAACTTAGTCATTAGATATAAATATGTCTTCTGCTCCTTCTCAGTCAGATTAGAGACATAAGGATATGGGATTCTGGGCTCTGGAAAAGGATTATCATAAGCCGTGTATCTAACTTCCTCCTCAGCTGAAGCTGCAGACTGTTTGTTAAATGTTTTCTCATCTTCTACAGCGTTAACTGATGCCTCTACATTTTCTTCTTTATGTCTGAAATAAAAGTGATAAATGAAACAACTTACAATTTACATTTTTCACATGGAGATTTGTATCTGAGAAAACTGAGGCTGGCAGTCACGGCAGACCTTACGTTTTCCAATTATCAGACAAAACACATAATTAATAGAACAATGCTGTTATTATACCATTCCACCACGTACATTTCATTATTCTGTGCTCTATTTAAACAGTCAAATCCTAGGAATGATGGGAGTTTCACACTGATTTCAAGAGAAGAAAAAATTGGTCATTATTTCTATTAGATCCACTCCACTTTTCCAGGAAACATGTATAACAACTTGTTTTTACTAAAACAGACTAACACAGCTATCCCTCTGGAAAGTGTAACAATGAGGAATCTTGTGGCACATTAAAGACTAACAAATGTATTTGGGCATAAGCTTTTGTGGGCTGGCACCCACTTCATCAGCTGCATCTTGTTACACTAGGTATGGAAATGAGAGAGCCAATCACAAAACATAGGTACTCTTTATTCTGGAAATATCTTCACTATGAATGAGGCCTCGCTTCCTAGTCTGTTGTCTGCCATTTATGTACGTAACGTTGTTTTAGCCATGTTGGCCCCAGGTATTACAGACAAAAGGTGGATGAGGTAAAATTGTTTATTTGCCCAACTTCGGTTAGGCAGATACAAAATCTCTAGCTTAGGCCGTGTGTATACTACAGTTATGTTGAGTTAATTTACACTGGCACAACTACAGCAGTGTTAAATTAATTGTGTTTCTGCAAGCTTAATCCCTTGCATCAGCAGTGTATGTGTCCTCATCACATTCATATCAATTGTATTGTCACTATGGGACAGGTCCTGAAGGCCAGTAACAGTTGATGTAAGCAACATGGCATCTACGCTGACACCGCATTCACCTAGCATCAACTATGACTCTACATTGCTCCAGGATGTGGTATTATGCTGACACAGAGAGGCACTTACATTGGCGGGACACAAATTTAAGTGAAGATGCTTCCATAGTAGGTTGACACACGGCAGCTTTTGCCACCCTAACCATGTAGTGTAGACCAAGCCTTACACAGAGTTCTTCTTCAGGCCTGAAAAACACACTAGGGTGTGTCAACTATATATCAAAGCAGGGTTGGCCAACCCATGACTTGCAAGCTGCATGCATCTCTTCAAAGAAAAAATTGCAGCTTCCGCAGCCGTGGCTCCGAAAGAGGCAGTGTGTTTCTGTCTGCACAGGACAATGCTGCAGACTTCAAAATGGCCACCCTTAAAAGGCAATGCCTTCTCTGTTCTTAAAAGGGCTGTGGCTGGCCCCCCCCATTTCTTCCCTCCTGCACGCTCCCTCCCCCCCCCCCCAACAACTTTTTTCCCCTCGGCTCTTTGTGCTGTATCCACTACTATTTTGGCTCTTCGTAACGGATTGGCCACACCTGTATCAAAGGATCACTCAGAGTGAAGTGGTGCATCAATCCACCATAGTAATGGGAGGGAAAAATAAATCTGGGGAGGGATAGCAGATTAGTGGATTTTAAAGACTATAGTTATAAACAATATATCTAGTCTGTTATTCACACCATAATTTTTACTGTGTAGCAACATTATGTATTTAAGCTCCCAATCTTGCCTTTCAAGGTGTTGTGCAGGCTTCCTTTGAGGATGGAACCTGATAGCTCAGATACAAAGTGAACACTTTGTGAAGTGTTCACCCACAGGTGAGATGGTTTTGTCTTTTATAATTTTTCTGTGAGAGTTCATTCCAGAGCATAGGGATTGTCTCATTTTAGCCACATCATTGTTATTGGGACATTTAGTGCACTGAATGAGGTATATCACATATGATAGACCAACTCAGAATCCATGGATCTTGAAATGTGTGTTGTGAGGGGTGTTGGTCATCATAGTGATAAGATAAATCTTCAGTGGTGATACTCAGACTGAGGCATGGGAGTTGCAAGTGGCTCTTTAATGTGGATCTTTACAGCATATGATATTAAAACACTGATTTAATTATTTAACCAATCAGGATGATTTTCACTACATTACTAATCAGTTATAGAATAAATGGTCTCATTTTGCTGCGAGAATTTTTATATATTATAAATAGTAATTGAAACAATGAACTCACTCTACTGTGGCTTTTTTGGGTAGTGCTGATCAGCAGTTTGGCTCCTGAGCTAGAAAAGTCTGAATATCATTTGTCTACAGCAGTGGTCTCCAACCTTTTTAAGCACAAGATCATTTTCTAAATTTAAGTGCAATCCAGACTGTAAGTTGAGCCTGGGGAAGGGAGCTGAGATGAAGGAGGAGGTTCAGGCTCTGGGAGGAAGTTCGGGTCTGGGGGGACTCAGGACTACAGCAGGAGTTTGGGGTGCAGGAGGGGTTCAGGATATGGCAGAGGTTTGGAATGCAGGTTCCAGTTGGGCACCGCTTACCACAGATGGCTTCTGGATGGTAGTGGTGCTAAGGCTGGTTCACCCCACTCTGGCTCTGCACCACTTCTAAAAGCAGCTAGCAAACTCCCTTCAAACTCCCTGTCCCCCCTCTGCTCTATAGAGATGGGGCATGGGGGGGGGGGAGAAGAGAAGGGCACCCAGATATCAGCACCACCTTCTCTTCTTCCCATGCTTTGCACAGCAAGCAGAAGGCTCCCAGGAGGTGGGAGGCAGCTCCAAGGCAAAGGGCAGGAGCAGCATGGCAGTGCTGAGAGAGGCAAATTAAATGCTGGCACAACCTCCCAGCCATACCTGTCAGGATCACCTGTCAAAGGCTTCAAGATCTACCTGTGGATCCCGATCTACTGGTTGGTGACCACTGGTCTACAAGTTTTGTGTCTGTTCTCCTGGCAAGGTCTGAGGCCATCTTTAAGTCCGTTACTTATAGTTGTTAAACTGTGTCAACAATTTGTATTCAGCAAGGCCTGACTCCTGAAGTGAAGTTGTGACAGTAAAAAAGAAGTACTTGACATTGAAGCATCTTTTAAAATGGAAGAAATATGGCTGTAACAACTGGGAAAAATCCAGATTTCAAAGATTTCCCCCCCCCCACACGCCAAGAACGGAGCACACCAAACAGTACTGGAATCAGTTGTTAAAACAAGATAACAATAGTGAAGAGCAGCATGGAGGAGGAAATGGACCTAACAATAGGAAGCAAGATGTTCAATAAGCTTTTTTTTTTTTTTTAAACAACTTCAGCATATAAAGGCTTACTTAGCCCTTATGTATTTACAATACCGATGTTTTAAAATGAGCATATTTTAGGTTAACAAAATGAACATTAACTGCTGATCTTGGAAAAACATATTTTAGAGATTGGATTTCAGCACTAGAAAAAAATGTCTCAAGAGCTATTCAGACCTAACAGTATCACATCCACAACTCTTAATAATACTTCACAGCTGTCTCACTGAATATGAGAATATGTCCATCCTCATGGCACAAACTGGCAAATTTAATTAAGCTGCAGCAGAGACAAGATGCTGACTCAGATTTGCCAACGTAGGAATGTCAAGAAATTCTAGCAGTTTAAATTGGCTACATTCAGCACAGAATTAAATGGCAGCACATCAAGATTATTTTCCCGTGCAGTGCTGTCAAAATCTTCATCAGAGTGCATACCAAAATAATCCGACAGGGCCTTTCCATTCATATTTGCAGTTATACTTTATTTGAGCTGACGATTTAAAATTTTCCCCTTCATTTTATGCAATCCACTCTTCTCTCAGCTACAGCTTTCATGGGGAGAGAAAAGTAGCATTTCAGTTAAATATTATCAGGGGTCCTTAGTAAGGATGTTAAGAGGCAGGTAATCAGGTAATCGTGTAGTCGATACAATTTGTACAGACTACACGATTCATCGATAAGCGAAATCACTCAGAAAGAGCAACCCCCCACTGAGGTTCTGCAGTTTAAATGTAGTAAGAGCTGGGCGTACCTTGCACCAGTTCAACAGCCCCTATCTGTGGGGGATCCCAGGGAGGAGCTGGGGCCCCTCACGGATAGGGGCTGCTGCAGGAGTAGCCTCCCTGGACTCCCACCCCCACTGGTGCCTCTGATGTGTGTGGGGGGGGAAGAAACGGGGGGAAGCAGCATTGCGGAGATGGTGCTGGCAGGGAACCAGATTTTAAACTGGCTCCCCCAAGGACCAGGGCCTGCTCCTTCCGCTTGCTGCGTTTAATACAGAGGCATCAAGAGCGGGGGAAATGCCAGTAGTCGACTCCACTTTCTGATAAGCCTAGGCTTATCGGGTAGCTGACTACTCTTTTACATCCCTAGTCCTTATATAAAGACTCACAAATGCTAGGAATATCTGGAAAAGAAGAGCATAATTCCCATTTGTAATGAATTACCCAAGTCCAAACTCCCTTGATTACAATTCCTTAAATCTCATCACTGTCTCTTCTGATACCTTGGCACACAGCTGTCTCTTCTGATTCAAACTTACCTCTGTAGTCATTTTACTAAAATTAAAATTGCAATTTAGGCCAAAAAGATATTAGGGAACGATGTACCTCAAGACTACTAATCACATTCCAAGTGTATCGTCGGCCAATCCTAAATTTCATGCAGGTCTTGAAAAATTCAAGAGTTTTCCTACAGAATAGCTTAATCCACTGGTGAAACCAACAGCATCAGTCCAAGTCCTACTGGATAGAGACATTGCCCAAAGTAGTGACAGGGCAAGGACTACTGTACTCCCGAAAAGCCACTCCAGGGAAGGAAAGCTGAATTCAGGTCTTCACATCTCTCTCCAAATAAATAATTATAAAAATTGTTCCTGTGGGACGAGAGTGACATCATCACATCACTCTGCATCCACAGGAACAAGTCCCACCAATTCCCAGCCTGGCCCTTCCCAGGGCCCATGTGGAGGGCTGGGGCTGACTATGGCACAGCCTGGTCCCTCCCAGAGGCTTGGGGAAGAGCCAGGTGCCACCCCGCCCTGGCAGCTGGTGGAGAAGATGGACAATCAGGGTGGGGGAGGGAGGGTAAGGGTTCAGAGGTGGGTCCGGGGGGGGCAGGCTGGGGGGGAGACAAGGGGCCAGCAAGAGCCAGGGTGGCCTTGGGGCTGAGGCCTCCCTGGTGACTGGGAGCGGGGGGGGGGAGGGGGGGGGGAAGCTGGGGCCAGTGGAACCTTGGACCCTTCCCAGCAGCAGGAAGGAGGGGATTCCCGTCCTGACAGCCAGGGGAGAACCCGGCATGGCTTGCGCCCAGCCCTGCCCAGTGGCTGGGAGAGAGCTGGGTCTGGTGCAGTTCAGCCCAGCCCCTCCTAGCAGTCAAGGGAAGAGCCGGGCCTGGCATGGGAAGCCTCTGGGCGGGGCCCTCCCCAGAGGCAGAGGAATAGAGCAGGGCCTGGGTCAGCCTTGGGCCCTCCCCGGAGGTGTGTGGCGGAGAGGGCGGGGCAGAAGGGAAGGGAAGAAGAGCCGGGGTTGGGTAGCCCCTAGTATAGGTAAATGAAGAAACTGTTTTTGAATGGATTAATATATATATATTGATCTGAAATATTGAATCCACACATAGTCTAGTAATTATTTGGTTTCTGAAACAGGTTTAGTTCGTTTTTAAAAATACATTAGCTCATCTATAAAAAAGAGTCAGAAGACAGAAAAACTGATGAAAAAAATCAATGTGCATACTCAGTTTTCTGAAGAAAGGGCAAATTGCGTGTCACAATGCTCTAACGTACTCAACACCTGTATTCTCTTCTCACAAATAGCATGACAACTCCTTTAAGCCATACAAATTCTAGTCCTACTGTCAACAAGCGTTAGAAACAAATGTTATGGAATTAATAACACGTGCCATTATCATTGCTGATTTTGTAGCATCCCATGTCTCATTTTTCAGCTGTATGTAGTTTGGTTAGCTTTAGTTGCCGTTTAAGACAGTGATCTTGCCTATAAAAAAACCTAGTATACTATTGCATCTATGCAAACAGACATATCGTTAGACATGAATAAATGGGATTCTAGCTCAAACAACATCATCAGCCTTCTCCAAATAAAATAAAGATGGAGTGGGACACAGACAGCCTCACCAAAGATACTGGGCCACAGGGAGCCTCATCTTTGGAAGTTGCCAGTGAAGAGAGTTTTGCTTAAGGTTTTTGCTTGGGATCAGCGATGGAGCCGAGTATCAGACCACTTACCTGAGGCATCAACTTGTCTCCTGCTTTAGGTCCCCAAAAAAGAAGATAGAAACTGTCAAACAACTGAATTTCCTTACATGTTGGGGTAACAAGATATATTTTTCCTTGCTGTCATGTTTTTCAAGTTAAATAAGAGAAAAAAGTATGTTTTGACAGGCAACACAAAGAATATTCACAACAGCTTAAAGAGAATACATACTTGTTTGACAAAATCCACAGGTCAAAGAGGGTTGGAGCCAAGGAATATTTTTCATAAATGTTCCGTGAGAAAAACACTTCACTACCATTTATTGGTGAAGTGTCCCTGGTTTAAAAAAAAAAAAAAAGTGTGCTTGTATTACACAACATTATATAATACTACAAGTTAATTTTCTGAGGGTAAATCTGCACAGCAAAGTTATTTTGGAATAACAGCCGTTATTAATATAATATAATTTCAAAATAATGGACGACCTATTCCGACTTCTGTAAACCTCATTCTACGAAGAATAACACCTATTCCAAAGTAAGGCATATGTAGATGCTCCACTTCTGCTATTTCGAAATAGCCCTTCACCAGGGCCATTCTAAGTTATTTCTGCTGGAGCTCTAAATTGAGCTAGCACATCTACATTAGAGAAGCCTCAGGCTTTCCTGCAGTGTAGACACGCTATTTTGAAATAACTATTCCAGAATGCCTTATTTCAAATAACTGTGCAGTGTAGATATAGCCTATGAGCCCAGTAAACAGAGGAAGTGTTGGTAATACTGTTGGACAATGCTGACCTTCCATGGCTCGGCATCCCCACAAGAGTTATACTAGGGCTGCTTGCTCTTGCCCATCCTGTCCCTGTCAGGGAGTAAGCAAAAAGTGCATACCTCATCTCCTCCTGCTCTCCCTAACCAGAGAGAAAAATGCAGCAAACTGTGCACTGTCCCTTCAATCCCTGATGAAGGGGAACAGCCAGTCATGACCCCATAGAATCCAGGGGTGGGAGGATGTTTTAGCCCCACTCCCAAAGAGCACCAGGGGGTGGGAAGTTCAGAGCTGAGGCAGTCCCAAATGGTGGGGGAGAAAGAGGAAAGCACCCTCAGCCAGCCTGGTAATTTTGTCTCTTTTCAGTATGGCTTTGAGAAGCAATCCCATTTGAGGTAAAGCCCATTTTCCTGGCACAACCAAACCTTTATGCTGCTTTGAATTACCAGAAGAGGAAGCTGTATACTGTATTTGGTGGTTCTAGCTCTTACCAGTTAGGAAGAGTTTTTGAACAAACAAAGAAACT
The DNA here is from genome assembly GCF_052426305.1 of Pelodiscus sinensis. Classification (NCBI taxonomy): domain Eukaryota; kingdom Metazoa; phylum Chordata; order Testudines; family Trionychidae; genus Pelodiscus; species Pelodiscus sinensis. The sequence goes on from NC_143065.1 coordinate 3,938,124, forward strand.
CAAATATGCAGTAAGGACGTTAAGGACTAGGAAACTATCCCATACACCAGTGTTTCCCAATTGGTGCTCCAGGGAACCCTGGGGTTCCGCGAAGCAAAACTAGGGGTTCCGCGAGGAGCTGGCACTCCCCCACCCCCTCTGAAAGACAAAGAGCCAGCTAGCCAGCAGAGGCATGGGTAGCGAGTTGTATGGGCTCGTGGTGCCCATGCTCCACCAATATTTGGAGCTGGAGTGGGCCTCGGCCCCCGCCATGTGTCCTCCCACCCCGGTTCCAGAGCATCTCTCCCCTGTTCCCGTGCCCATCCCCGCCGTGCGCAACCTTCACTGAGCTTCCCCTTGCTGGCTTCTGCCGCCCTGCGCAGTGTGCTCAAACCGGTAGGCGGGGAGATGCCCAGGCATGCCGTAACATCATGGCCTGGGATTTTAAAACTGCTGGGCCCTGCGTTGCGCTGTATGGCTAAGTTGCGGGTTCGGAGTCTGGGGACGGAGTGCAGAGGTAGGAGAAGGGGAAGTGCTGGGAGAGGAAGGGGCTTATGCGGAGGGGCAAAGGAAGGGAAGGCACCAAAGGGACAGGGTAGAGGAGAGACAAATGCCAGGGGGCCAAGTGCAGACAATGAGGAAAAAGGCAGGAGGGGATGTATCAGTGGGAGGGGGACAGGGTGATGCTGGGAGAGGAGAGGGTAAAGGCATTGGGGGCTAGAGAGGGGACAGGGAGGTGCTGGGAGAAGGCTTGAAAGAAGGGGTGGGCATGAGGGAGGCCGGGATGGAGCAAGTCATGTGTGAGGGCACAGAGGCATGAGAGGAACGGGGGCAGATGGTGGTGAGGGGGTGGGCATCAGGGAAAAAGAGGGCAAAGGGGGCAGTGAGGGAAGAGGGAGGCAACAGGAGGATGCAGAAGTAAGAGAAGGTGCAAGTGCCAGGGGATTCTAGGGGTGAAGCAGAACGGCAGAAACCTGCAGGGGAGGGACCAGCACCAGAAGAGAGACGCAGAGCAGGTTTGTAGAGGGAGGTGTTAGGAGAGGGGATGAGGAGGGGTAGCTCACATGATCAGAGTGGGGCTACTGGAGGAGTGGGCACAGGGAGAAGAGAAGGGCTGGTGGAGGGGGGGCAGGTTGCAGGAGGGCTGAGAGAAGGGCAGGAGTCAGAGGAGGGTGAAGGGTTGGGGGGGCAGCAGGCACCAGGGGAGCTGATAGAGCAAAGGGAGGAAACATGGCAGCAGAGAGAAAAGGTAAAGGTTTAAAAATATTTATTAATAACTTGGGTGCTACAGTGGCACATCCAAACAAGCCACATGAACTCAGTTCTGGTGCACAACACAAAATTCATTTTGCTCATGCGAGGAAACTCTTAGGCTGTGTCTACACTGGCGGTTTCTTGTGCAAGAACACGTCCACACTGCCATGTGCAAGCTGTGCTTTTGCACAAGAACATCTATGGCAGTGTGGATGCTCTCTTGCCCGAGAAAGTGCCGATGGCCATTTTAGCCATAGGGCTTTCTTGTGCAAGAAATTCATGTTGCCTGTCTACACTGCCCTCTTGTGCAAGAACAGTTGCACAAAAGGGCTTATTCCTGAGTAGAAGCATCATATTTCTTGCGCAAGAAGTCCTGATTTCATAAATGAGAACTCCCACCAGTACATTTGGGACCACATTAGTGAGGCTTGGGGGTCTTTGGAGGGTTGTTGGGTTTTTTTTGAATCTCACTTGTGTGGCCCCAACAGACTTTTCTGTGGGTCAGTGACCCTTGACTCAAAACAGGTTCCTCACCCCTCTCATAAATAGAGACAACGCTAAAACTTTGAGTTTGACATAATATTTTATTTAAAAATGAAGCCTGGCCAACAAGCCCCCAAAGGGGGCCAAACCCCCATCTCACTGCAGCATCATAACACTCCTGCACCACCTGACCCCAAATCTGTGTCCTGAGCCCGTCATACTCACAACCTTCTTGCCCCGAGCCCCTCACATATCCAGCCCAAACTCCTGCACCCTCAACATCCACAAGCCTATGGCTTGCTCAGCACCCCAACCTTCCACCTGAGCCCAACACTCCCGAGCCTGGAGCCCCCTCTTCAAGCCAACATCCCCTTCTCCTGCATCCACATTCCCTCCCAGAGCTTGTACTTCTCATCCCTTCCCACACCCAAATCCCCACCCCACACCTCCTCTGTCAACCTAGAGAGAGTGTATAAGGGCTGGGGACAGCAAGTGATGGAGAGGAGGGGAACAGAGCAGATCATGCCTCAACAAACGGGGGTGGGGGTCTTGGGGAAGGAGTGTGATTTTCATGCATTTGTGGGGATTTTCATGAACTGGTGGGTCCCTCTCCCCCCCTTTTTTTTGCGTGACAAGCCTAGGGGTTCCTTGAAATTCTGAGAAGCTGAGAAGGGTTCCTCGGCCAAATAAAATCGGGACACGCCGCCCCACACACATATTTACTGGATAGTCAGTGGACTAGCTGCTTCCTCCACTCTTGCTGCCTCTATCCGAGAGAGGCAGCAAAGGGGGGGGGGGCAGGAGAGAGGGTACCAAAGCTGCACCTGGGGATCAGCTGGGCGGCGTTGCTCCTTGAAATGTCTCAGCAGCGGTTGCCAGGGCAGCGCAGAGCTCAGCCAGCTGGGGACTCCCCGCTCGAGTGGATGGAAACTCGACGAGCCAATGAACGGCGATTTAACGAACTCAGCGTCCACACGAGACTTCTCTGCCCCCCCCCCCCGCCACATGGGGGGGGGGGGCAGGCGGGGTGCGGGCCGGTTGCTCGCCCTGGTGCTTTCCCACTGACAGCCCCTTTGCACGGCAAGCGCCGGGCACAGCAGCCCTGCCAGGGCGCCCGGCTGCAGCGCGCGCTCCCCCCGGCCCCGCCCACGCGCCAGGGGGCGCCTGCACGTGCGTTCAACGAGCTCAGCAGCGAGGGGCGGGGAGATCCCGCGCGCGCCGCAGCAGGCACGGTTGTGCCCCCCCCCCCCCCCCCCCCCCCCCCCCCCCCCCCCCCCGGCGGGCAGGGGGACCCCGCCTCAGCAGGGCCGGGGCCCCGCCAGCCCGGGGCAGCGCTACCCGTACTCACCAGGTGAGCCGCCTCTCCTCAGCCTCCATCTCGGCCGCTCCTCCGGGCAACGGCACGTGCCCCGCCCTCCAGCCGCGCCGCTCCCTCCCTGCCCGACGGCACCGCCCTCAGGGCGCGAGCCAATCAGAACCGCGCAGCGCGGCCCCACGTGAGCTGGAGTAGCCAACGGGCAGCTGCCGGAGCCGCCATGTTTGGGGCGGGCAAAGCGAGCCGCGCCGCCCCCTCCCTCTCCCTCTCCCCCTCCCCCTTCCTTCGGGCGGCCGGGAATTCGCGCCCGGGAAGGTGCGGGGCGCTTAGCGGCAGCGTGGCCCAGCCCGGCCGGGTGCTTATATCGAAGGCGCGTTGCCCGCCGGGGACTCTGGGACTGGCCGCGGGCCTCGCGCTGCGTCTCCGCTTCCGCCTCCCCCCCCCGGGAAATAGCCACGTTCGCGAACCTTCTCCCCTCCCCCCACGTGGCACGTCCTCTGTTCCCAAGTCCCGCCCCCGGGCTCGTGCTGCCGCAGCTCAGCACAGGCAGGTGCCAACGGCCGAATCTCGGCCCCGCCCCCCGCCGGAGCGAGCAGCCCCGGGCAGCCGGGTGTCCGAGCGGGCGCGTGACCAGCGAGCGGAGGCACGAGGAGCCTGCACCAGGCGTTACCTCAGGAGTTCGCAGCGGTTGGTGGGCTAGTCTAGGCCGGGGGGGTGGGGCCTGGGCGGCAGAGACAGCGCGGGGGGGGGGGTGCCAGGCGGGAGCCGATCCGCAAGGGGAGCCAGTTCCCTTGTCAAGTGGCGGCCTGTTGCCATGGGGTGCTGGCTCTGGGCAAGAGGCAGTGGCGGGGTGATGGGGGGGGGGGGTGTGGGCTGGGCTGCCTGCACACCCACTTCCAATACTCCTTCAATGCAGCAGGGGTAGGCCCTGGACCCATGTGAGCCAGGCTGCTAAGACATTGACTAGCAGGGGGGAGAGGGAAATGCGCATAGTCTGTGGCATTAACCCTTTGCTTATTGGTTAATCAACTACAATTTGGCATCCCTGGCATGGAGGCTGATGTGGGCTTACTCTGGTTGCAATGGGATATTCTGTTCTCTGCGCTGACTCTCTTCTCCAAGTCTCCCGTTACCGCACACTTTCTTCAACTGTATCTATGGTTGCCAGGTGTCCGGTATTGATCCGGACAGTCTGGTATTTTCGCCTCCTGTCAGGTAAAAAAAATTCAGACAATAGTGGACACTTAAAATGTCCAGTATTTTCTGGTTTTCCTCCCTGCCAAGAGGCAAAAATACCAGACCCCTGGCAACCCTGCAACACACTCAGCAACTGGGCCCAGTCCCCCTGGACCACCTGGTTCCGCAGAGAAGGGCCCTTCTGGCTTGACCAAGAAACCAAGAGGGCCACCTGCAAAAAGCCTGAAAACCTGAGCAAGGGGAAGTAATGCCTTAGTGCTCAACCTCTCTTCTTCCTATCCCAATTCTGACTCTGCATGCACTTAAAAGGGTCATGCTGTTTTATTTTATTATTTTATGTTTTTGCTTAAGAACTGCTGGGGTCCCTTTTTTTTTTCCTTAACAGAATTCCCCCCCCCTTTTTTTTGGAGGAGGTGGGGTGTTTGGTATTTTTGGTTAAACCATCTGGCAACCCTCACTGTATCTGCCTCTCTTATCTTCCCTTCTGCCTCTTATTCAGTGTCCCCTCTCACCTTACTATCCAGCTTATCTCTGCCTAACTAAATCTACACAAACATGAAACAATTGTTACCTACCAGCCCTGTGCTTTTGGAAGCCATGGAGTGACATTCATGGAAAACCATCTCTCCCCCCCTCCCCCAGCCTTTGCTGGAATCAGACAAAGCAATGAAAAGGCTGGGGAAGACACACCTAAACTGCTTCAGACAGGGGTGATACAATTAAGGAAACGCCCCTGCCTCATTTGCATTAAAGATGGAACAGAGGGACATCTCATTAGCATATAGAATGGAGAGCAGCTCTTCCAAGGCAGGAACTGCAGTGAACTATGGGACACTGAAAGCAGAGAAGCACTGCCTGATAGGAAATCCCTGCTCCAGATGCTAATGAATCCAGGCCTGCTCACACCCAAATTAGTCATTATCAGACCTAGTAACGATCCTATTGACATCTAAAATACTGAAACTGCCTACTTGCATTGTGAGCTCGTTCAAGGAACATCACCCATAACCAGGGGTGATCAGTCTCTATGGTCTCTCCTCTTTCTCTTTGAACTATCTCTATAAAAACTCCTATCCTTGCCGCAAGAAAAACTGTTCTGATACCTGGACTTAAACTGCATCAGTTCTATTGAGACTTCTTCATCTTCTGTCTGATCGTGCTGGGGGCTCTGTTCTGCTTGTCTCCTGCCCTCTGGACCCCTGGCTACCATCATCATCTGGGAACCCCGATCAGTACAAGCTCCGTGGAGTGGTGAGGTCTCTCTCTCTCTCTCCCTCCCATCAACTATCTCAACATAGCCTCCTGACCCTGCCCTATGTAAACTGTTATATGGTTAGCTAACATTTGTAATCTGTTTCAATACAGATTTATTATTGTAACTTTGATATCAATTCGCTATTCAGAAATAAATAACTTTCATTGTTAAGCTGGTTGCTTCTCTCTCTTTCTCTTTTGCTCACTCTTCCTTAAGAGGTGTTGTTTGGCTTCCCCATTTGCTTTGCAACAACGCTTCTTTACCCAAGCTAAAGATCCCTGTAGTGCCCAAAATACTGTGGGGTTTGCTCATCGTGTGGTTTACCAGTGAATGACTGTAGCGTGAAAGTGGGGATAGAGGGTGCTGAACCTGGGGGCTTATGAGGATGGCAGCTTAAAGTGCTGTTTAATCCAGCCCATGGAGTCCAAAGGCACATGAGGGTGCAGGGTGGCATTGCTGTGAAACCCAGCCAGCCGAGTCCAGGGACATATGAGGGGGTCAGCTTGTGAGTTCTGAGTACCCAGTCCTCTCCAACGTGCTCTGATTAGTGGGTGTGAGTGTCTGTGGTATTGCTAAGGTGGTAAGAACCCCATCGTGAGGAACCTACAGGAGAGCTCCTGCAGGAGAGCTCCATTGGGAGGGGGAATTGGCAGCAGGGAGAATTCAGCTCTATATGAGAGCACAAGTAAGCAAAAACAGCACACTGATAGAATGGTTAACCTTTCCCCAGTCCCATAAGAGTAACCCTGATAAATGAGCATACCCCAGAGTATTGGGCAAATCTAGTAACACAATGGAACGTATTTGCTATCACATTGTTCATTCTGCAGGTATGTTATCTCTTGCCCTGCCTTTCCTATGTCTTTTCTATATAGATGGTAAACTCTTCAGGGCAAGGACTGTTTACTATCTGTCCAGTGCTTAGTGGACTGGCCCACCATTCTTGGTTGGTCCTATGCACTACCATAATAAAGATTAAATATAGTAATAAAAATAATAATGGAATAAGGGATCCTGTGAGAGGAAGGACTACAGAGTAGAATGGAGCATGAAGGTGGCCAACAGAAATTTTGGGACTGACCCATTTATTCTCTAAGGTAGAAATCAGAAATCCTTTTACAATTTCAATCCTGTCCAAATCTTCCATAATATTTTTTTTTAATTTCAAAAGCCCTGATTTACATCAGTTCCTTTCTGTAGTGATTTCATTAGAACATGAATTTTGATTGAGCTGGATTCTCATGAATCGCACTAATCGCAGTGGCTAGAACAAATACCTCACTAGTCAAAGCTTTCCATACAAAGTTCTGTAAAGACACAGCACTTTCAACTTGAACCAGCCTGTTATTTCAGTCTTGGGCCTAGTGGAAGGAAAGATGGCCAGCTACTTCCCCTTTTAACGGTTTGCAACCCTTGGCCCAGATCTTCACACGTGTTTATGCTCCTAGCTTCCATCTATTTTAGTAGAGTTCAGGAACCTCAGTGAGAGTTCATTAGCACAGTCTATGATTCCAGGATCACGTACTATTTTCCCCATTGGACTCGTGCCCATTCAATGCGCAGAATGGCATTGCTCTGTGGGTGAATTGGAGTTATGTAGTAAAGCTCCTGGCTCTGACTAGGCTGCTGGTGCCAGTGGCCCGGCCAGGGTACCAACCCCCTACTGCCAACCAAGTAGAGCTGCCAGATACCAGCCTCGCTCCACTGTCAGATATAGTTGCTGGAAAAATGGCCCTGCTGTCCAGCCCTAGTGTTCCTGCTGCCAAACTCCTGGCCACCAGGGCTCTCTGATCATGGAACATTTGTGATGGACCTCAGCTGTTGCTGGACCAGAGAGTTCTGGTTTTGAGAGATTAAACCTGTAGATGTTTTTTTTTAATCTCTTGTGCTGTGGTTCTATAAGTGTAAAATGAGGATAATAGCCTCTCACCTCATAGCAGTGTTGTGAAATAAATGCACGCACACATTTTGAAGTACTCAGATTGTATAGAAAAGCCTATAAAAATAAAATAAGGATATTAAAAATTGTCTTCAGAGCATAGTATGGATTAAAGATGTTAAGGACTAGTCGACTATCTGATAAGCAAATGCTTATCTGATAGAGGCTTGGGGGGGGGGAGGGGAGACGAGACGGGTACATCAAAGAGGCAGCACTGCACGGAGCCTGGGATCAGCTGTGTGGCACTGCTGCTTTGAAACGCCAAGGTGGTGTTCAAAGGGGCTCTTGTACATTTCAAGGAGGAATGCGGAAGTGCCTATCGACTAGTCGAGGGAATTTCCATCAACTACTTGACTAATAAATGAACTGATATTTAACATCTTTAGTATGGATAGTGTGCAGTAAAAAAAGGCATGGGCCACACATTAAACAAGGAGAAAACTAAATAATGAATAGTGTCCATCCTCTATGTTGAATGGAGGCTTCTGAGGAAAATTAAGTATGTGATAATGTAATTAAAGACGGTATCATAATGGATATGCACAAGGGGCTAAGTTAAACTTGTAGAGGAAACAGTAATCAAGGTATTCCCAACTGTTCAGTTCTTAAATAATGTTACATTATTTTACGTATATAAATATGGTGCATAGGCAGAAGTGCTGGCTTCTTCACAATGCCATATCCACATATTTGAACTAGAGCTGTAACAGTATAGTCGATTACCTGATAAGAAAAAGTGTATAGGTTAATACTATTGACTACATGCATTTCCCTCTCCCTCTCTCCCTGCCAGTAAATTTTTTAGCAGGCTGGCCAGAAGCCTGGCTCAGTCCTGGCTTGAGACAGGTTCAGGACCTATCCCTGCTGCAGCTCTGCATTTAAAGTGTATTAAGATCTGGGAAGGCAGGCAGCCTGGCTCAGACTTGGCTCACGCTGTGTCTGGGAGCTCAGATCCTGCGCCCCCTCCCTCCAGACAGGGACTGCTACCACCTTCTCAGAAGCAGCAGCACAGGGCAACATGCAGTCGGTCTGTGAGGGGTGGTGGTTTTTAAACTGGTTCCCCTTGCGGACCAGCTCTCGCTTGGCTCTGCGCGCTGCTACCTCTGATACAGTTGCGGCCAGCCCACCCTCAGGGACTAACCAATAAAATGTCATGAGGTTACTTGATTATTCAATTAACCGATATTTAACATCCCTAATTGAACATGGACAGACTATCCATGACTACATGCTAGTGTGGTTCTAAGGACAGCAGACACTTGGATTCCAATCATCACATATGTACACTCTCACACTGCTAACATTCTTGATGTTTCAGAGGGGTAGTAGAGTTAGTCTGTAACTGGAAAAAACTTAAAAAACAATTAATAGTCTTGCAGCATCTTAAAGTAACAAAACATGTAGATGGTATCATGAGCTTTCGTGGGCACAAGCCACTTCTTGATGTTGTTACTCTTGAGTCTGCATGTACCAAACAATTTTGTGGGGTAAGGACATGTGCACCCAGATTATTTAATATGCATATGTGTGTCAAAGGGTTCAATACTGACAAACTTTATAGAGTTTTACTTATTCAACAAAATCCACCATGACACATCTAGAGCTTGAACAACTTTGTAACTCTCTGTACAGACACCAAGGAATAAATTTTAACACACAACACAATGCAGAAAATGAACAAAATCCTAATATCAAAAAGAGTAAGACATGCGTTTCCATTAGAAGCTGAACTTTTATTACAGGATAACAGTACATAAAGCACATCTAAAATCGATGTGTTCAATGCACTTAATAAAGGTAATGTAATATTAAAGGTACAAGTTTCTAAGTACAATATAACAACATTCATATTAGAATGAAAATTGGAGTATTTAAAAGACAACATTAAATCTCTTATTTTTACAGTTGTATTTACAAAATGAATCAAAATACTTTTTTCAGGACTCAGAGTAAAATAAACTGTTGAATATAAGCAGACTATTGTAAGAGTGATTTTAAAAGAAGATCCAAGAAAGAGAAAAGTTAGGTGATCATGGGTAAAGATCATTAGCAAAGTTTTAGTACAATACCTTTTTAACATTTCTCTTGATGGCTTACACTTTTATTGTGGCTAGAAAAGGAATTTACACATACTGTACACAACAGACAGCACATATTTTCATGTACAGTATAATTTCATTTAAACTTGCATGTATTTACAGAAAATTGAGTATATTACTCAATGAGGTTTGTGAAGTTTATGTGCTTAATCATCAAACCAACACATATTTGTAATCAGCACTTACTCTGGTCTCTCTACTTTAAACATTTAGTTACAGAAGAAAATATAACCAGAGGGTTTGCATAATTTATAATACAATGAAACCTAAACGATCTGGGAGAACATTTTCCTAGTATAAAGTTTATGATGTACATGTTTGTAGATAAAAATTTAAGAGATCCATCATTGCTATTTGAAAGTATCAAAGGGTGTTATAAGTCAACAAAGGATTTAGAAATAAAATCATCATGGCTTGCATTTAAATAACACTGTAGAGGTTTTAAAATTAAATTGTCCTGATAATGTTTGCAATTAAATTTTCTACTTATGAAAATATACCCCATGGTGCAATAAAGTTTGTATTTATTTTCAGGACAATACTATGTTACTGTAAAAAAAAAAAAAAATCCTTGCATTGAGGGTACAAAAGCAGTGCATGGAAGCCAAGAATCATGACTTTAAAATTCACTACCTTCTGTTATCAAAAAGTGCAGTAAACAGAAACATTATCTTTAATAAATTGCTCAAAAATCTTTGCTAAAGATCTTATAAATTCAGTAACATTACAGAAAAAATTCTAATAAATATTTAAAAAGGTTAATTACCTCAGATATTTGATATCCATCATTTTGTAAGAATTTAAATGATAATATTTGTGGGAGGAGAGAGTTGAAGTGAAGAGTAACTCAAAGAAAAGGTATGATTTCTAGATAAGGTATGTATAAAAATTAAGAAAATATCAAGTTCTGTGATTGAAATCTGCAAACTCCATGTCTGCATTACATTTGTGTGTCAAAATCCATCTTTGAACTTGCACTTGTGGTTTTAATGAGAATCACATATGCATACATGAGGTCAGAATTTGGACATCAATGTTTCATGATAGATTCACAGAACATTCCCATTGACAATAACTGGAATTACGCATCAGGGCATGATCACGTGGCTTCTGGAATTATCAGTGCCCTCAAACCTTGTTAGATTTAGGGAGTAGAAGGCACCCAGAACTTAGTAGGTGTAGGTCTATAAATCTCACATGTAAAAGAGATTCCCCAACTTGCCAAATTACAATATTGTCTAGTTTAAGGGTTGAAGTAGGTAGTATACTGGGGAACTGGCTACATATTTCTCATATGATGTGATATGCAGTGAAACGTTTTAGCAACCCAATCGATAATGAACTGGAGTTAACACATTTATCATAATATGAACATAGAAAAAAATATTTGATATCAAATATCTATACTGTTGAAGTAATTTTCTCCTCATTAAATATACTACAGAATAAATTATATAATGACACTATGCACTTAAGGAGAAAAAAATGTCCCAAATCGAGTACTCTGATACAGGTACTTGTTGGGCATATGTAGATTTTATTACTCAATGAAATTAACAAGACCCAAAGGTGGCATTGTCTAGGAATAAAAGGGGTTTGTTTTTTGTTCACAAAAGTAACTTATCTAGCACCACACGTCAGAAAAAACACAAAAATAGCACACTCTAGTTCTAAACAGCTATGTCTAAAATAGATTATATAGTAAAACAGATATTATACAGCATAATGTGGTATTTGATAAACAGATAAATATTTGCACTGTGTAGGCTGTTTATAGCATAACTTTATCTATACAGGATGAAAGCAAAAAAGTTAACTGTATAGAAGTGAGCAGAACAACATTAAATATTATGACTCAAAAGCAGAGACGAAGATAAAGTTGAAAGAACAGAGCAAGAGAAAATGTTTACAGGCCATTACAAGTCCTTAAATTAGTAGTAAAATAAGGAATCAGTTGCTCAAGTTTAAGAAAGCAGTAAACAAGAGATTGCATTTACATGCAGATGTCTAAAATTTGTATTTCTTTTTAAATCTATGCACAAAAAGTCATTTGTTTTTATTGCTTGACATTCAATTATGGCTAGAGTATTTTTAACCTTTTTTGAACTTTGGAAACAAGAATATTGTTAAAGGTGCCATAAAAATGGACAACATTGAAATCAGTTTGCAGATAAACCTCCTAACACTGCAGTTCTTTATACATTTTAAAAAGCCTTGTCTGGGGTTTGTCATATGTTAAATATATTTAAATTGGGAAAATACACTGTAGCTTGAAGCCTCCCATTGGCCCAAACATCCAATACAAAAACACGTCTCCATAAAAGGAGCAGGCAGACAATACAGTTACATATAAAGAAGCAGCCAGCTAATGTCCTAATAGTAAAATTTTTTTACCACTGTTCTATAAATTGTTTCAAAATTATATACAAAAAAAGGAAAAATTGGATTTTAGAAAGATATTTACAGTACATATGCATTTTGTGAAACAAAATTCACTGTATTGCTTATGAATTCTCTGCATTTAGGTATCATATAATTAAAGAGATTGCAAGTGATTGTAAAATTTATGCTTCTACATTAGGATAGTTGCAGGGAGGGAAATCAGTATACTAAGCAGAAATAAACATGGAAAATATGCAGATGTTGCATGGAAAATATGCAGATGTTGCCTAAAAATAAAGTGTGATGTCATACATATTATGCCAAGCTAAACAAATTTCTTGTGAAGTGCAGCTTCAAAAGGTAATGAGATTGTGAGGAAAGATACCCTAGTGAATATTGTGGCAGCAAAACATAAACGTAAAGAGCATATATTGATTGCCTGCATAGTCATAATTTTCATACATTTTTATTTTCATAATGTAAAGGGGCTAAACATTTAGTGTTTTATTTCATATTTGGATAAAATCTATTTATTGCTGTAGAAAGTAACTGCTATATTCTCTCTCTAATAAAGGCAAAACCTCCACATTTCTGTCACTGGCAGTTCCACATAAGAAATTAAGGGTAGAATACTGCTTTTATTATGGTGTTAAAGTTCCTTTAAATACCTGAATAAAGGTCAAAGAATGGAATAGATATTATTAGCAAGTATCCTTTTGTTAAATGTTACATATTCCCTCCCCCCCATTAAGATAGTGGAGTCTTAACAGCATTATATTGGGTTGCTATGGTACATAGTAATGGGAGCTGAGTGAATACTGTAACCATTTTTCTATAACTGATTATTTCAAATTTTAAAATTAATATTTTTCCTACTGCATTTGGCTTCCTTGTATGTTTGCTTTTCCTGAATATTCCACCAAATGACTTAAGTGGCAGGAATTTCAAGCAAAGATCACACTAATATACATGTTCATAAGAGGTGAATTTTAAAGTAATAAATATTAATTCATCACAAAAATGCAATTCTAAGAGGAGCACTTCTCCAGTTAGGGAAAATAAATATACTGTGTGTTTTGTGTGTCACAATCAAAACCAGCCAGCACAGCTAAAATGTCAAATATTTAATAAAACTCCTTAATAATTATTTCAGAATACTATATAGTAATTTTTCCTGTAACTAATTATCATAAAATACATTATTTGTCTGTGGGAGACTCAAACACAGAGACAAACTGTAGAATAAATGATTCATTACAGACTATATGACCAGTTTTAGTGGTAATCTAGTTTCAACATCAGTTAAATGTCCCTGACTCTGAAGGATAGGAACTGTCTAAGCCAATCATTAGTATATCCATGCAAACATTTTTTGAGAAGCATGCAGACTTGTTTTGTGAACTCATGTTGATTTGAGTGCATGATTTGCTTTGGAAAAATAGTTTAAAAAATCCAAATGTGTTGACTTTTTGAAAAAAATCGTCCCCATTGAAAATGACTGTTTTGAAATGTTTTAATTTTATTCTGAAATATACAAACCTTTAGAAATACTTGAAAACAAAACAATTTTAAAAAAACTTATTGATTTGCCAAAAAATTCAAACTTTTTCATCATCAGTCTAACAAACTATTTTTGCCCCGACTGCTCAAAATTTCTAATGGATCAAAAAAAAAAATCCATTGTTTACTCTATCGGGGGCCCAAGAAAATACATGCACCAATGACTGGAGTATTCAAATACAGACATACATTTTATCATGTAAACTGTACATATTGAATAGAACATTGTGAATAATTTGCAAATATGAACAGTAAGGATGTCATCTATTTCAATAACTATCTTTTGAACACTACCTTAGTCTTTTTATGGTTAGGATCAGCATTAGGGATTCCTTATAATAAAAACAAAACAGAACGAGAGCTGAGAAAGAGACGAACCTTTATAAGGCAATTTCCTGTCTTGAAACCTGTGTACATTGGAAAATCAACTACATAAGCTTGCAGAATGGTTGATTAAGACAGGTTTCGTGAGATTTATTTCTTTACATAAATGTAAAATTGGGATTTGTGTTATATGGGCAAAGATAAAATGAATATCCCCAAGAAACTGGAGAAACTATGCTTTTTAAAAGAATAATTGAAATCTCATAGGTACGATATTGAGAAATCACTTTTCTTGCCCTGATTAAAGAGTCTCAAAATCTTGCCCATTGTATTTGTAATTGCTTACCTTAATCTTCTGCTTATTTTTATTTTAGGTACAAAAGATAGCAAAGCAACAACTTGACCAGTTCTGGAGAGCTTCCAGGACTCAATATAGACACCTTTGAAAAAATCTTACACTAAATCCATAGAGCTTTGGCACTGAGAGATTAACCTTTTGTGTTTCCTGCTATTAGGTGGTATAGGGCTTCTTTACCTAATTTTGGTTTACAGTGAAGCACATAGAGCAGTTGCAAGGAAGGTCTAATACCTTGTTTTCCTGGTAGTCTTCTGGGTTTAATGGTGTTCTGTGCTATGTGACTCAATGTAAAGACAGAATAATCATAGCATATCTACTCATAGTGCATCTGAAAAGCTGACTTGTTCTCTTTAAGAATTATAATGTAAGCACTGAAGGTTCATTTTCTGTTACAAAACATCAAAGTTTATCTTAACAAACACTCCTATGATTAAATAATGGTGAACAGTGGTCCTGAAATGAAATCTGAGTAATGATTTGTTTTCCGAGAATACTTACAAAATTCGGCATGATTTTTAAAGTTCTATTCCTTCCTTATTTCTTTTTTCATTAAATAATATTGATGAGCAACGGGCTAGAAACTCAAACGAGGCACACATGGGGCGTTTAGACACATAAGAGTTCTATACAGTTCACTCATGCCTTGGAGGGATGTTGATTTTTTTTTTTTTCAAAAAGCAAATTGTCCCAGTAGTACTGGCCACCCTGTCAAAGAGTTTTAGTTGATCCCTGAGCACATTAGTTTCTGACTCTTAAACCCAACTTTGAATAATAGGGCTTCTATTGTTGATAACAAGATGGATTGTCATTCACAGTTAAGTCAATCATAAGGTGCGTATTTGTTTACCCTTTTCGTCACCAATCAGCACAAAGAACTGTCAGAAAATAAATTTTATTTCTCTTTTTAAATAAAAAAGGGCACAAAATGATTAAACAATTTGTATGACAGTGGCTTTAGGATTATTATCTGGCTGCCCCTCAACAACAAACAAGTGATTCAATCGACATTCCTTAGGAAAAGAAAGTAAAAAAAAAAAAATCCTGTACAAATATGTATTTTTCCCTGAGGGATAAGGTTACACCCGCAAGTGCTCTATGTACATATTGCACTATAGAGGAATGAAGAACATGTGCAAAAAAGCAACAATGATCAAAGCTTACTAAATTATTGTAATCATGATTCTGCTATGTCTCGCATTTTGGAATGTCGTAACACAAATAGCTATATTCTTTTCATTAAAAACTCTTTTAAAAAAGAAGAGGAAATAAAACAAAACCCCCACATTTCTACTATGGCACATTCAATGAAATAAAAAGTTTTTCAAAGACAATAGACAAATTCCATCAACAAAGTAATACAAAGTTCGTTCATTTGTTTTTTGTTTTTGTTTTTTAGAAAAATTACATTACTTTCTTTCATTGTTTCACATTACAAAATCTTTTTTTAATCTTTACACAAATCACATTTTATTGCAGGAATATTTCAAGTGCCATCAAATATTTATAGAAGGGTTAAAAAAATAGAAGTATCTCTAAAGTGGTCCAGACAAGGCTTTGTATAGAATAATTTTTTCCACCTTCTATTTTTGAGTTAAGTATTTTGAATACATTTTTATTTCACTGACACTTAACAGCCTAGAAGCAGACACACACACAGACACACACACATTCATGCATACATACGTATGTGCATGCGTGCATATGTGCACACACACGCATACACTCAGACCTTGGTATCCATACTATGATACATACATTTTATAAAGAAAATCCAAACTTAAAAACAGCATCTCACATCACTTCATTCCATAGGTATTAGAAAGGTGAACAGCACCAGTCACAATGTACACCAGGGTGGCCCAACTGACACTGTACTTTAGTACCTCTTCTATAAGAAAGCTTGAGAATGTTTCTGTGCTTTATATGCCAACAACCCAAGACAATTTCTTTACAAATAATAAGGAACAGCTAGTTTAAGAGGAATAATTATTCCAATATCTTCAGCTATTCTCTGTCATTTCACAGATTTAATTTTTGTGGTAGTGAGTTGGGAAGACTGAAAATTTCATACATCTGACATTCATTCACAGAGCATGAATGTGTATTTCAACTTGGTATACTGTTGAACTTCTGGTTCTAGACCCTGCTCTCGGATGTTCTTAACAGACATACATCATCTGTCAGTGCCCTGTCCCTATACTGTAGATTCATTGTGACTGGCTATATTTAGAATCACTCAACATCCCATCACCAAAAAGGCTCTTTGGTTGCAGTAGGTCTGCAAGTACATCTACCGCCCTATTATCCTCAAAATTTGTTTTCTTCCATCTGAACTACTAATGGTGATTAGGAAAGCACAGTGATGTCAGGTGTACACTGATGGTCTGATTTTATAATGAACACTTCGCAGCTCCCACTAAAGCAAGGGAGAGATGAGAGGTGTGCAACATTTTTGAAAATCAGACAAGTCAGACGGCTTTCAGCTAGGCCTGTACTTGGCTTTGGATGCAAATGTAATTGCTCCTGCAATTTTGTGTTCCCAATGAGTTCTAGCTACATGTGAAATATCCAATCTGTTTGCACTCACAGAACAGGTACTATTTACCAGAAAGAGGAGGGGGGGAAAAAAAAGGTAATGACTGAGAAAACAGCCCAAAATATTTAACACGGTTATCTTAATTCCTGTCAAAAACAGGGTTTGTCTTTCACTCTCTGGAAAAGGTCAAGTCTTAGATAGATATCCCTTAGCCGACACTGGAATTAAGTTTAGTTGATCTTTGATGGGCTAGCACCTGAGGCTGGTCACATTCAGAAATCTTTTGTTAGTAAAAAGCCTGCTTTGAAACAATACTGTGATACTCCTCCATGCTCTTTGACAATGTCCACTTATAACTCCAGTCTTTGCATTCAGGATAGTACAAGGATTTCTCCCTAAGCCTCCATGGGCACCTCATTCTGAAGTAGGCATAAAGAAGGTGAAGCGTGGCCCCAGTTCTGTCAACGGAGCAGGGATACTAGAGAAGCAGACTGCACCATCTGAGGCACAATGAAATCATTGGAGTGTAGCGGCTCCATACAGACCCCAGATGGGGGTCACTAGTTAAATGCAACAATTATAGCCTAAGTGAGACATGTTCAAATTATAAAGCAGGGATCACTGTAGCTACATCTCGCCTAGTTACTTCTCAGTAGACACAATGTATGTGAGAGAGCATTAGTCCCCATCAATTTAAGGAGTCATGGCCAATTTGAAAATAACATCTGTCTTGAGGGGTCCCCCCCCAATAATTACTTGCAACAGCTACATGAGATCTCTGGTCCGGGACCCCCGGCACCTGACTGGTCCCAGATGAGGGATTTTGCTAGACTAGGGAGGTTGTTTCTTACCTCACTTCTGCTGGCCCCACCCCCTACCCTGCGGCCCCCCCAGACTTCCTGGCGTTTGCTCCTCTGCAGCCCAGCAGAGCTGCACACCAATTCTCAGCTTTCCTTGCAGCCTAGCTGAGCTGCACGCCCACGCCAACTCCCACTCCCCCCAGCCCAGCTGAGCGGCAAGCTGGGCTTCCCAGCTCCTGGCCTTCTCCCTGCCCCAGCCCAAATGAGCCTGTGTGCTGGGCTTCCCTCCCCCGGCAGCTTCCCAACTCCTAGCCCCTCGGGCAGTCTAGCTGGGCCATACACAAGGGTCCTGTGTGCCTCCCCGCTGCACTCCCCCTTGCAGCAAGCCACAACTTTCTGATCCTGGAACCTCTGTGGTTGTGCCAGACCTTGGATGTTGCCAGAGCAGAAGAGTGTCCCGGTTTATAAAGCTGCAACCTGTACAATGACTACAAATGAAATGCTAGTGAAAGAACATTCATGTGTATTACTAGTTAGTTTGCCTATATACAAAATACGGTCAAATGCACAATTTCACTGTTTTCCATACACAGTTTCTACTTTGCTCAAAGAGACCTAATTACTTTAAATGAACAGAGAAGTATTAAGCCTTATGAATTTTAATGAAACAGACATTACTTTGGGACAGGTACTCTATATGAATGAATTTGAAAGGCAAACCATATTCTACTAAACTCATGTTCGCAGTGTACCTTTAAAACAATGTGTCAAAATGACTATCACTGAACTGTTAAAGTGCAGAGACTCCAGTTCATCCTGGTAAATATACTATTACTGCCATTTTGGTTTTAAAGGAAAAAAAGAATCAAGCACATTTATCCAGGAAGTTATTTAGGTATTTTATATATTTTACCATACAGGTTAGTCACACAGCCTGTTATTTCAATCTCTCTCCTACACTAAAAAGAAAAAAAAAGTGATCATAGGAAAAGGAGCAAGGGCTTTATGGGTAGTGTAAAACAGATAGGGAGGAGGGATAGCTTAGTGGTTTGAGCATTAGCCTGCTAAACCCAGGCTTGTGAGTTCAATCCTTACAGAGGCCATTTGGGGCAAAAATTTGCCAGGGATGGTACTTGGTCTTGCTGTGAAGGCAGGGGACTGGATTTGATGGGATCCCTTCCAGTTCTAGGAGATAGGCACTCTCCATTAATTAAAAACAATTACAACATGATCTCACACTCATTTTGGAGCATGCCGCCAGCCACCTCATAAGGTATTTGGGGCAGCAGCTGTCCTTTATTGGATCTAGCAGAAAATGGTGATCGTCCTTAGGTCAGGGTGGGCAAATACTGGCTCACAGGTCACATCTGGTCTGCCAGGGTTAACCTCTGGCAGGCCCCCACAATGTAGTATTTACCTGTGCCTCCACAGGTATAGGGGAATCACAGTTCCCGTTAGCCATGGATCGCTGTTCCCAGCCAATGGGAGCTGCGATCACCCGTACTTGTGGAGGTGCAGGTAAATATCATGGCAGTGAACCACCAGGGGCTAACACTGGTGAACCAACCCCCATACACATTGCCTACCCCTGCCTTAGGTGCTACTCCAATATGTCAACAATAACTTTCAGGAACTGTCTGTGGGAAAATGCAAAGTTTCATTTTGTTCTTGTCCCAATTCAACACCCCAGTTACTGCCAAAGGAGGTGGTTCCAGCTTTGCAGTGACTGTTACATGTCATTTCAGACAAGCCATAATTGCCTAACACTTCTAACATGGGTGTAAACAACTGGGGACTAAAAGTTTGGGGATTACATTAATAAATACAGAACACATCAAATCTGGAAATATTGTTTCTCTTACTTTCTAATCAGTGGATAAATTTAGTCCAAAATGATTCATTAAAGTGGGTATTTTACTATGTTTTCTCTCTGGCTTTCCAAATAAAACAAACGTTATCCACTCTCCTGTCAGGTTTCATTAAATCTCATAGTACTATGGGAAAGATACTGAGGCTGACTGGGGGCAGAGGAAACCAAAGAATAATTATTGGATTAACATTCTGGTTCAATTGAGCTAGAAGATCAGGCTGCAATCCTAAAACTACCATTACAAATAAAGATGGGGAGGGCTCCCTTTTCATCCAAACTAGATAACTTAGCCTTATTTGTTGTTTAATATGGCTCTCTCATTCAGAATTAGTTTATTTTAAAATTTAACTTTACTCCTCCTTTGGGACAAAATTCTGCCATCCAAACTCAGGCAAAACTCCTTGAAAAGGGAACAATAATTTGCATAAGTAAATACTGTAAAATCTAGCCCCTTGTTAGTATGATGCATGGATCACAATCACTTTTAGAATTACACAATTCAGGTTCATCATCTTCTGTTCATCCTATAAGTCCACTCGTGATTTCAAGGCTTTATGCAGAATATAACATGCCTGTTTTCTACCAAAAGACTGTGCCTTTATTTTATCAGTTTGCATTCATTAGACAGAGTATTACTGTCCAAATTAATGTAGGTGTTTCCAGAGCCATACATGTGTGCTCTAAAAGCAAATAACTTCTCTCTTGTGCTGTGCTGGA
The DNA here is from genome assembly GCF_052426305.1 of Pelodiscus sinensis. NCBI lineage: Eukaryota > Metazoa > Chordata > Testudines > Trionychidae > Pelodiscus > Pelodiscus sinensis. Next base: position 3,958,192 of record NC_143065.1, read on the forward strand.
TTTTGGAAAACAGCTTGAAGCTAACAAAATTCTCAGTGACTTCAATGGGACTAGGGTTTTTAACAGCATTGTTTAGCACATGGAATTTAAAAGTATGTAAAAAGTGTATATAACATACACAAATTGTTTTATATTTATGTATATACACATATATCACATTCTGGCCAACATTTTCAGATCTGGGTTCATACAGTTGAACATGCATATCTATATGCCACAATTAATGGCCTGATTTTCAAGGGTGCTTTGCACTTGTAGCTGTGTTTAACCTGCAGATGCTCAGCAAATTCTTGGCTGCGGCTGCTTAGCACTTTTGAAAATCAGGGCTTTTTATTTCCGAGTCTAAATATGCATTTAGACGTGATTTTAAACACCCAGTTTTGAAACTTTTGGGTTTTGTATAAAAATAAAAGCACCCTTTTAAAAAGCAGCTGAAAAGCTCATTTGATTTTAGAAAATGTTCATGTTTTTCAAAACTCTAAAAATCATCATTTCAGGATGTGACCAGCCTCTCTCAAAAAGTAATGTTGAAAACAGCAGCATAAACACCTCCCAATGTATCAGTACCTTCCAATTCTTTTTCAGTTAAACTTGAATTTCTGGTGCACATGCAACACGACAGTGAACACGCTAGCATTTAATTTAAAGAAAAAGGTGCAAAATGAAAGTGCCTTATCAATTCAACAAGAAAAGCTATACCAGTAACTACTTTTTATATTAATTAAAACAATATATAAACAATATCTCTTTTGCTATATATAGTCTTCATGCCCATTTACCCTGTAATATATTATAATGCTATTGTTGCTATTGCTATGGACCCTTTTCGTGCCATTCTGCCTACTGGCAATCAATGGTAGATGAAAAAAATTGTCCTTCATGAAACAATGAGCAAGTTGTGCAAACTGATGCTGAAACCTCTGCAGTACACACCAGTCGCTGGACTCTGCTGTGATCAACAAATTGATTGTTCTGTTGAAAGTCTGTGGGCAGTGAACTACAAGGAAAAAAGAAACCTTCTGAGTTTAGTACCCTCATTCTGTGTAAACAGAGGTCAAAGATCGAGAAGTTGAGACAGAAAAAGGGTCCATATTTGTAGGCATAATGGAAATCATATGCATGAGAAAAGCAAGTTCAACTTTGTTTCGTTGTTTCCCATCCTTTGCCTGACCCCCAACTGCCAAAAAGATGTGCAGTGTGTTGGCTCCCTAGGTCTGTGCAGGGCCATATAAAGTGTCTTGATTTTCTTTTTTTTTCTTTTTTTTAAATGTTTGTACTTCGGACATTCTAGAAGTGCTTAGGCGATATATTTACCCATCAATTTGCATTGCTGGCTCAAATTCTGAAGTGAATAATTCCTTGTACAACGGAGGAAAATGAAGTCGCACAATGTCTGGGTATATTGCTTTAAATGCCATAAGTTTTTCTGTATGCCGTCCACACAGTGCTCTTAAAGTAGACACTTTGCATATTAACTGGAAAAAAACACACAGACACACACGAGAAAAACAGTCATACACAAAACAGGCACTGTTTGCTAATGTTGCTGATAGGAGTAAAGCTCCTTCAACCATTTTAGTTTAATCTTGATTGTTTTACTTGAAGATGAATGTTAGTAGTTTAAAGATGTACTTGTTTGACTGATTCAAAGAGAGGAAACCAGTAAACATCAGGGATTTTATGGGGCCCAATTCCATTTCTGTAGTAGGTCTGAAATAGTAATGAGTGGCAGAAACATTCACAGGATACTTGGGGGAACAGAGAAGGAAAGTGTAAAGAGAGGAGACACTTAATGGCTTTTCATGAAGCTCAAACTTAAAATTACATTTCTCTAATCATTCTAATTCTCTCTTCCCTCTATCTCAACCTTAGGTTCCTCTTGTAGGTTCTGAGAGGAAGTGGTTGAAACTAAGTAGGGTGTATTTTGAACAAGCAAGCCAGGAAAGGAAGAGGGATGCAAAGGTCAGATGAGAGCTGTTACTCAAACAGTAGTGGTGCTGCTGTTACTAGTGTAGTGTGCTTTTATGTTCAGAGCATAAGGCACAGTTTTTGGTGCTCACCTTTGTTAGAATTCCATCTTCTCGGTGATTCTTCTGCAGGACATGCTGAAGGGCTAGCTGGATTTTTTGTTGAAGTTTTTCAATTTTTACCTTCTCCTGAAGCCATGAACGATCTAAATGCAAAGGAAATAAATAGCTCTGGTATTGCACACTGGCATCACGACTTGAAAAAGAAATGTTCTAAGAGTCAATGCTATATTCATCTTTTCTGTTGCCAAGCACCCTTCCATTGCAATGGAGTTTTATACAGGCAATATTAGAGGATCTCAGGAAGCTTGAATTATGCTTGTGTGTCACATTTTGCTTCAACTACCCCAGACTAACACGGCTACATTTCTATCACATGCTAATAAGACTCTGTATTACAGAATAGACAAAATTAAGCTAACAATATCTTCATTCTAGAGATGACTAGAGTATGTAATGAATGACTAACAAAAGGACCTTTGTTGGACACAGAAAAATTTGAAACAAATAGCTTTAAGATAAACATATTTAAAAGAAATCATTTCTGTGCACTTCTTGGCAAACAAGGAGCACTACATCTGACATTGCTAAAATGGCAGAATCAAACAATTTAGGGGTTCTTAACACAATACTACATACTCTTGAGCTGACAAATGGCATGATAATTTCATTCTACAAACCAAAGGACACCTGACTCCCTGGTTCACATGGTAATACCTTACTGCTCTAGAAGCTCCATAATTTCAATGGGACGGCTCACAATGACATGTATTACTCAACAAGGACTAAGAGCAACAAAATTTGGACATGTATTAGGATGAATCATTTTAGCAAGATACCCTTGCACCCACTGTTTAAATATATTTGTTAAAGTACAATCTAGAATAGTAATGGTTAGGGATGGGGCATACAAAAAAGTGGCTAAATGTAGTCATGTTTATGAGTTGGCTATCAGATTTAAGGCATACACCATAATAAAAGAATCACTAGATGCCGTCAAACAAATGTAGAGTGATTTTTTTCATCTTACCTGCAGACATTAAAACAAATGCAGAAAACAAAGCAATCTCATCTTCTGTCAGGTGCATAGAACATAAGCTCTTTCCAAATTCAAACACAAAACTAATGAAGTCTTCACAACCTGCCAAAAGAAGGTATGTATCAGTCAGGACTTCTGATGAGACTGCTTCAAGGTGATGGGATAGTTATATTATTCTGAGGGAGGAGACTAATGGATGTGAAATATCTACAAGACCTGGGATCCTCTCATTAAAGTAGAACGGTTTCGTGGTAGTTATATTGTAGCTAGTTGAAGCTAGTACCCCAAAATGAACCCTCTTTTATATACCTCCAACTTTCCCCAATCTTTTTCTAATAAGTTTGTTAAAAAGCAGATAATTTATAACCTAAAGTTATTTCATAGAAGTAAACTACCACTACATTTTCCAAATATCAACCTTTTTTTTTTGCTGACTTGATCTCTAAACAAGTTGGCCTAAAATTTTAAAATAGGTTTTGTTTTGTTGATGAAGGAAGTGCCTTTGGTATTTTTGGGAAAGGATGCAGGAAAATGCTTAGAAGTGGTTTTAAAGTTTATTGAGAGTAACTGTGCTATATGTTCATAAAAATAAAATGATCTCCATCTGGTTCTAGCTTCTGGGGAATACTAGAAGGTGAAGGAATAAGGATGAGAAATGGGATGGGACAGTTGTAGGGGGAAAAGCCTGGGCATAATGGGTTGGGAACCTAACAGACATGGACTATCCTGATCTAGGAAAGGGTGGCTCCCAATACTGAAATGGGTCTAGTTGTATGAGATCCAAGAGGAAAAGGCACATGCAAAAAGACAGGACACAAATGGGGTGGGAAAATAATGATGAAATGGCATGCATGGGAACCTACACCAGAAGACAAATGAAATAGGATGGAGGAGACAGCCAAAGAAGGCGGCACAGGGAACATAAGGAAAGAAGAGAGGACAGGGAAAAGCAGAGTGCTGCAAGATTGTAATGTGGATAGGAGCCTCCCCATCACTTCTTCCTTTCCATTCCACCTTCTATGCAATGCAGATACAACTCAGATTACCACAGCTATCACACATGCTTCCTGCAACGTGCAGGAGGGAAGCCCTGCTTTCAAGGGCTTTTGAAGATTTGTTGGAACAGGGTTTTCCTTCTGCAGGTCTTATACACCACCCTGATTTAGACTTTTTGGTGCTTATGGAGAAAAGGTAATGAAAAGTTATGGGTGAAAGTGTATTTCAGTGGAGTCCAACTAGCGGCCCACATATGATATTACTCTCTCAACTATTCATGTCCATAATTTGTACCTTTGGATGTTTCAATTTGCACAGAATATCTGTAAAATGATACAGCAGGTTCTTCACTGCCATATTATCCTTCACCACTCAATGTTATCTACTCAATTTACACCCCATGAACAAACTTAACAATACCACCCAGATAAAAATAGGCAAAAATATGCACAAAAGTCAAGAGACAAATTGCTAAGAAATTGAAATAAAATCCATTATTCAAGTCATCTTCTTCCAATAATTTCTCACCAATGTTATGTTCATCTTTGTGTACATATGATCTTGAAAATTAAAAAGAAGACCAGCAGCCTTGAAAGGATAACACCCAGGAACCTGCTTTTCTGTATAGTTAGAATGTCGCAAATATTATTATCAAACCTGGGTGCGTAAACTGGATGTGTATTCAAATTAGCACTGACCTGTTTCAAACAAGTTTCTGGGTGGCTGATGTGAACACCAAAGGCCCAATTCTGTATTCTGTTACATGAATTCAATTTCCATTAATCTCAACTGGCCGCCAAATGTAGTCAGACAAGTCTCAGAAGTGGACCCATAGCGTCTTACATTATAAGCAATCCAAGACTATCTAGATTTTTAGTTAACTTTAAACTTTTTCCTTTATATGTCTAACACAGTGGTTAAGTTCCAGTCTGTTTTAAATATATATATATGGTCCTCTTTTAGTTTCTAGCCTCTCTTCTGTATGTTTTTATGCAGAGTACTTGAGATTTCCTTACCTAATGACTTGAAAACATCTGGGCTAGCATACTTGCCATCAAAGTAAACTGTGTTGTTTTGGGAGTCAAAGGCACGGCACATTCTGATGAACACAACCTCTAAAGATCCTAAATGAAAACAATACATGAATTTTATTATTTAAATTAGGATTTCAGTTACAAAGAATAAATTGAATATTTTTTTTAAAGATTTTAAAATGTAATATATGCTGCATTCAATATAGCTCCAGTACAATAGGGGTTTCTGCAGCTATAACAGAAAATGGTTTGATTTACCATCAGTATTTAAAGATCTCTAAAGTTAGTTACATCAGAGTAAATCCAGTGTAATTCCATTAAAGTCAAGGGAATTAATTTGGATCTATGCAGTAAACATATAAGAACTTCTCCATTAATTTATAAACCATGTGATTTCTAGATCTTCCCTATGTCAAAGTCTGAACTTTTATGTGGAAAAGAGCTATTCATTTATCAAAACAAATCAGAAATCTATTTTAAGTGCTTGACTAAGCCATTTGTACTCCGTATTTTCACTGTTTCTAATGGAAGCTCCACACAGAGATATATATACTTCCATCCAGAACATCTAAGATGAACACATATATCCACGAAAGAGCTGTAACACTTGTTAGCTTGTACCGAAAGACACACAAGGAAATATCTGAAGTCAAAACTGGCTTTTACTTCTATAGCATTTCCCTAGGTTAAAAGCTCATTAGAAGCAGGCTTCAGCATTTGCCAACATACCTGCTTTTAAAAGCACGATTTGATCATTTTGACACAGTTCCATAAAGCCATCAATGCGTTTGGCAAACTCCACAACATACTGTATAGCTTCTGTTATTTTGACTGCACATAACTGCCACATTACCTCCCTCTGCTGTTGAAGAGAAAGGAATAAATCACTATTCAAGGTTGTATAAGCCCCTTTTCAAAAAGGAAAATGAAGCTGAAAAGCAAAGCAAGAGCCCGAAACCCTTGCTTGCATTCATGAGTAAAATTTAGGAGGTGGAGAGGGTAAAACCTCTTAAAAACATATGTAAATATAATTAAAAACAATTTACCATTGGCACTGAGATCTAGGCTAGGATTTCTTGTTTCAAGGGAAAAAAATCTTCCCTCAAATGCTTAGGTACCACTTCCGTTGATCTACACTGGATTTGTATGAATGCAACAGAAGGCAGAACTGGACCCAAAAGACATAACTAAGCTCTCAAAAGCAATTTTATGTTTCTTCCTGACTACTCTTGTTTCCTACTAAATTTAAATAAAGTATTAAGAGGATCTTAAAATATTAAGAAGATCTCTGCTGCACTTCCCAAAGCTCTGGCCAATGCACCTGAGCTGGCAGAGGGGTTGAATCTTACCAAAAGGTTCTTTAGGCATATAAAAGAAAAGAAAGAAGGAAAAGTGGGGCCGCTAACTACTGAGGATGGGATTAAAGGATTAAAGAATTTAGATTTGACCCAACACGTAAGTGAATGCTTTGAGTTAGTTTTTAATATGGGTATTGAGAAGCTTGAGACAGTGGCAGGGTAGCTAGTGGGAACAAGTATTTGGAAGTATAGGCTCCAAATACTATAGGCTCCAGTTTTACCCAAGACTCTGGTACCCAGCTCCTGCCTTCTAGTTGGACCTTTAACTTTGGTTGACTACTGATTACGGTACTGGTCCCGCCCAGTAGACCTGCCACTTTCTCCAAGAACAGACTATCCCCATTCTGACTGGCTGACAGCCAGTTTCTTCCCAAGGTTTCTCTTCGGGCAGCACAACCTGTACATCTCCCATTACACAAGACAAGGCCAAATGCACAAACAAAAGAGACATTGCAACATCGGATTACACATAGGTACTCCAAAACACATGCTCTAAAAGAGAACCTGGGAAAGCAACAATGCTGAAATAGACCCCAGGGTAATACATTGCAATCTGTTTGCATGCAGATTCTTGATTGAGCCTGATCTAGATAACTTTTTATCCAAACTTCAGTTTTATTAACAGTATTGCCAACTTCAAGATTTTAGCTGTAGTCTCACGATATTTGATACATTTATTAAAGCACTAGTGGAGACAAACCAGTCTGAGAGAATCTCAGACTTACTTAAAAAAAGGGGGGGGGGGGGTCACCCCTCTCAGCCTGCCTGTTGTGGAGAAAACTTTGAAAACATGAAAACTTAAAAGATTAAAAAAACAGAATTAAAAACAAGCCCCAAATCTTATGTTTTTTAAGCTAAATCAATGATTTTTTGGGACTTGACTCATGATACTTGAGTGTTTGGGATTTGAAATACTGCATCAAGATACTAGGCCACTTATTGATACAGTGTGAGGTCAACATAGGAAAGACAAAACAGCCCATCTGTCCTCACATACATGCTCAGCAGTATGACATGGATGACAAGAACCCAGTAGCAACCAATCTGGGGTTTTCTGAGTCTGGTCCTTCTAGATTTTTTTCTTACTCTTAAGGATTTTTGGTGCCTGGGTATATTAAAAATTAAGCAACAGAAATGTAAACAAGACCTAGCCATAGGGAGCACTGCTCTCACTAATCCAGAGACTTATTCTACCATTTTGGGGTGGCACTGATAGGTTCTTCCTAAGCCTTGTTCTTTAAACACAAGTAATCAGGACTATGAATCACACCTGCAAAAACCCCATGGCTGTGTCTACACTGGCACCCCTTTCCGGAAAAGGGATGCTAACGAGACACTTCGGAATTGCAAATTCCGTGGGGGATTTAAATATCCCCTGCGGCATTTGCATGAACATGGCTGCCGCTTTTTTCCGGCTCGGGGTTTTGCCGGAGAAAAGCACCAGTCTAGATGGGATCTTGCGGAAAACAAGCCCTTATTCCTTGAAAGTAGGAATAAGGGATCTTCCGGAAAAGGGCTTATTTTCCGCAAGATCCCATCTAGACTGGCGCTTTTCTCCGGCAAAACCCCGAGCCGGAAAAAAGCGGCAGCCATGTTCATGCAAATGCCGCAGGGGATACTTAAATCCCCCGCGGAATTTGCAATTCCGAAGTGTCTCATTAGCATCCCTTTTCCGGAAAGGGGCCAGTGTAGACACAGCCCATGTGTGAAATCCAGCGTAATCACAACCCACTTGCAACTTTTCATTACAGCTTATTATTAGTGACATGTTAAAGATGCAAATAACATACTTCTCTCCTGAATACAAATCAATCAAAATTTCCTACTTGGAATAGGAAAAAAAATGAAAAAGCTGAATGTAATAGTTTACAGAATGCTACAAGAAAATTAACATCCTTAAAAACACCATAAGGCCTAAATAGTATTATTTTGGCATTTTAGCATACCTTGTTCTGGTAGTTCTCAATTTCTTCCTGAAGAAAAGTCTGCCATGTTATCTGCTGTAGCTCCTCTCTCAAGTACTGGCAAGTTTCCATGTGTGACTTTGAAATATTCTGTGCAAGATGTTCTAAAAGAGAGAGCAAGAAGTGGCATGCATTAAAAGAGCGAAGCAATCCCTGTATGATTTCTGTCCAGCAGAGGAGTGAAGTGCTGAAATTACGATTAGAAACATTAGTTATTATGAAAAGAACCTTAATCTATTTTCTGATATAGCACCGTGGCTTGTCCTTTTGAAAAACACTGCATGACATTTGCAAAAAAGATACAAATAAAAAAAAATCCTGGTTCCTAAGGGTATGTGTATACTACAGGTGGGAGCAGGCCTGCCAGCCCAGCTAGATAGACTCATAAGAGCGGCCATACTAGGTCATACCAAAGATGACCCCAGAGGAAGGGAATCCAACAGGTAATCATCACGTGATTCCTCTCCCATCATCCATTTCCAGACAAACAGAAGCTAGGGACACCATTCCTACCCATCCTGGCTAATAGCCATTGATGGTCCTAATCTTCATGAATCTATCTAACTCTTTTTTGAACCCCATTAAAGTCTTAGGATACATCTACACTGCAGGCTTTTAGTGCAAGAACAATTGTTCTTGCGCAAAAACTTGCGGAGCATCTACACTGCACATGCGTTCTTGTGCAAGTACATTTACAGTAAAGCATTGGAAAAGAGGGCTTCTTGCGCAAGAGTTATTCCTCTCCCCACGAGTGGATGCTCTCTTGAGCAAGAAGGCAGTGTGGACGGGCAACAGGAGTTTCTTCCGCAAGAAACCCCTATGGCTAAAATGGCCATCAGAGCTTTCTTGCGCAAGAGAGCATCCTCACTGCCATGGATGCTCTTGCGCAAAAGCACATGACAGTGTAGATTCGCTCTTGTGCAAGAATTTTTGTGCAGAAACTCTTGCGCAAAACAGTTCTTGTGCAAGAAGCCTGCAGTGTAGACGTAGCCTTAGTCTTCTCCACATCCTCTGGAAAGGAGTTCCACAGGTTCACTGTGCACTGAGTGAAGAAAAATTTCCTTTGGTCACCCCTCTTATATTGTGAGGAAAAGTAAATTACTTTTCCTTATTCACTTTTTTCACACCAGTTATGATTTCATAGACCTCTATCATATCCCCGCTTAGTCTCCTCATTTCTAAGTTGAAAGTCCAAGTTTTTAATCTCTCTTCACATGGGACCCGTTCCAAACTGCTAATCATTTTTGTTGCCCGTTTCTGAACCTCACACTATGCTACTTCTGCTCAAACTAGCACATGGAAGTAGACAGCATGGATGTTGTGGTGGGTGAGCAGCTCAGCCTAGCCACCTGAACTTGAACCCAGGTCCTTGCTCCTGCTGTAACATCCACACTCCTATTTTTAGTGCAGTAGCTCAAGCAGAGGTAGGATGCATCTGTCTACCTGGGCTGGCAGGCAGGCTCCTAGGTGCAACGTAGGCCTACTGTAAGGGGCTCTTTATATGGCAATTGGATGTGTGATTGCAGCACATGCAGACACACCCAAGCTAGCTTTAATCTTGCTAGTCCAGGCACCATTAGCAGTTAAACCACAGCAGCATAGGCTCTAGTGCTGGCTAGCCACCTGAGTAAGTGCCTAGTGTCCTGGCCTGCTGCAGCTAAACTGCTATTGGTATCCAAACTAGCTAGATGAAATCACCTTTGATTTAAACTCAATAAAATACTCCTGCAGTGTTTACATATCCTAATAGCTTTGACAGTGATGGGAAACCAGCCAGTAGAGGGCAGTGTACACCCATTTACGTACAGTATGTTACTTTCACAAGTGCAGGCATAGAAAAGTTTCATGAACCACAATGAATAATAACCATGCTGCTTTATTAGTTCATTACTAACTTAAAGCTTAGTTATGATGTCTAGGTGAACAAGGGCTGAAGTAGGCATATTGAGATTTGAGAGAAACAGCTCTTCTCTCTAGGAGCCATAGTTGCCTACTCAGTTTTAAGAGAAGAAACCCCATTTGAAAGCACGAGGACTTGAGAAAGCTTTGGGATCTGCAAACTCACAATTTCATCTCTCTCTAAATGTAATGTACTGGCTGCTGGTCTTGGTGTTGTTATTGACATTGAAACCTGGAGCCAAAAGTTAAACTCCTTCTTAGGAGTTACAGAAGAGAGGCCCAGGAGTCAATGGGCCCATCAGTTTAGGGTGGAGGCAAAGTAGTGAAGGTGGGATGATGACAGCCCTGCTGGTGCTGTAAGCTGCTCCATAAACAAACAACATGTCTGGTCGGGGCTGTCAAACCAGCAACTTCCTCCAAAACTAAATCCATGGGCATTTGAAATAAGAGAAATGATTTATTTAAAAAGGAATGTTAGATACCAGCTGGAGCACTGCAACATAGAGACCGACTACCTGCGAAAGGCGAGTTTCTTTTCTCTAGGCCTGATTTTTAAAAAAGAAATCTTGGTATAAAACACTTTAGAGAACCAAGATAATTAAAAACAATACAAATGAAGTCTCAAATTACCCTTACTTTTAAAGTAGTAGTGTAGCCATTTCTACATGATGGAAGTTTACATACAATATATTCATTCAAGAAGGAATCCTTCTTTTGATAATATGCTTCGTTAAAACACATCTGAATGGTTCATTGATAATAGATTTGTATATATTTTTGGTGAAGTTTTTCAGAAACAGACACCTAAAAAACTTGCCCTTAGACTTGCAACCTGCCTCCCTGCCCATTCCTATTCAAGGAAAGAGATCGATCAAAGAGCAAACCCCAGTCCAGCTTGCACAGTTCTGCAATTAGTGCCTTCTCTGGCTGAGCTCTGGCCCTATAATGAATCTAACTCTTCTTTTAAGGCCTCTTAAGCCAGCTTTTCTGTAAAAACTGCATGTGTATGTTTGCTTGGGAAACAAAGTCTTCAACTAATAAATTCACACCAGAAAACAGGTTGTTTCACATCATGCTAAATGGTCTATGTGAAGCCTTCTCTCAAGTGCACTACAGGTTTAAATTACAACCGTTAATAAAAGCTTGTGTCACATCCACCATCTAAATTGCACAATATAGACCATAAAGTAATAGTTGCTCCAGCAGCAATTTCATACATATCATTAAAAACAACATCAGAATCCAGACAACATCTGGAAGCCCAGGGTGAGGGTGTATTTGCAAGATACACAGGGCTAGATTTGACAAAGGTGCTATGCACAAGTCTAGGCCTCAATTCAGAAAAGTATTTAATCATCTGTCTATATCCTTTTTTCAGGAAAGTAATATTTCCTGAATTGGGACCCTAGTTTGGAAAATACTTAAATATGGTTATTACAGTGTATAGCCCTGTCCATGTTGGCTAGCCAAATCATATTAAAATGGGGAGGAATGTAATAAATCATTACTTTAAGCCAGGCTTCAAACTCAGCATCTCACTTAGGATAAGGCAGCTTTCAATTCCTTGCCTATGTTGGGTTATCCTTTAATAACCACCCATGAAACCACACACAACCATTTGGCTGAGACAAAGCTGCTGACAGTCTTTATTTTCATATTTCTTCTTTTCATTTGTACTTATCTAAGACTCAGTTTATTTGAATTGAAACAGGGACATAATCCTCTGGTTGTAAAGTTATAACAAAATGCATCGCAGCAAACTTGGTTCCATAAGCAGAGGACGACTTCAAACACGAGTTTCAAAAAATCAGTTTTCATGTCTATTAAAAAAAAAGGGGATGAGGGAATCAAACTTGTGATATGCTGATTTGTCAATGAGTATGCTTTTTTTAAAAAAATACATCCTTTTACTGATGTTGTAAATGAGTATTTATCATGAACGTTGTGGAAATAAACAAAGCAGATATTTTAAAACCCTACATTGCTCAACTATGAAAACTGGGATTTAAATACCATTTGTGTAACGCTGGCAAATCACTTTTCAGAGCCCTTCTTAAGTCCTTTTGCAACTCGGAGTTTTGTGGAGTTTAGTACTCAAGTTGACATTCAGGGAGAAAAAAATGTAGGACAAAACATATTAAGTAGAACTGTTGTTAAAAGGGCGCTAGGGAAATTAACAGATCTTCCTCGAATTCATTCTCTGATGAATTTGGGACCCGATTTTCCTCCAATTTGTAGTTTCTGGAGTCACCTGAGTACACTGAGTATAAAAAGCCATAGGATTAAAATAGCACTCGGGACCCACCTGGAGCAGGTGCAAACGACACCAAAGTAGTAGAGAACCAGGCCTGCTCATTTTATGCTGGAAAACGGAGTAGAGCTGGGAGCAGATGCTGTTCTTCATCAAATAAATCACTCACGGAATAGTATTTGCCCAAATCTAAAAATGAGTTTAAACTAACTGCTGGCATTCAAGGTTCAACTAGGATTCTAAATCATGGGAAACCACTCAAATACTACCAGCGAGGAGCCAGTGGGATTTGCTGGTCTGATTCTGTATGGTGTCTAGTGCCAACAAATGCCAGATGAAATTCAGGGTGCTGAGTGCGTCATGGAACTGTTCTTACAGCTGTATCAAAACAGCAGAGCTGTGTGTATAATTTTAGAGCAGAATTCACAGAAAGCTAAATGTGTTACTTTGAATCCAAAGGGTATTATTAAAGCATTACAATGGAAACTTTTCTCTCTTATTACCTAATTCTGCCATGGACACAGTTGGCGAGGTCTCCCCATTTGTAAAAGAACAATAAGGGAAGAAGCCCGATGCTGGTGTGTAGTCACATATTGGTTCTGGTTTGATTCCATTAATATCAAGACCCGACTGATCTGGAGAAGGTTGTATGTCTAAGTAGAAGCTGCTAACTGCAGAGTCTGCTTTGCTACCTTCAGGGGTATGCCCATCAATGTAATTACTGAGGTCGTCATGTAGCTCTGTTAGCCCATTGGTGGTGATACTGTATGTTGGTGTCAGTGGCTCTGCCTCTCCAGGTTGTTGTTGGTGATCTCGCTGTTGTTGCTGCATTCGATGTTTCTGCACCTCCGCATACAAGCTGTCCCTCTGTTTTTTTGACATTCGACCAAACTTTACAGCTGAAATATATATACAAGAATACACTTTATTTCCATACACTGCCACTGCACTATAACCATCACGAGTACTTAGATACCAGTGATAAACACGTTACGAAAACCTAGATCTGTGAAAATATCTCCAGGAACCTACAGGAAACCCACAGCTTAACTACCACATTTCCTGTTTCATTTTGTATTGTTTAAATGGTAGTTTCAATAAAACATTTAATTTAACCATTTACTTTTATTGTTATTTTGGTAGTTCATTAGTTCTCTAACTGTATGGATAATAGATCATATTCATTCTAGGTACACTTCCACTGACATCACAGTTACAACATCCAGGCAAAAATTGCTGGTAGAAAACAAGGAACAATGAAATTTGGTGGTACACAAATGCAGCCAATACATGATTAGGTATAAACTGGTGGGCTCTGTCCAGAAGAGGCTCAAATAGCAAGCTTTATAGGACTGAGGCACATGAAAAAACTATTGAGCCAGCTTATGACAACTGACATTTATCAATGTTTCAAGGCTGTCAGTGTGAAACAAAAAAGTATTCAATGATTTATAGTAAATAAATCCATAAGATAAATAAACTGCATGAAAAGATGTATTCATGAATTTGCACATACAAATAAAAAGACTTTTATTGGCTTATCAGTGGCTTTGCCTATTACAGTGATTCCTAAGAACATGCTATACATTTTCTGGGATTTATATCAGCTTTAAAGGCTTCCTGTTTTTGGGAAGAAGACTATCAGCACGTGTTTCTGTAGCAGGTCATGCAACTCCAAAAAACCTACACCAGTTAGGTTAGAGATTTTCAGTAACAGTCAGACTTTTAATTGCACATGAAAAATATGTCAAAGGGTTTTCAGAACATTTGGGATTATGAATGTGGAACATTGCTGATAGTATTAACTGAGGAAAGACTGAGCCAGACCTTCAAGCTGGTATATGCGGCTGCAGCTCCAGTGAAATCAATGGAGATGCAACTCATCCACATTAGTTGCGAGTTTGGCCTTGTATTCTGTAATGTCCTTAAAACGTGACATGAAATATCTCCTCTCCATTTAATATGCATAGAAGACGTCAAGCAGGCATATAAGGTGGGTTTAGTACTGAGAACACTTAAAATTTTGACATTGACTATCACGACTAAAGGAAGTTATCGGGTTGTTCTCATTGCTTAGAAAAAATATTTTAAGTATTTTCATTCTTCAACTTTACTCTTCAACTCTCACACATTATACATAGCCAAATATTTGACTCATCTGTAAACTGTAAATAATGCAGGTCGGTACTGATCTGATTATTAGATTCTTACATACAACAATAAGAATCTGGGTGTAACGAGCATTTGGGGCAAATGTTAGGTAAGTTAGAGGAAAAAAAAACAAATAACTTTTAGCTCTCTGATAACACCGACATTTTCATTATAGAACACAGTACGTAAAAGCCACGGGGTTTTCTCAGATATGAACATAGCAGTCAGTAATTGTAAAGTCCTACATTATTACAATGAGCAGACAAAATATGTATAAAATAATATTTCATACATGCCAACCCTGGACTAGCAGCAGCCCTGGACTCACCATCTCGAGACATCCCCACAGCAAGGCATTTCTGCAATCGACAGTGTTGGCAGCGATTTCTACTAGTTCGGTCAATCAAACAATTCTTCTGACGAGGACAGGAGTATGTGGCATTGCTTTGCTGACTCCTCCTGAAAAAGCCCTGTAACAGAATTGCCAAGTACAAGGTGCTATTAGTCGCTGATTAGTAGGCAAAATTCTGAATGGTATTCTCACTTAATAGAAAATTATGTTTAAGAGGAGTCTATTCATGAAATTAAAGAGCTAAGTTATTTTTTCCTGAGGAAAAATGATTTATTTAAAAAAAATATTTTTTCATTTAATCTGAGGCAGGACTTTACACATTTCTTTTTTATTTTCACAGATACTCCAATATACTTTGCTAACATAAATATAAGAAAGACAGACCTTATAAGAAAGTCCTTTTTGGATGGGAGGATGACAGACCTTGATGCATAGTGACAGAGAAAGGGGGGGGGGACAGAAGTGCACATGCTTGTGTATACACACACACACACACACACACACACACACACACACACACACACACACACACACGTACGTACGTCAGAAAAAAAATCTTGGTGGACAGTCAGAGCTGCCCTCAGTTTGGAAGGTGATATGCTCAGGATGAGGTGGAAGAGCTGTTTTTTCTAGTTCGTTGTTACTGTAAGTTTTTCACTCAGTGAAGTGTTTTGTTTTCTCCTGAATGCCGGATAATGGGCAGTCACCAGGATCACAGCCACAAGAACACATTAAATACACTGACAGGGTGTGCAGTGGTTACAACACAGTCCTGGTTATCAGGTCTCTTTGGTTGAATTTCCTGCTCTGCCATTGACTCACCTTAAGATCCTGGCTGGTTCATTTTAGGTATGTGAACACAGTATTTGAGTTTAATGTTACCACATAATGGACTAACGAACAATGTTGCAGAGCAAATAACTCCTCAGAAAGGCTCAGCAACAGTTTCAAGAGCTGTTACAAGTATGGGAAGATGCACACACGGTGAGAGGCTGTGGAGAGTCTGGCCCCAGGAGACAACGGAGGGGGAAGACACGAAGGAATTAAATAGGGGAGTGTCTAGGCAGCAGAAGCCAGTCACAAACTGAGCTGGATAGGAGAGGTGAGCTAAGCAAATTCCCTGTCACAGGAGCCCCATGTGTTATGTTAACAGATCACTAGGACTGTCAATTGATGTGCATTAATGCCTGCGATTGATGCACAGAAGGATTAATGCGCTTATTTTTTTTAACGCGTTAATAGCAGGCGTTAAAGCTGCCACGCCACTTTGAAGCACCACTCCTGCACTTCAAAGGGTCAGTGCATTAGGAGCCTGGGATCGGCTGGAGTGCCCAGCTGATCCCTGGCTCCACGTTGCACTGCCTCTATGAAGTGCCTTTCCATTTTTTTTTAATACTACACAGTGCCCGGGGTCAGCTGGGAACTCCAGCTGACCACAGGCTCCCACAGTGCTGCCTGTTGGAAACTCTGCTCTGGCGTTTCCAAAGGGAAAGCAAGGCACGGACCTGGGGTCACCAGGGGTCGGCTAGGGACTCCAGCTGATCCCGGGCTTCTACAGCGCTGCCCATTGGAAACACCGTCGCAGCATTTCAAAGGGGCAGTGCACATGATTAATCACGATTTATTTTTAAAATCACTTGACAGCCCTACAAATCACTAGTGCAGGTATGCTGGTCAGAATGCAGCTAATACAAATGTGTTCTTGCTGCTGGAGCATCTAGCGTATCTGTCCAGTAGAGTGACCTAGCATTCTACATTTGCCTAGGACCCAGTGAAGGGATAATCCATATAATACAACTGGAGGAATGAGAGCCTTCTTTTTGGAAGTCCTTACTTTGGGTGAGCAATTTGTTGTGAGTGGCTACACTGACAGTTGCCTCAAGCCTCTTTATATAGGGATGGCCTGCGGATGGCTACTGAGGATCGGTTTCAAGGAGTAAGTTATTTTTCAGTATTGGAACTGAGAAACTACTGGGCTTTTTTTTTTGCTCTTTCTAGATTTGTCCTACAACATATCTGTCCCAGTATATTTTATATACAATTTATCAACTAAGTTACAGCTTGCAGCTAAATTTCAACAGTGCAGCACTGCCTGAAGAGCCATGCCATATACTGTACAGCTGGGACCTTTAAAAGCATTTGTTGTTTAAAACAAGTACACTGTTTGCATTAGCTATAAAGACCAACTGTGCTAAACTATGTGTGTCTCCTGGAAAACCCCCCCCGCAAACACCAGGATTTAATGCACAGCAAACTTCCCCAGATCTTAGGAATGCTCTTGATAGGGAGATTTAGATTAAAAAAAACACACATATTTGATCTGAGTTGGGGTTTGTTTTTTGCTTCATAATGATGAGGGTCTTAATTATATATTTATGCCAATTATCTTAGAACTCTTCAACCCTTTAGACTCACATTATTACAAAAGTAAGTGTAAAACCCTATCAAAGATTTATTATAAGCAATTACTGTTCTCTGGAATTTGCTTTGAAAATAATACACAATAATCTACATCGTTCTTGTACAATATGCACTGACTTGTTAATGGCACTGAGTTAGTCATAACCTTCTTGCAGGACAAACCAAGCATGTGGGGGAAAATAGAATATACAGTTACAATTTTGACGGAGGACAGCTAGAAGTTACATGCTTTCTGAATTATAGTTACTATCATTTATGTTGTGGTGGTATCTCAACATCATAGCCAAGTTAGGTTCTTTCTTGGAGGGTATAAACCCATTCTGTCACATCTACTAAGGGTTCAAGAGACACAGCAGATAACTCCCCAGCTGTGCCTACCTGGTGGATCAGCTGGGATGAGAGCCTGCGGATCAGGCAGAAGGTGGGTGTCACTGAGCCGGAGGGAATGGGATCAGACCCAAACAGGCAGGAAATGGAGCAAGGAGCCAGATCCTCCAGATCCTCAAAGGAGAAAGGAGGAAAGGAGCCTGGAGGCAGATGAAAGTAGGAAGTGGGCTGGGAAAGAGCAGTGAGTCTGAGTAAGCAGCACTTAGTTGCTTATTACAGGGACCCTAGACTGGAACTCAGAGATGAGGAGAGGAAAAAGAAGCTGTCAAAAAGAGCTCTAGGGTCAAAGTGACTACTGCACCATGCCTGGTCATGAGGGATACCCTTGCTGGTGACTGACCTCTCTACAAGCCCCATTGTGATAGGCACTGTACCAAGATACAAAGTGAAAAGATCTTGACCCCAAAAGCTTACAATGGTATCAATGAGAGCATAATTTGCTTCAGGATCTTCTGATACTACACCAAAAGTGAAATGCTGGCCTCGCTGAAGTCAATAAAAAACTCCCAACAACTTCAAATGAGGCCAGGATCTCATCCTAAAGTCTCTTTTTGCATATACAGATTAAAATAGTTCTAGCAGAACAGAGAGGAGCAGAATTGAAAGTTAGCTTCATCTCTGCCTTTCAAATGCCTGTTTATACACAGCACACTGTACGTGTTTTCATAAAGTGCCAAAAAATCAAGTTTGGGGAAAAAAGTGCAGGGGAACTTTTCATCTGCTTGTCAGCTTGAAGACAAGCTTGTTAAAAAGCAACTTTGAAATGTAAATACCACTTTTCACCAAACCTATTAATAGTTTCAATAACTTTACTATTTAATGGCTGGGTATTACGGATGAATTGGTTTTGGTTCCTTCTTTAGGAGGAGAGAAATTCAATTGTGCTTCCCTGATGTCACAAATCTCACTTTATAGGCTCACTTTCCAGAGAGGCACAGGTTGAAATGCTGATCTCCTGTTTTGGTCTTTTGACAATTTTCATTTAATGAATTGATTCCTACAGTTCATTAGCTTACCCTCTTCCACTTCTGTATACACATATGTCTTAATTAGCTGCTCATTGGCTGTTTAATTACAAGAAAACAGCTGACAGCTGCCTTGCTGCATACTAATGGCAAACGTTTTGGAATGATTATACACAAGCCTGTGACAACTAAGACTTATTCATAATCCCATGATTTATGGCTAATACTTAGAGACATCCATGTATCATTAAGTTGTGCAATATTCTTAGCAATTAACAATTTGGAAAAAAAACCCCTCTCTATTTTAAACCAAATTCTCTTCAAATTTCTTTTAAAAACACAACAAGAGATATTAGTTATATGGAAAGGATGAAAATATTCTAACTGTACTTGTAACCATTTTATGGCAACTAAATTATTTATTTTTGTGCAAGTATTAAAAAAAGACTATAACTCTGAAAACAAATGCAGAAGCCAAAACTGGTTGTAATTACACAAGCCTCATGTTTTCTTACGGTGTCTTTATCAGTTTATACCAGTGATGGGCAACCTAGGTAGCGAGTGGGCTGCATGACTGGCTCTCCATCTCAATGGGCTGGAAGACTGTCAAAACCAAGATGGTCTCCCAGGATAGGGTAGTTTTGCCAAGCGTACTTGCATACCTATAATTTGCTGGGTGTGTCGACTGAACCATAGCAATGCTTTGACTGGATGTTGAGGGAGCGCACAATTGTGTAAAATCAGCATGCACCTCACTTCACATGTCCTTGCTTTATTTGAGTGTCACCTTAGCAATGTCCATAGAGAAAAAACTACATGGTAGGGAAACCAGGAGAATCCTGCAACCCTGCACTTGGGCAATGGTAAACAAAGTGTCTCATGGGCCACCCACAGAACCGCATGCGGCCCTCAGGCTGCAGGTTGTCCACTGCGGATTTATACAAAGCTCCTTATAAGCCCAGTTTGTAATGTGGTTAGGTTCCACCTGCAACAGCTCACAATTTTTTATTGGAAACTGGTTTAGGTAGAATGATGTTAAAAATAAGAAAAAAAAGCAGCTTCCAAATAGGATTTAAAGGCAAATATAGACAAAATCAATGCAACTTTCAGTGAAGTAAAAAACAAACAACAAAAAATTATAAAATCGGAGAACATAGAACTAGTCTGATTCATGCATAAATTGAAGTCCAAGTGAAAAGGGGTGATGGAGGTAAAAGAAAAACAGAAGTATTCTCCTTCAAAGTAACAACAGAAATACTGCATTTGTATTTCTAATGAAACAAGACTCTGTCACAACTCCAAAGAGCACTAAGAAAGTGAGGGCTGAGAGCCTTTAAACTTCTGAAAGCACTAAAAACGCCCTTAAGTGCTTGAGTAAAAAGTATTATGAAATGGAAGGTACGAATTCAGATAAGGATGGCCATACCTATGTATTAACTGAAAAATTAGACATAAGCTTGTCACTGTTGAGAGAAGAATCCAAAAACAAGTTGCATCCACAGCTTTAAAAGCACAGTTCTGGAGTAGGCATGGCAGAGCTTGATTTTTGTTTTTTCATAATTTCAGCAGATAATAGTGATATTTATTTCTAAACATTTTTTCAATTTATCAATTTAAATTTTCACAGTTGTGGGAAATGGTGTGTGTGTGTGTGTGTGTGTGTGTGTGTGTGTGTGTGTGTGTGTGTGTACACTCACATGTGTGTCAAATATTTAAGGACAGATGTTGAGTTCCAAAAGTTTAAAGCTTTGTAATTATTAACGCACATATTGCCAACATTTCATGTCAAAACAAACAAAGTATTTATCCTTAAATCAAATTCTAAATTCGCAGGCATCATTTTCAACTTCTTTTGCCCATGTGTAAATTTTGATTAGCATTGATATTTTTCAATTTCTATATCAGATGAAATTGACTGTTACTGACATTTAGCAATGATTATCTAATCCTTCGAAACCTATTCAGAATGTTGTTTCCCAATATCAAAGAATTTCATTTTAAGTTCCCTCAAACTATTCAGGAATTTTAAAATATCAAGTATTACCTGAGAATAGATTCCCTCTTTAGGGACAAGCTGGAGATGCACTCAATCATTCTCCCTCTTCTGATGATTGTACTCAATAGGTTTTCAACGATTGGGTTTACTAGTCACAATTGGAAATTCAGTTGTCTAAATTTCAAAATTTGGCACTGTCTAAACAGCATTTATTTAGAAGTATATCACTATTCCGAAATATCCCTTAGTCTTTGTGGAATGAGGTTTACAGCGACAGCAGAACAGCGAGCCCATTATATTTTGAAACAACAGGAGCATTCAAAAGCCGTGGAATAGTTATTTCAGGATACCTCCAGTATCCCAAAATAGTGCTGCAGTGTAGATGTAGCCAGGGAGGGCATTAGAACACAGGTGTGGATTCTCTTTTTAGTAAATTAATTTTTTGGTCAGAAAAAATAGTTGTTTTTAAAGAGGTATTCAAGCCCAAGTAGGCGGCTTGCAAAAGTTCAGTGAGGATTTTATTTCTTTGTAAAACACAAATAAAAATTAAATATAAATCACTAGGATTAAGGTAGAACAGCTAAAATCACAAGAAGTTAGGAAATGAAAGATTCCTGAGCAGCATTAACTTGGCTTCATTAAAAATGCCAAAGAATATAATAAAACAAACAAATTGAAACCTGAACAGAAAAACATTACTAAATATTATTAAATGTAACGATGACAGTGCTGCAAAATGGGAATATGGCCAAGTTAATGTTGCTATTGGAATCTTAACTTTTGATCTTCCCAGTTTTGTGGTTTCAAATATGAAATCTTAATGCTATATTACCGTAGATGTTTGCATTTAATTTCCTATTAAGTTAGAAATTAAAATAAATTTCCTGTGTTTAATAAAGTTAGCATTTTTTAAACCAGTGTTTCTCAACTAGTGGTACAAGTACCCTTAAGGGTTCTCGAGAGAAGTCTGGGAGATACGTCGACACAACTGAAATTTGGAGAAAACTGATTTTTTGTTTTACGTTTCATACTGCCTTATTATTTTTGTACTTTTTACACGCAAAAATTTCATTGCCCGCCCGGCTATGATTAAGTTGTTTAAACAAATGTGTTGCAATGGTAGAAAAAAATTTAGTGTCTGAAAACTAAGTACTGGGGATACTTTTTTTTTTTTTTAAAAAGGGGTACTTTAGGAAGAAAAAGATTGAGAAACACTGATTTAAACAATCCCATTTTGCTTTTGAAGTTCAAACCACACAGGTGAAAAAGAGTAACAGAGAAGAAAACAGCCAACTTCACTGCGGTTGTTAGAGATAATTTTCTACCAAACTGGTTTGAGAGGGTAGACACACTTATGTTCACTAGTCTACACTAAGACTTTACAGGCAGTCCCCGGGTTACGTACAAGATAGGGACTGTAGGTTTGTTCTTAAGTTGAATTTGTATGTAAGTCGGAACTGGCGTCCAGATTCAGCCGCTGCTGAAACTGACCAGCGGCTGACTACAGGAAGCCCGAAGTAGAGTTGCTCTGCTCTGGGCTTCCTGGAATCATCCGCTGATCAGTTTCAACAGCGGCTGAATTTGGACGCCTGGGACAGAGCAGCTGGGGCGCTGCCGGGTAGGTCCCCGCAGCGCTGCACCTCAGCGCTGCGGGGACCAACCCGGCAGCACCCCAGCTACTCTACCCCAGGTGTCCTCAAGTCAGCCGCTGCTGAAACTGATCAGCGGCTGATTCCAGGAAGCCCGGGGCAGAGCAGCTCTGCCTCGGGCTTCCTGTAGTCAGCCGCTGGTCAGTTTCAGCAGCGACTGACTTGGGGACGCCTGGGGCAGAGCAGCTGGGGTGTTGCTGGGTTGGTCCAGTAGCGCCGAGGAGTGGCGCTGCGGGACCAACCCGGCAGCGCCACAGCTGCTCTACCCCAGGCATCGTAGATGAGAAAAGCCTGGTCTGCTGGGGGGGGGGGGAGGGGGGGCAGCTAGTGCGCCCCCCCCCCCCCCAGCAGACCAGGGAGACGCGGGTGGCGGGACCACCAAGACACGCCGTGGTCCCGCCCGCATCCTCCTCAGCTTTGCTCCGCGTCTCCCTGGTCTGCTGGGGGGAGGGGGGGGCTCCCACCAGCAGACTAGGGAGACGGGGAGCAAAGCCTCGGAGGACGCCAGCAGCGGGACAGCCGCGGCACGTCTGGGCGTCCCGCTGCTCGCGTCCTCCGGGGCGAGAAAAGCCCTGTTCGTAACTGCGGATCCGACATAAGTCGGATCCGCGTAATTCGGGGACTGCCTGTATTTCAAAATACGCCTTCCAAGGTCAAATTTATAAGTAGAGCATCCACACTACCAAGCCCATTATTTTGAAATAACGGGCTGCAGAATTAAAAATCTGTACTCTTGCTTTTCATCAGGGCTGTGTCTAGACTGGCAAGTTTTTCTGCAAAATCATCTGCTTTTGCGGAAAAACTTGCCAGCTGTCTACACTGGCCGCTTGAATTTCCGGAAAAGCACTGACGATCTCATGTAAGATCGTCAGTGCTTTTCAGGAAATACTATGCTGCTCCCGTTCGGGCAAAAGTATTTTTCCGAAAGACTTTTGTGCAAAAGGGCCAGTGTAGACAGCACAGTACTGTTTTCCTCAAAAAAGCCCCTATCGCGAAAATGGCAATCGGGGCTTTTTTGCGGAAAACTGCGTCTAGATTGGCCACGGACGCTTTTCCACAAAAAGTGCTTTTGCAGAAAAGCATCCTGCCAATCTAGACCTGCTTTTCCGAAAATGCTTTTAACGGAAAACTTTTCTGTTAAAAGCATTTTCGGAAAATCATGCGAGTGTAGACATAGCCCAGGAGTAAAGCTAATTCCAAAATAGTTATTTTGGAATAATGGTAGTGTGGACGCTCCGGTGCCGCTACTTCGAAATAATTCCTCCCCAGAATAATTCAAACTAATTACTCAACAGTAATTCTTGGGGTTCTAAGTCTGAGTTAGCACATCCACATTACCAGAGCATGCCTCGAACTAATTTCAAGGCTTCCCCGTAGTCTGGACATGCTAGTTTGAATTTGTTAAATAGGGAGTTATTAAGTCGAATTTAGTAATTTTGAAATACTTTCCTAGTGTAGACACGGCCTTAATGATGATAACTGGAGGCCCAGATTCTGAAATCTGATGCATGTGGATCATTTTTTGCATCTGTGCAGAATCTCATTGAACTGGGATTTTATACGGGTACAAGATTGTACCCAAGAATCACAACACAGGACTGGAACCACTAGCTTAACAGCTGCCCCATCAAAGCAGTGTGAAACAACTAAAACTTAGGTTTTGGGTTTTTTTTTTTAAATCAAAAGGTTAAATTATGTGAAGAGTAATGTAAGAACATAGAAAGTTGCAGAGATTACAACCACAAAAAGCTGGAAAACACACTGTGGAGAAATTGTACCCAACAGTTTCATATTGAGAAAAGCCAACATACACCAAGTTGTCCACCACCTGAAACAGCTTTCTCTCTCCAGTGATATTTGTAACCACTACTGTGGAGGAGCAGAACCCAAACAAAATCCTTCTTTGCTTTTACATTTAGGCTACATCTACACTGGCCCCTTTTTCGGAAGGGGCATGCTAATTTTGAAAGTGGGAATAGGGAAATCCGCGGGGGATTTAAATATCCCCCGCGGATTTAAATAAACATGTCCGCCGCTTTTTTTCCGGCTTGGGGAAAAGCTGGAAAAAAGCGTCTAGAATGGCCCGATCCTCCGGAATAAAGCCCTATTCCGGAGGATCTCTTATTCCTACTTCAAAGAGATCCTCCGGAATAGGGCTTTATTCCGGAGGATCGGGTCAGTCTAGACGCTTTTTTTCCGGCTTTTCCCCAAGCCGGAAAAAAAGCGGCGGCCATGTTTATCTAAATCCACGGGGGATATTTAAATCCCCCGCGGATTTCCCTATTCCCACTTTCAAAAGTAGCATGCCCCTTCCGAAAAAGGGGCCAGTGTAGATGTAGCCTCAGAGTGTAAATGCTCATAGCTTAGAGAGCATTTAGAATCCTGGTCTGTGGTAGATGTAGTCATTCCTACCAGTACTCCCATATTTTTCACGAAGGTTAAGAAGATTTAAACTCGGTGAGTGCATTGCTGCCCCTTTTAAAAAAGAGAAATATATGGACACAGAGTGTCAAGATACCTAACAGACATGACACTTCATTTTACCCCAAATATTAAGAATGAGTGAAGGACATGAATGAGATAGGCATGATATTCACTTGCTTCAATTGTGTGTAGGCTTAGCTGTCCTGGGTATTGGTTTTGCCTCCATGTACGCAGTTATCAGACTATGGTCCTGGATGCACCAAGAACAGGAGAACATCTCTCACTTTATTGTTTGGATCTTTGTTTTATTTGGGAGTTGGTTTGCTTTCCTGGCCATTAGCTTAGCTGACCTGGTGGGATTCTCAAGAGCAGACTAGTTTTACATTTAAAAAAAAAACATTTGCCTGACTCTCTGTCAGTCTGGCATCTCTCATTCTGATTGTTGGACATTCAGATAGAGACCTCCTTGTGCTTTGATAACTGATGTAGGAATTTACACATTCATGAAGGACTGGCCATTTGGATGAAGGGATTTATGGATGAACTTATGTCTGCCAAGATGAGTTCCAAGGGTTGATCAGGATATCTTGCAGAGATGGAAAAGCAGCATTGTCCAGCGTGCTGTCTCCATGCAGATGGCCATGCACCTCCTAGCTGAACATACTGATAAAAGCAAGACCTGCCAACTTCGCCAAAAGTGCCTTTTGTGGAGGTTTGCACAAGAACTCCGAGGTCAATCAGTTTTTCAGATTAGACTGAGAAGCAATTCTGGTCATTGTGAGTCTTAAAGATTTGGCCAGTTCTATTCCATGTTGGTGCATTAGGCAATGTGCCTACTACATTATTTGTGGCTTATTTACTTTTGTCCTCTTCTCAGTAGAATATTGGATTGTGTGTGCAGTGTGATACTTTTTTCATGGGTACATCCTGCTACATGCTTATGTTAGACAAAGCATCTCAGAGGAATGTATTTTGTACTTGGAAAGGTGGTGAGGTTTGTGAGCATCCTTAGTTCCTGTGGGAATTTGTTCCAAAGTCTGCAACCAGCCCCAAGGAAGCTGTCTCCTTAGTATTAGCTTTATCCTTACAGCAGAAAGTTCCACTGAGCCACAGGAATAGAGAGGTTGACCATAATCTTCATCTTGTAGTGTTAAGTGATCTTTTAGATATCTTGCACACAGACCATTGAGAGCCTTGTCAGAAAGAACAGAGATCCTGTGCTTGACTTGATATTCTATGGAAAAATCAAGGTAGAGCATGAAAGGACTCCCAGTTCAAATGAATAAGACTTTGATAAGAAGCCACTGAGGTACTGGTAAGCTGGAACGTCCTGTGTCTCAAAGCAGATATCAGGATAACCATGCCCTTTGGGACAGCTTGAGAAGGACAATGACTAACTGGTTGTGGCTTGCTTGATTTTGTGTCTCAGGTAGCGCCAAGTACAAAGACAGACCTTCAGAAGGCTAATGGAGCATATGAGAAGGGGTTTTCTCTTGCATCAGAAGAGCCAATATTTTCATTCAGGAAAAAAATTGCCTCTTGCTGCACTTGATCTGGACAGGACAAATACTGGGCTAACCCAAGTGATTTTTGTTTTTTAGTCTCTCCCCCACAAAAAAACAAAACCAAACAGCATCAGCAACTAGGGATGAACCATCCCATTTAATTAGTTAAGCAGTTAAACATTAAGTTTAACCGGTTAACTGATTAAACAGGGGCAGGCAGGAGGGGGCCACTCCAGCTTCCTTCCCACCCACCACAGCTCAGTTGGAGTGTCACCTCCCCCATCTGTGGGCAAGTGCTGCTCCAGCCTAGCTTGCTTTCGACCAGCCCAGATGGGGTCGAAAGTGGCAGCCCCACTTGATGCCCCGAGAAGTGGTTCCTGGAAGTTGCAGTGGCTCCCAGAAGCAGCAACCTGTGGGCTATTGCTTCTGGCCCCACGTGGGGCTGCCAGCTCCCAGTCCGAATGGGCTGGGAGACAGCAGTCCCGCATGGGGGCCTGGTGGGGCTGGAGCAGCCCTCCGCCTGTGTGGCTGATCCTCAAATACCGGGTAGCCAGTTAACTGTTAACATCTCTAGCAGCCACAGCAGTAACAACAAAGCCAAGCTTTTCCACTGAAAAAGGAATAATGGACCCTAGTGTGTCAAGATCTTCCATGGAACATGCACTACTTGCCAATTATTGGTGCCCTTTGGAGGGAGACCAGACTAGCAAATCAGAGAGGGAGCATCTTGGGATTCTGTGCCTAGTCTCTGCACTCTTCTAGGGCTTGTCTACAGTGGCAAGTTTCTTGCACTGATGCTTTCTTGTTCAGGGGTCTGAAAAATCATCTCCCCAGAGCACTGGAAGTTTCAGAGCTGTAAAGTGCCAGTGTAGACATGCATCCAGCCCTGGGAGCTATGCCCCTCATTCAAGTGGTTTCCTACAGTCCTGGGAGAGAGCTCTCCTGGCCCTAGTGCTATGACCACACTGTTGAGTTAAAGCAGGGCTACTCAACATTGTGGCCCACGGTACGGTTTGGGTTTAACGCGTTCCGGGGGTGGGAGCCAAAACAAAAAAGTAGTCAACAGAATAGTCTTCTGTTGCTATGCATTTTAGTAGTTACAGTCCTGGACTGCCATTGCTCATTAAAAGTGCTGCCATATAGGTGGAAATTGGGTAAATACTGTATTTTATTAATATCAACAGAGCTGACTTAAATGGGGTCTGTGTGTTGTATAGTCTTGCCTCAATCCAGCCATCTCCAACCTTTTTATACCCAAGATCACTTTTTAAATGACAGACCAAGCCAAGATCTACCGCCCCGCCCTTCCTTGAAGCCCTGCCCTGTCTATTCTCCTCCTCTCCATCACTTGCTGTCCCCAACACTTATACTGCTGCTTTTTTTCCCAATTCTTCTATAGGAAGAGGTTTTTCCAACATTTGGCCTGTCTAGACCAGAACAAATGTCAGAAAAAACCCTTCTTTTGGAAGCCCCTTTATTCCTCGTGGAGAGATGAATATGGGGGTGACCGAAAGATCATGTTTGCTTTTCCACTAAAAGAAGTGGAAGAACAAACGCATCCTTGGATGCAGAAGAGTTTTTCTGGGATATCTCCGGAATCCTGAATAACTCCTGCAGTCTAGCCGTTCCTTTGTGTAGGCTCTAGGGTGCGAATGAGGGATTCGAGTGTGGGAAGGGGTGAGAGGTGCAAGCTCTGGGAGGAAATCTGAATGCAGGAGGAGGTGGATAAGGGGACGCTGGCTCGGGAAGGGGCTCCAGGCCGGGCAGTATTGGGGTCAGATGTAGGGTTGGGGCACTAAGCAAGCCACAGACTTCTGGATGTGAGGGTTCAGGAATTTGGGTTGGAGTATGTGAGCGGTTCAGGGCAAGGGGTTCCAGTGTATGATAGGCTCAGATGTAGGGTCTGGGGAAAGGGGAGTGAAATGATGCCGTGGCCAGATGGGGGCTTTGCCCCAATTGGGGGTTTGTTGGCCAGGCTTAATTTTTAAATAAAATACTAATGTCAAACACAAAGTGTTTCTGAATTGTCTTTCTTTCTGAGAAGGGCAGGGAACCTGTTTTGAGTCAGGGGTCACTGACCCACAGAAAAGTCAGTTGGGGCCACACAAGTGAGATGCAAAAAACCCCTCTTGCAACTCCTCCTCCCCCACAAGCTTCACTAATGTGGCCCAACTGTGTTGGTGGGAGCAGGGGAAATAGTACTGGGGAAGGGTGCTAGTGGGTGCTTCGGCAGGGGACAGGGTGCCAGTGGGGACAGAGTTCTGCAGCTGGGGGGAGGGGAGAGGGAACAGGATGCTGGGAGGAGAGAGGACAGGTTTCTGCAGGTGGGGACAGAGTTCTGTGGCTGGGGACAGAGGAGTGGGGACAGAATGATCAATGGCTCGATGTCAGGATGGCGGTCGATTTCTAGCAGAGTGCCCAAGGTTCAGTTCTAGGACCGGTTTTGTTCAGTATCTTTATTAATGACCCGGACAAGGGAATGGATTGCACCCTCAGCAAGTTTGCAGATGACACTAAGCTGGGGGGAGAGGTAGATATGCTGGAGGGCAGATATAGGGTCCAGAGTGACTTAGACAAATTGGAGGATTGGGCCACAAGAAATCTGATGAGGTTCAACAAGGACAAGTGCAGAGTCAAGCTGTGGGGGGAGAGGTCCAGGTTAGAGATTAGGAAATCTATTTCACTAGGAGGGTGGTGAAGCACTGGAATGGGTTCCCTAGGGAAGTAGTGGAGTCTCCATCCCTAGAGGTGTTTAAGTCTTGGCTTGACAAAGCCCTGGCCGGGTTGATCTAGTTGGGATTGGTCCTGCCTAGAGCAGGGGGCTGGATTGATGACCTTCTGAGGTCTCTTCCAGCTCTATGGTTCTATGATTCTATGAGTGGGGACAGAGTTCTGTGGCTGGGAAGTGAGAAGAGGGGGTTGGGAAGAGGGAACAGGGGGCACAGGGAACAGGGGGCTGAGGGGTGCCGGGTGTCAGTGAGGGCAGGGAGTCTCCTGCACCCGCCTCCTCCCAGGAATTCCCCCTCCCCCAGGTGCTGGCCCTGGTCTGGCTGGCGGGGCTCTGTGCGGGCCCCAGGTGGGGTGATGAACCCCCCCACGCTGGCTGGGCTCCCTGCCCCCAGGCTAGCAGGGCTTTTCTCCAAGCCAGCCTCACTCTAGCTGCAGCAGGACTATACTCCAAACTGCTGGCCAGCGGGGTTCCGCACTCTGGCTGGAGCATTTTCCCTGCCTCCAGCCATTAGCCCTGCAGGCTGCCAGCCATGGGCAACCTCTGTGGCTGGGGTTCTCCGGTCCAGCAACATCCGTGGTCCTGGTGGACCACATATGTTTATGGACCAAAGAGTACCGGACCTCAGAGGTTCACCTTTACCACAAATGGAGCAGCGCCTATTCCCAGCACACAGCCTGGTGGTCCTAGCCAGGCAGGGGGACAAAATGATTGCCTACTCCCTGTGAATTCAAAATGGTGTTTGATGCAGGGGCATTCATTGTCATAACTGGAACACCACCACAATTCATTTTGCTAATTTGGGATGATGAGTGAGTCCTTTTGGGTAACATGGATGCTAAATAAGGAGAAGGGGGGTGGGCGGGCATGGACCAGCCGGGGAGGAGGCGGTGGTAACCTTAGACAGGGAGCCTTTGCTTTACCAGTTCAATCTGATTACTGTATTTGGTCATATTTGCAGCATATCCACACTAGTGGAAATGTTAATGCTGAATTTATTTAATCTGAGTTGAAAAATACTGACCCCAAACAAAGAGAGAGTTAACATTGCAAGAGAAATCTTAGTTTAGTAGTGTTTAAAAGATTCAACTTCAGGAGAGAAAAAAAAAAAAAAACCCAAGCCTAAACCTCACACAGCAATAAATTGCACCACAATGAAAAAAAGTTGCCAGCAGGAAGGTTTTATATCTTTAATAAAAACCAACAACAACACCACCACCACCACCACCACCCACAATTTTTCTCATCTCATGCTGTTTTCTATGCAGGATAAAATATATGTAAAAGTAAGGGTAATAAATTACAAACATATGTTTATAAAGGGAACGTAAAAGCCTGAAATTGTAAGTACCACCTTTCAACTACATTTCTTGGCAACTTGCCAACCCCTTCTCCCCCCATAAAAAAACCCCACCAACCAAACCCTCAAAATCCCAATAATATATTTAACATAAAAATCAAGGAATCCACAAATTCCACCTAACTGAATCCATACAACAGATTCTTTGTGGCTTGTTGGAAAGGTCTCATCTTTCTAGACCTCCTCTATTCATTCAGTGTCAGTTTCCTGTCACATCCACTGAACAATGGGATGTCAGTCCTATGATTTTGGAAGCTGTCCCAAGGGCTTGGAAAAAAATTACTTAGGAATCCAAGCTTATTCTTAAACTGTATTTTAAACTTGCAAATTTGTTACTAGCTTTATCAAGCAAACACAATCAACATCACAGCCAAACAAAATTTGATATTTACAAATGGAGAGAATCAAACTCAAAAGGGTAAACACGGATTCCTCCCTCCCCTCAAGCTTACCTTGCAGCCTTCACAAGTAATGACACCATAATGGATTCCTGATGATTTGTCTCCACAGATCTTGCATGGAATAATTTCAATTTGAGCTGTAACGGAAGCATGCAACCAGTTAATTACATTTTCTTTTAAACACCTTATAAAAGCGTTCCCTGATCAGCATTTGTACAGTGAAAACTAATAATCTTCTAAACATTATACTGCATTAACTATTCATTGCTGAACTGTGAGGGTCCCCCTAGAGTCTTGGACTAAATTATGGCTGCTCGTTATATAATAGCTTTCAGGTTATTAAAATGGGTCATTTGAGAAGGTGTTTAAAAACCCACAACAAGGCTAGGATCAGCATTTCAAAGCCAAAAAGAAGTGGGGAGTTCACATTTTGGCTCAAGAACTAAATCGATACTAAAAGGATTTCCCCAATCTCCTTTCCTCAGAATTTTTCAAAAAAGTGTATAAAATTTGTCCTAGCTGAAAATCCAGGATTTGAATGGAACGCTTTACATGCAAGTGTCATGGCTAGTTTTATAGCCAGATAAATATGGTAAATACTGATAGCATTTTAAAGTAAAGATCCCATATTCACAATAATCATTGGTGTATTAATACTCTAAGACTGACGGAGGGAGGAAAACATGGCAGTACTCCAGGTGCACTGCAATATATGTTGTCTTCTGTCTCTATATTTCTCTCCCTTTCTTGAGGAAGGGACACAGATAAGCTCGATGAAAGCACTGCTTTGTTACTGGACTAACAGCAATTAGAATTAAATTTACCATGTTATGAAACTATCAGATTTCATCAAGCGCTCACCTGGAACAGTAACACATTAGCAGAGAGTCTGTTCTGCGTAAGTACCTAGGAATACATCCTCAAACTCCATGGCTGTGTCTAGACTGGCAAGTTTTTCCGCAAAATCATCTGCTTTTGCAGAAAAACTTGCCAGCTGTCTACACTGGCTGCTTGAATTTCCGCAAGAACATTGACTATCTCATGTAAGATTGTCAGTGTTCTTGCGGAAATACTATGCTGCTCCCATTCGGGCAAAAGCCCTCTTGCACAAATCATTTGCGCAAGAGAGCCAGTGTAGACAGCACAGTACTGTTTTGCGCAAAAAAGCCCCAATGGCTAACATGGCGATCGGGGCTTTTTTGCGCAAAAGCGTGTCTAGATTGGCACGGACGCTTTTCCGCAAAAAGTGCTTTTGCGGAAAAGTGTCCGTGCCAATCTAGATGCTCTTTTCCGAAAATGCTTTTAACAGAAAACTTTTCTGTTAAAAGCATTTCCGGAAAATCATGCCAGTCTAGACGTAGCCCATCAGTACACATGGTCAGGGCTTTTCACCAAGCATCAGTAGTGTTTCACAATACAGAATTCAATTTACTCTCTGTGCACATGCACACATTTTTTTAAAAATGGTGTGTTCCGGAGCGCTGTTGCTTCGTACACTCCGTCTCCCCAACTTCTGAAACTGATTTGTGCAATATCTGAGACCAGGCTATAATCAATTAAATGGGGCCATTCCATCCATGAATTTTTCCAAAATACAATGGCATTTATTTTACTATGAGAACAGTTAATCTCCAGCAAGGAGTTTAAATCCATTAAATATTGCCTGATTGCCTCTGAGAGGCTTTATACTTACTTTGTTGAATTTATAGTTGCCCAACAGTAAACTTCAAAATACCTTATATCATTGAATAGTTTGGGGGTACATTTACTGCATGAACCCTTGCTAAGAAAAAGGCTAACGTGTCTGCTTTTCTCATTAGAGATTGTGTATTGGTCTATGTGCTATTAAGCACCTTGTACACTGACAGCGTTAAATGAATATTTGTTAATCAAGCAACATCTCTTTTCACTTTTTTTCCACAGTTTAGGGTCAGGTATGTTATTGGAAGGACCAGCAAACATTAAATGAACAGGTCTTAAATTTACTCCAAGAATCTGACAAAATAGAACGTTCCCCAATCCATACAAAATGGAGTGAACAAAGCAGCTACTGAAGAGTAGGGACTTGCTTCCCTGACTCAAACACTAGCTTCTACATGCTAAGCTCTGGAAACCAGCATCAGCAACTGTGCAACTACACAGCTTCTCTGACGGTCCTGTACCAGTGGTTCTCAGACATTCACGCAATGCGGCTCTGACCAAGAGCAACAGATTCTATCCTGGGCACCTCCTGCTTCCAGATGTTTAATCCCACAATTTTCCTGGGGGTAGCTATAATGGCAGGTTGAAATAAAGTGTCATATTAAGATTCTTAAAGAGATAGCGCCTCTGGAGCCTTGGAAAACTCCTTAATTTCACTTTCCTGTTCTGGTCACATACTGAAAACAACAGATGAAGAAGCTACAGGAAGTGTTCATTATTTTATTAATGTATGATAGACATTAGTTATTACTATACCATCTGAGTACACCCTCACAACAGGTGACATTTCATTATCGTTACTTTACATACAGGAAACTGAGGCATGGGTATTAAGTAACTGGCCTAATACTACAAATTCTAGGACAACTTCAGGAATAAATCTTCCAGTTCCTACTTCTGTACCTGAACAATAAAACCATCTTTCTTTCCTGCTGTTGTAAATTAACATCTCCTTCCAACACCTGTTACCAGTCAATAAATAAGACTCAACTGCACAGATAAACCTCATTATATTTTTAATATTCCACTTCTGAATATGTAATTGCTGTGTCATTACATGTAGAAACTGATGATATAAACTACTGTTTGTATGTTATCACTAATGCATTTCTTAAAGTCTCATCTGAAGTTTAAGCATGCAGTAGTCATTTTTTCCACATTGTTAAGCAAGAGGACATTTGCAATTTGTTTCTGTTTCTGGAGGAATGTAACATGCCTTCACAGAGCTGGCCTAAGGCTAAGTGATGAATAGTCTGAAAAGGGCAATAATGAGCCTAAAATGCATTGTCTGGAATGTCCTACTGCTATAATGAAATGGAATTTACATAAAACACAAGAAGGGAAACAGTTATACCCTGGCCATGGAAGCATTTTCTGATCATTATATATTAGGGTAGTGGCACTAAATTAGATACATTTTTAGAACTCTCAACTTGTCATAACGTAGATTATCTTTAGTACACTTAGTTTAAATTATCACACAACATTTAATACTTCATCTATACTTTTAACTTTTGAGCTACAATTCAGTGGAAGGATCTTCTGAAGCATAAATTGTTCAGGATTGCCAGAACCAATAACTGTATTACAAATTAATGCAAGGTAAGACATCAGAGCAATTACTGCTTTAAGTGGTTGCTTTTGCAAATCAATATTAAAATAGAACCCCATCACAAGTTGATATTCGTTCTGTAAAGTTATTAAAGGACACAGTTAATTTATAGCTAGTGAATGCAAATTGTCTGTACATAAGCTATGTGTTTTTTTCTTGAAAGGAGGAAAACATGGTAGCTTCTCCTTTCCCATTTTTAACGTTGGCATAAATATGCATTGCTAAAATCCTGTTCATATGCAAACAGGACACATGGGAAACATTTTTGCTTGTCAAGAATATGTTACAATTTGAGTTACTCCCAGTCCCAGCTTCAAATTTTTCTGCACTATTAATGTGAATTGTGTCTATTTTGTGTTTTCACATGTATACAGTAGTTTTTTTCAGGTTATATAAAATACTGTAATTCATGTTTTAAACTAGAATTAGCTTAAATTACAGTTTACAAATCCAGTCTCCCAGGGTGGTGGCTCAGACTGATTTTGGTTCATGCATGAACAAATTATTTCTTCCACGTGAACTGGAGAAAAAATAAACTCTTGTGGTTGCTTAGAAACAGCTATGGATACCAAGGTGACAGACATAGTTTATACTGGTACATTTGAATACTAAGAATATTTCATATTGTGAAAAAAATATTCCAGGACCCCACTGCGAGTGTCCTGTGCAGGAGACAGTGGCACACTACCACACAGGAAATGTGCAGCAATGAATTGACCCAGTGTCTCCCAAGTGGTAGGCAAATGGACTAACCATTGGACACTCCTTTCCCATCCATCCCTGATGTTTTGATTTGGATAGGGTTGCCAGATGGTTTCAACAAAAATACCGGACACACTTGACATTACATCGCAATCTACATTACATCTTATTTAGAAAATGCAGGACATTTATATTTATTCATTTATATTTTCTCAATTTGCTTCCCAATCAGAAAACTCAAATACTGGACTGCCCAGTTCAAAACCGGACATCTGGCAACCCTAGATTTGGATGTTTTATTGACTCCCTCCTGGACATCTGTTTTAGTTAATGCAGTTTCATTACATCTGTATTTTCAAAAATAAAGTTGTAGGACTACTTCAGGCTAATTCCAAATGCACACTCTAAACAGACTAAACAACAAATGGTCTGGTAGCACTTTATAGACTAACAACACCTGTAGATGGTATCATGAGCTTAGCACAGTCTGTGCTTCATTCCTTCCTTCTGCCCAAATCTCGAACAGTCTCCGGAACTTCTCTACCAAGAATCTTCTCTCCAGTGCTTCCTTAAGCCCTCCTTTTCCAAATTATCACCCTGCTTTATTAACTGTCAAATCCTTCCAACTAATGAAATACCGTCCTGTGTCTTGTCTTGTTCAGATTGTAAACTCTTCAGGGTAGAGGAAGAGTCTAACTCTACATTTGTGAAGTGCTGTGTAAATTTACGGTTCTTTAAAAGTTTAACATTTTATTATCTGTGTTGTCCTGCACAGAAGCTCAAATGAAGACCATGGCCTGATTGTGCTGGGCATTGCAACAGACAGCCTTTGCTCCCATTTTTTTTTGGTATAGTTTAAACAGAAAAGACAAAGGAAGCATTATTCTCATTTATAAATGAAAAACTGCAAAACAGAGCAAGGCTCTGATTCAGCAAAACACCTAAGTATCTTATCAACAGAACTGGTAGGAAATTTTCTGATTAAAAAAAGGTTTTTTTTTCCCTGAGGAAAAATGTGGTTCTGCTGAAAAGCATTTTTTTCTGTAAG
This sequence comes from Pelodiscus sinensis, assembly GCF_052426305.1. Taxonomy (NCBI): domain Eukaryota; kingdom Metazoa; phylum Chordata; order Testudines; family Trionychidae; genus Pelodiscus; species Pelodiscus sinensis. The sequence continues at coordinate 3,994,162 of NC_143065.1, forward strand.
AAATGTCATTTGACAAATTTGTTCCTTTCCAAGTTTTTCAGAACAAAAAAAAAAAAAAAAAAAAAAAATTAGAGAAACAAATTCCAATTTTTTTCCAAAGTTTTCATTTTAAAATGATAAAATCCCTATACACTTTTTGATTTTTTTCCTACTGGCAAAAGGAGACAACCAAATTGTTGCTCTAAGGGGCTATTGTCTACACTACACCATTTTTTCAGAAAAATAGTTGTTTTTCTGAAAAAACTTCACTTCCATCCACACTGCAATTGTGTTTTTTCAAAAAAAAATTTGAAAGAACAGAGGGGTTTTTCCAACATTGGTAATCCTCCTTCTGGGAGGAAGAAGCCTTTTCCCAAAAGAGCTCTTTAGATAAAAGGTGTGCGTGGACAGGGAAGAGGGAGTACTTTCGAAAGGGAAGAGGAAAAAGCACAGATGCCCTGGCGGCCACTTGGCCCATCGTAATCACAGCTTAAATGCAAGATGGAGCCCATTCAGTGTGGATGCTATCTTTTGAAAAAGCAGATAGCTTTTTTGATGTGCTTTGGCAGTGTAGACATGCTCTTTCGTAAGACTTTTTTCAGAAGATCTTTTCTGGAAAAGCTTCTTCTGAAAGAAGCCTGCAGTTTAGACATAGCCAGATGAGAAAGAAAACTTAAAAGTGAGAAGTTCATTTTAAAAAATGGTTCTTCTCTCCCCAAACATTCACACTTACTATTTTCCAAATGAATAGTAACTTAAAGAGCTGGGAAACAAAAAGATAGGAAAGTGTTCTTACCCCCAACCCTTTTGCAGAGGCTTAGAGTTTCCTAAGGAAAAAACGTCTGACGGGAAAAATTTTATGGGGGTGGGAGAAAACAGTTTTCCAGGCAGTCTGTGCTCATGCTCCCATAACATTGATTCCTGCTTTGCTGCGTAGAGACAGATTAATGCACCTTCTTAATTGCTTTGCTGAATTGGACCCTAAGGGCTAAAACCATGCCTAGCAGCTTGGCTCCTATCCTGCAAAGTTCTTATGCATGTGCTTTACTTCAAGCACATAAATAGTCCCATTTACATTACTGGGACTACTTGCAAGGTCAAAGTTGCTAGATTGAGTCTTCAGTGACTTGTTCAAGGAGTTCATAGTAGTCAGGAACTAAGCCCAGATCTCTAGGGTTCCAGTCCAGTACCCAAGTAAAAAGAGCTTCTTCCTCTCAATATAATAAATATTCCTACATCTGGGAAAGATGTTTTCTACTTCATAGGCTGTGCAAAATTTCCTCACCCCACACATTCAAATAGGGTGTTAGACTAACCATTCATTTTAAGAATACAAACTGAGCTAATCTGCTTCTGAAAGGCTGTGATTTGTGCCATACGTCATTGCAACTGTTGTTTATAAGTATATTGATGAAATTAGGAGTCATACATATTCATTGACACAAACAAGGTATGTGTAATGTGCTGTGTAAGGCGAAAAAAAATCTGAGCACAAACTGAATTAACAAGGAACAATTTTACTTATGTAATATTCTAATCCCTTGCATTTCAGCTTCATTACCTGAACAATTTGCTCCATCATCTACCCTAAGTAATTCTACTCAGCTGCTAATTTCTTTCCTCCAATCATCTTCAGTTTCACTAAAAACTAAAAGCTAGTGGCAGCACAGCTCCACAAATATCATCAATATGTTACATTTAGTGATCAGCTGACTGTTTGGATACATTAAGCTATAACAACTTTGTTAGACACATGACATTTATTTAGACACATGACATTTATTTTGACAAACTCAATGGGCCAAATTCTACTCAGTTATGCAGGTACAATTCCACTGAAGTCAATGGGTGTGGTACATTGGTGGAAACAAGAACATCAAAGCATTAATTAAAAACTAAATACCAGGTATAAAAGCTCCCCGGTATGCTTTGCTTAACCTCTTTGTGCTTGAACGCTGATCAGCGCTGTCAGAAGTCCACTCTACACTATAGCATTACATACCACTAGAAAGTTATTCAGTTTTTAAAAGAATATGAAAGTACATAGAGAGAGAAACTGTATGGGGTAAATTTTCTGAAGGATGGAGTCCAGGCCTACTCTTCCTTCTGGCATAATTTGGGCCCATGAAAATCTAAATCCTTCTTTCTGATTTGAGTGTGCCACAGGGCAACTATGCTCTACCATTCAGGTTCATAGACGATGCCCTTCTCGCTGGCATTGGTGTGTATTGCTCTGTATTAAACCACAAGAAGCAATATACAAATTACACATAGCTTGAGCTGTGTTACTGAATTAAGAAACTTGATAGAGTAACTGCAGGCTATAAAAAAGATGGTCTGAATTTAACGGATCTGTGCAGTTGACTAACAGATGGAAAATTTAAGTTGCCAGAGCATCAAAATAGTTTGCAAGCTTATAAAAACTACATTTTGGGCTTAAAAAAAACCCACTGATAAACATTACAAATGGCTGGACCAATTTTCTTCTGTGAATACTTTTAGAAATTAAAAAAGAAACGGTATAAAGGCAGATTCTCTTATAAGATAAAGCAACACAACTCTCTAGAGCAGCCTAACACATAGGAAATACAGGCCATATGTCAAAATTAAGTAACAGAGGGGTACAAAGTTCAGTCCCTTCCCCATCTGTATAGTCCATAACAGGGTCAACCATGAGTTGGCTTGATCTTCAGACACATGCAGTTACTGTGGGAAAACTCATTTGCATAGAGTCTACCACCTCTTGATTAGTTGTGTAACTCTAAAACATTTTCATCTTGCTCCTAGCTCTTACCCTTCTCTTGGTTTTACGTTGATCTGAGCCAATTTCTCCCCTCTCCAACCAGTGTTTGACTTTTATCCATACGTCCAGACACACTTCCACTGGACTTCAGCCAGTCATTGATTTCATTAATGCAACTGATGGTATTGTGAAAGGATAAAAACATTGTATCTTTTTATGCCCTTTACTGGTGCCTGTTTGCTTTGAAGACACAGTTAGTTACACTTACACACACACACACACACACACACACACACACACACACACACACACACACACACACACACACACACACACACACACACACACACACACACACACACACACACACACACACACACACACACACACAACAGGACACCAGGGCTGAATATTAGGTTTTTTTATTATTATGCAGCAGAAACCTGTCATGAACTGAACATAAGCACTTCTGCCACCCACAAAATGCTGCTGTTGCAAGGAAAAAAGTCATCTACTTTGCACCTGAAAATAACACATTGTTCCCAAATGCTTGCTGAGGGCATGAAAGGGAAAAGATGGCTCTTGCAATGAACAGTAGTCACAATATGAAGTCACTACACTAAGCAATAAGTCTATATCAATGGATTAGAACCGTCATATCTAGAGAACACGTATGTCACTGCTGGGTACGAGAGCATATAGATGAACAAGGACAGCCAATACTGAAAATGGTTGCACCTACGGTGAACATCCAAACAGCTTAAAGCATTAACCATGTGTGTTTTAAATATCTCCCCCTATTTGCTGTATATAATGAAAGTTTTGGACAATGTTTGCTCTTCCTGTGGGAAAACACAAAGATTGCTATTGCTAAAGAGTATCCAAAGTCAATGATTTCTTAAAATCCAGTCAAACATTAGTTTTGGAAAGACCAAAAAAAAAAAAAAAAAAAAAAACCACATGAACTAAATAGGTAAGGAAAGATAGTTCACATTTCAGTTTTTGCAACTTAGAAAGCAGCGTGCAAGCAGAGAACACAGCTATTCATGAGAAACATTGGACCAGATTCTTAGCTGATGTAAATCAATTTATACAAAATACATTTTATTTCCATGCTCTTGTGAAGGACTGCAAGGGTGTGTGTGTGTGTGTGTGTGTGTGTGTGTGTGTGTGTGTGTGTGTGTGTGTGTGTGTGTGTGTGTGTGTGTGTAAAAGCGTGCTATCATCCAAAACTATTGGAAAGCAATTTCCTTGGGAAAAAAAAAAAATCTCTCTTATCTATCTGTTAAGCACCCTTAAAAAAAAACACACACACAGTTTCGTAAAATTACAGAAGACTGGACATTAAAGAAAAATTAATTCTTTAGATTAGTCTTTTTAGTGTATATTGTAACAACGTAGCAAGATACTCATCTTGTGACATTCTTTGACAATAAGACAACAAGCATTAAAAAAAATTCCAATTACCAGTTGTAATGACAGATTCTGCCCTTCTCCCTGACAGAGAAAATGATTCAGTCACCAGCCAGCCACACTGTGTAGCATAGTCATTAATTCACTGCAGTTATCAAAAAGGTGAAATAAAATTACTGCAAACTGGGGAGGGAGAAAGAGCAGAGAAAGGAGAATCATAGAATCATAGGACTGGAAAGGACCTCGAGAGGTCATCGAGTCCAGCCCCCTGCCCTCAAGGCAGGACCAAGCTCCGTCTACACCATCCCTGACAGATGTCTATCTAACCTGTTCTTAAATATCTCCAGAGAGGGAGATTCCACCACCTCCCTTGGCAATTTATTCCAATATTTAACCACCCTGACAGTTAGGAATTTTTTCCTAATGTCCAATCTAAACCTCCCTTGCTGCACTTTAAGCCCATTACTCCTTGTCCTGTCCTCAGAAACCAAGAGGAACAAATTTTCTCCTTCCTCCTTGTGACACCCTTTTAGATATTTGAAAACCACTATCATAACCCCCCTAAATCTTCTTTTTTCCAAACTAAACAAGCCCAGTTCATGAAGCCTGGCTTCATAGGTCATGTTCTCTAGACCTTTAATCATTCTTGTCGCTCTTCTCTGTACCCTTTCCAATTTCTCCACATCTTTCTTGAAATGTGGCACCCAGAACTGGACACAGTACTCCAGCTGAGGCCTAACTAGTGCAGAGTAGAGCGGCAGAATGACTTCATGAGTTTTGCTTACAACACACCTGTTGATACAACCTAGAATCATATTTGCTTTTTTTGCAACAGCATCACACTGTTGACTCATATTCAACTTGTGGTCCACTATGACCCCTAGATCCCTTTCCGCCATGCTCCTTCCTAGACAGTCGCTTCCCATCTTGTATGTATGGAACTGATTGTTCCTTCCTAAGTGGAGCACTTTGCATTTCTCTTTATTAAACTTCATCCTGTTTACCTCTGACCATTTCTCTAACTTGCTAAGGTCATTTTGAATTATGTCCCTATCCTCCAAAGAAGTTGCAACCCCACCCAGTTTGGTATCATCTGCAAACTTAATAAGCGTACTCTCTATCCCAAGATCTACATCATTGATGAAGATATTGAACAGTACGGGTCCCAAAACAGACCCTTGAGGAACTCCACTTGTTATCCCTTTCCAGCAGGATTTAGCACCATTAACAACAACTCTCTGACTACAGTTATCCAGCCAATTATGCACCCACCTTATCGTGGCCCTATCTAAGTTATATTTGCCTAGTTTATCAATAAGAATATCATGCGAGACTGTATCAAATGCCTTACTAAAGTCTAGGTATATGACATCCACCGCTTCTCCCTTATCCACAAGGCTCGTTATCCTATCAAAGAAAGCTATCAGATTAGTTTGGCATGACTTGTTCTTCACAAACCCATGCTCGCTATTCCCTATCACTTTATTACCTTCCAAGTGTTTGCATATGATTTCCTTAATTACCTGCTCCATTATCTTCCCTGGGACAGACGTTAAACTGACCGGTCTGTAGTTTCCTGGGTTGTTCTTATTCCCCTTTTTATAGATGGGCACGATATTTGTCCTTTTCCAGTCTTCTGGAATCTCCCCTGTCTGCCATGATTTTTCAAAGATCATAGCTAAAGGCTCAGATACCTCCTCTATCAGCTCCTTGAGTATCCTGGGATGCATTTCATCAGGACCTGGTGACTTGCTGACATCTAACTTTCCTAAGTGATTTTTAACTTGTTCTTTGTGTATCCTATCTTCTAAACTTACCCTCTCTCTGCTTGTATTCGCTACGTTAGGCACACCTCCAGACTTCTCGGTGAAGACCGAAACAAAGAAGTCATTGAGCATCTCCGCCATTTCCAAGTTCCCTGTTACTGCTTCTCCCTCCTCACTGAGCAGTGGGCCTACCCTGTCCTTGGTCTTCCTCTTGCTTCTAATGTATTTATAAAAGGTCTTCTTGTTTCCCTTTATGCCTGTAGCTAGTTTGATCTCATTTTGTGCCTTTGCCTTTCTAATCTTGCCCCTGCATTCCCGTGTTGCTTGCCTATATTCATCCTTTGTTATTTGTCCTAGTTTCCATTTTTTATATGACTTCTTTTTTATTTTGAGATCATGCAAGATCTCCTTGTTAAGCCAAGCTGGTCTTTTGCCATATTTTCTATCTTTCCTACAGGGCGGAATTGTTTGCTTTTGGGCCCTTAACAACGTCCCTTTGAAATACTTCCAACTCTCCTCAGTTGTTTTTCCCTTCAGTCTTGCTTCCCATGGGACCTTACCTACACGTTCTCTGAGCTTATCAAAATCTGCCTTCCTGAAATCCATTACCTCAATTGTGCTGGTCTCCCTTCTACCTTTCCTTAAGATCATGAACTCTATTATTTCATGATCACTGTCCCCCATACTGTCTTCCACTTTCAAGTTCTCAACTAGTTCCTCCCTATTTGTTAAAATCAAATCCAGAACAGCTTCTCCTCTGGTAGCTTCTTCAACCTTCTGAAACAGAAAGTTGTCTCCAATGCAGTCCAGAAACTTATGGGATAGCCTGTGCCCCGCTGTGTTAGTTTCCCAACATATGTCTGGATAGTTGAAGTCCCCCATCACCACCAAATCTTGGGCTTTGGATAGTTTTGTTAATTGTTTAAAAAAGGCCTCATCCACCTCTTCCACCTGGCTAGAAGGAAAGAAGTATTTCCATGCAAGGTCCTGTACATGCCAAAGCCACGGTATTATAAAACTGGTTTGACGGTTTCAACAAGAAAAGATTTCCAAGTTTAATAAAATGGCAAGACCATTCTGTAACATGTTAGCATCTCATGCAAAACAAAGCTGGGATCCTTTCTCCAGGGCCTGAATAGCATATTGATAACATGACGCTTTCTTTACTTTTAGCTGTGTGGGCCATCCTAGGCATGAATGGAGTGGAACAGATCAGGGGTATAATCAATATGCAGCATGATTCTAGATACCATTTCACTGAACACTCTCATTTAAGAAATGGTAATAATGTGATTATCCTAAATCAGAGTTAACATTGTTTAGGTCAGTGGTTCAGAAGATGGGCATTCTATTTTTGATTTCAGTGATGTTCTGCTGTGCTAATTTAGACATCCTTCTGTACCTCTACTTCCCTTCCTGTATAATAGAAATGATTATGCTCTATCCCCCACCCAAATATCTTGAGCCTTAGTCTTTACAGTCAAATCCTATACATGCTTGACATGGGGAAGTGACTGCCCAGTAATGCCTACTAAGTGAAACACTGCAGATACTCCCTGCCTCAAGATTCTCTCTTTCTCTCCTAGGAGTCATATTGCTCAAACATCCAGCTGGGCCACTGAGTTCAATCCTCTTTCAGGATAACAAGCCTAAAGAAAAATCCCAAACAAAAGGCTCTTCTGACCTTGGGGGTTTTGTCTGCCCCTTCTGGGTTGCCATTCAGTTTCTCAAGCTCTGCTTATGTAGGAGGCCCCAGCTCTTCTCTGGCTAGATTCTCTGTCAGCTGGCCCCTTTTCCCAAATTGTCCTCAGAGTGCACAGGACAACCCTTTTCCACTAGAGTCTGCCCTGCCACGCTGGTCCCTCCCTTTCTCCCAACAAACCCACACTGTTTGAGTGAATGGACTGTCTTGCCTTGCCCTTTCTCCAAGGATTCTGGTCTTGAACTTTAAACTCACAGTGATGGGACATCCTCTCCCAAGAACTATTCATTTCACAGGCCACTTCTCTATCAGTATGTCCTAGGTCCATGCATCTGTCAGAATTTTCAGAGTGTTAAAGGGCAACATCACATCACAGGGATGAGCTGACCACTAGGCACCACTAACCTTAAGGGAGCATATTCTTCATAAAATATTGCTATGATATGAATATAGCATAACTAAGATGTGTTTATACAAGATAGATCATATGAGGTATCATTAAAAGGTTATGATCTCATGAATGTGTTTATCCAATTTGCACACACATATTATTTCAGTATCAGAAGCTAAGAACATTGGCTTTGTAACAATTATTACAACTATGTGTATATCTGGGGGAATGCCCACCAAAAAGTAGGCAATCAGCCTGAATGAGCCTTTTAAGGAGGACAATAGAACTTTGGAGATACTAATCTTCCCCCATTCTGTGGAGTTTCCTGGGATCTTGTTCTGACACAGAAAGCCCCTCAAAATTACCCCTCAGTTCAATAGCCTTGTTACCCTCTGCACTAGCACAAATCAAATGACACCTACTGTTACTAGAAAAAAGCAGGCAGGATAGCGAATCATATTGCAATATTGTATTAACATTATTAACAAGTTCAGCTAAATTCTTTAATGCTAACAAGGTGACAGACTCCTGAATTGTAAAAGGGTCACTTGTTAGTATTAACAAGGCTAACATATGACCCACATTGTTGGTAGTCCCAACTGTTGCATCCTTTGCACATGCACACTTCTACACTTAATAACTGCAGAATATTACTTAATAAGCTGAATACGCTTTAACTGTTGCATCCCTATTCCTTTATCATAACACATAGCCTAATTGTAAGTGAACACAAATCAATGCCTAAGTCATATACCAGGGTAAAATTAAACAGGTAGGATTACTATCAAAGTAGTGTCCCTGTAAAAAGAGCATGGTCAAAGTTGCTAGATTGACTCTGTTATCATTACTTGGCTTCCTCCAGTGCCTTTGCAAAGGCATACAGACTTCAGTGCGGGTTTACCTCAGAGAGAATGGCAGGATGTGTTCCTTGGAGCACTAAGAAGTGGTACTTTGAGTGATTATGTTAAAAGCTTGTCAACTATGGATGGCATATAAGCCACTTCCTCACAAGAGAGCTGAGCTTTGATGAAAAACCACTCTAAAATCTGAATTCACCTTTTTAAAGTAAATTGAGCATAGAAACCATCTCATCTAGACAACCAAACTGAAGTGACTACATCTGCATTTTAAAATATTTTCCTTTATTTTGGCTTCATGGGAATTTGATGTCATTACAAAGATTTCCTTTGATGTTGCGTGCCAAGTAGCACAATTAGTTTCTCATATAAAGATATATTCTGTCTAGTTTACATTTTCGTATTAAAGTGATTCATCTAATAGATGTGAATCACAACCAAACACAGGCAGAAAGTCTAAGAATAGTCAAAAAGCTTCCACTCACTATCAAGAAACTCCTCTCCCTCCAAACAGATCTTCTTGGGTCCATTTGTGCCAATATTCTATAAGTTATGTTTCTTATAATATTTGGCTATTAAAAACACATCAGTATTAAAAATCAACAATTCAGGATAAACAGAGCCCTCTACTTGACTCAAGTACCATCTTTTTACACCAATCTCTTTACCAGATCCAGGGAATTATTTTAACCAGCAATAAAGAATATTTTTAAAAAAATGTGTTTTTCATCAGCACCATCTCCAATATGCCAATACTCCTTTCCTTTTCAAAGGAAATTTAATCAGGCCTCTTAAATAGTGAGACAACAATTTCAGAGGATGCCAAATCCACAGCTATTGTAGTCAATTACTTACTTAGTTTCTAGTGGTAAGCACCAAAATTGTTGATTATAATAGATGTTCTCTCCATCTGAAGGGAAAGAAAAATATATCTATAAAATTCCCACTGATAGTTATAAGCAACAGGATAATTTGCCACTCGTGCATTTCTTAACCGGTAGATGTCACTGTAGTCAATCTATACTGGACAGTAGGAAAAGCAGCTTAAATATCAGTGTCTACTCTTTTTCTAATAGACATTTGGTTATGGACCATCTCCAGTTTCATTCAGTCCAATGCATTTCAAATGAATAACATTATTTTTCTCTCCGTAGAGAGCTGCTTCCCTCTCAGGATGAGTGAGGGAGCGAGCGAGCGAGCGCCTGCACCCTCTGCCCCTCTTCCCAAAAGAAATATTGATGTGATGGATAAGTGTCCCCTTCTTCCTTTGTGGTCATACTTAGCTTCTGAATAGCTTCTGCACATCCCCAGACTGTCTCCCACCCCCAACCTCCAAAGAGCACAAAGAGCAGGAGCTCTGCTCAGAGGGTGATGCTGATTAGATAATTAAATTCACAAAGTGAAGAAATACAAAATGTCTTATTCCAGCAATGATGTTAACTCTGCAACACTGTACATCTTAAATACCTCAGCAAATACATCGTGATGCATAAAGAATAACTTCACTGATATATAGATCACTGGTACACCCCTCCTCGAACAACATGATCACAACTGGTCACACCATTCCAGAAAGAAAATAGCAGAAATTGCAGAACATTCAACAAGAATGACAAAGGAAGGAATTGAAACACTCATATGAAGAGAGACTGAAAAGCCTGGAGATGTTTATAACAGAGCTACTCAACTTTGGAAGCCCCCGGGCCCACAATGATATTCACAGCACATGACAAGGGCGGCAACTTAAATGTGGTGGCATATATATGCAAATAGCTTTTCACATTGATGGACATGAATACAAAGATTTAGGCAAGACTACACAAAATGCAGGCCCTATTTAAGTCAGTTCTGCTGATATTAATAAAAGGCAATATCTACCCGATTTCCACTCACATGACTATACTTTTAAATGAGAAATGACAGTTCAGGAATTAACTACTAAAACGCATCTCAATGGAAAACCATTATATTGACCACTTTTTTGTTTTGACTCCCATCCACAGGCCCCAAACCACAGAGCAGGCCACAAAAAACCCAAACCACACTGCAGGCCACAAAAACAATGGGCCACGTGCCACATGCTGAATAATTCTGGTTTATAGCATAATAACGGCCATACTGGGACAGACCATCCAGCCCAGTATCCTGTCTGCCGACAGTGGCCAATACCAGATGCCCCAGAGGGAGGGAACACAACAGATAATCCTCATGTGATTCCCTCCCCTGTCACACATCTCCAAAGAAACAGAGGCTAACCTCCATGAAACTATCTGGCTCTTTTTTGAACCCTGTTAAAATTCTAGCCTTCACCATATCCTCTGGCAAGGAGTTCCAGAGATTAACTTGCGCTGAGTGAAGAAAAACTTCCTTTGGTTTGTTTTAAACCTGCCACCTATCATTTCATTTGATGACTCCTAGTTCTTATATTGTGGTAATAAGTAAATAACTTTTTCTTATTCACTTTTGCCACACCAGTCATGATTTTATAGACCTTTATCATATCCTCCCTTAGTTTCCTCTTTTCTAAGCTGAAAAGTCCAAGTCTTATTTTGTAGAGAAGATGAATAAGGGAATTGACACGCATATTCAAAACAGTGAATCAGACCAAGATGGTTTATTAGGAACTTCTTTGAGTAGCACCTTTAAAAGCCTCATGTTGCTACGTCCCTTGCAAATACATGGTCAGAAACAATCCTTCCTCAAGAACTAACAATCCCAACAGACAAGGCCAGAAAGAGGAAACAGAGGCACAGATAGGTAAAATGAATATCACACAACAGGTCTGCACAGCTGGGAACAGAACCAAACTATCCTGACTACGATCAATGCCAAAGCACAACTAATCTGTGGAATTCATTGCCACAAGGATTGTGGATTGCCATGGAGGATTTAGCAGAATTTCAAAAGGGATTGGACATTTCTATGAGTAACAAGAACATCTAGAGTTGTTATAGTAAAATGTTAAAAACAAACAAGAGTTTTGGAAGGGATAAAACCTCAGTGCTTCATGACACAAGTCAGACTACTTATTGGGAAAATTATCCTATAACTAACTGTAGTAAGTTGAGGGTCAGCAACATGGAGTCAGCAGGCCTGAATAGGCCTGTAACATGAAAGCAGCAACAGGCCTAGAATCTAGTAAGCAAGACTTTGTTCAGGAACACAGGAGCCAAGAAAGAGGCCCTATTGATAACTGTGTGATTGTGTAAGTTAGGTCGAGCATGGAAAGACACAAGGAGGTACAGACTGTAAGCCAAAGGGGAGTAGACATTTAATAAGAAATGTCTTGGAACAAAGACTCCCCAAAAACTAATGCACATACCGACCTAGATTCAGGACCAGGTAGAGATTGACAGCATGAACGATAGTAAGTAAGCCCTCCCTCCCTAAGTTGAGGGGTGGTAACTAGGCAACAGAGGGTGGCAACCTGGTATGTAAAGAAATGATGTAAGTTGTTTATACCTGTCTATAAAAGGACACCGCAAAGGGTGCTCTCTGTCCGACCTTGGGGGGGGGGTGCACTAGGCGCCTGAACGGCAGGTGTCATTGCCTAAACTTACAGAATGCACAGTAGCTTAACTTTGACTAACTGCTGTTAATATCTGATATATGGCAATAGGCCTGCTCCATGTTAGTACCTTGTCAACGCGGGCCATAGTGCCCAGTGGCCTAACATTGTATTGATCTCGGTTACCAACTGGTAGAGCTTCGCATTTGACAATAAACCTGCTCAACTGATTTCAAACCTTGCCTGCATCTGTCATTTCCAGGGCCTCTCAGACATCTCCTGTGTTGACCCAAGTGCACGGGGTCTAACACTCTAGATAAAGGGAGTACCGATTGTTACGCACACAGCCGAAAGTTGATCATCACCGACCGTGTGGAGGTCCTGTCAGGAGCGTGCCAGGACAACCCTGACCAGAAGACGCTGACACTGACAGTTCAGGTACAGGACACCGAGGTACGACACTAGCCATTGTAGGTTTCTTGCACCTTTCTCTGAAGTATTCGCTACTGGCACTACCAGTGACAAGATATTGACCTAGGTGGACTTTCATCCAGTCTGACAATTCCTAGGATACAAATATTAATCTAACTAAAATACATTCATGAAAATATAAGAATACAGTTGCTCTATTCCTAATAATGGTAGCATTTAAGTAGCACCAACTGGATTTTGAAGCTTATACTCCACCTTGTTGAACAGGAGAGCAGAGGAGACAGTCTCTTTGAAATTGATCCTCCTGCTTGGCCAAAGACAGCATATGGCAATCAGAAAGCAAACTGATTGCAAAATTTAAAAAATGTAAGGTCTGATTCTGCACTGTGCTACGTGAGTTTCATGCTGGAGTGACTCCATTAAAACAAATGGAGTTACATTAGCATAACACTATAGTAATGCAATAGTGGTTTGGGTCATTCATCTTGATAAATAAGAGCTCAGAATTTTCAAAAGGTTGTCAACTGTATAAAAAGTAGGGATGTTAGCGACTAGTTAGCTTTAAGCCGGTCCCCCTCAGCACTCTCTCTGTAAGGGTACGTCTAAACTACATGCCTCCGTCGACGGAGGCATGTAGATTAGCCAGATCGGCAGAGGGAAATGAAGCCGCGATTAAAATAATCGCGGCTTCATTTAAATTTAAATGGCTGCCCCGCTCTGCCAATCAGCTGTTTGTCGGCAGATCGGGGCAGTCTGGACGCGACGCGTTGACAAAGAAGCCTTTCTTGATCGGCACAGGTATGCCTCGTGAAACCAGGTTTACCTGTGCCGATCATGAAAGGCTTCTTTGTCCGCGCATCGCGTCCAGACTGCCCCGATCTGCCGACAAACAGCTGATCGGCAGAGCGGGGCAGCCATTTAAATTTAAATGAAGCCGCGATTATTTTAATCGCGGCTTCATTTCCCTCTGCCGATCTGGCTAATCTACATGCCTCCGTCAACGGAGGCATGTAGTTTAGACGTACCCTAAGGGACAGGGGAGGCAGAGGCACAGCATGGAAACGCGCACTGGGCTCGCGCTGTTCCCACTACAGGCACTTCTGCTTTTGAAACGTACAGGAGATCTCTGGGGCACAGGAACCAGTGCTGGGGTGGAGCCCGCTTGAAAGCCAGTTCCCACCCAGCACCCTCTCCAGGGTGCCGCCTGCCCCCCTCCTCTGAGGCGGTAAGAGGGAGGATAGGGGGCACCGCTGCAAAGCAATCCCTGTCCACCGGAGTCCCAGCAGGGAGTTGGGCCCCCCATGAACAGGAGCTGTTGCCAGCAAGCAGCCTCTGTTCACGGCAGCCAGGGCTGGCCAGGGGCAGGGGCTGCTCAAGCAGTAGCACCTGTCCATGGTCAGTCCTGGCTGCTGCAAACGGGGGCGGTTGCCAGGGCAGTCTCTGCTCAAGGTGGCCAGCTCACCGGCAACAGCCCCTATTCGCAGTGGACAAGGCTGTCCGCCGCAAACGGGCTGCTGGACTCAATGTGAGCTGGGACTGAGCAGTCATGGCTAGTGCGGATTGCTGAGCCCCTGCATTTTAAATGTAGTAACAGCCCAACGGCTCTTACTACAGTTAAAACGCATAGCCACAGCACGGGTGGCTCTGGAGCGGCACTTATAGACTAATCGTATAGTTGATACAAATTGTATTGACTATATGGTTAGCCAGATAATCGCATTTTAACATCCTTTGTGTATAATCGTTTCATCTAAATGACTACATGCAAAGCCTCCCTTCGAGACAGCAGTGGGGGGGAAGTGGGAACCGGTGCCCGTGGGGAGCATAACTGTTTCTGCGGAGCTGCCTGTCCCCCACCCCCACGCTGCTGCCAATGGTAGCGAGGCAGCAGCGCAGAGGGTGAGGGGGCAGGCAGAACCAGTACACATGAGAATCCAGCTTTCAAGAAGGCTCCCCACATGTATTGGCTCCCATGGAGCCACCTGCTCCCCCTCGCACTGCTGCCTCTAGCTGCACGGGAGGGAGGGGGGACAGGTGGGAGTTGATACATGCAGGCGACTGACTTTTAAGCTGTCTCTGTGGAGCTACCTGCTCCCTCTTGCTGCCTCCTACAGACGCAGCAGCACGGGCGGGGGACAGGCGGAATGCTCGAGCAGCCTCTGTCCGTGGTGTGCCCGGGCTCCCTGAAGACAGGGCCTGTTGCCCCCATGAACCACTGCCATTGTATCAGAGGCAGCAGGAGGGAGTCAGATTGCGTGGTGAGCCAATTTTTAAACCAGGTCCCCCTCATGGACCATCTCTGCCTGCCAGCCTGCCTCTGATGTAGAGGCAGCAGCGCAAGGTGGCTGCTGACCCCACCCCGAGAAGTATTTTAGTAATCATATTACTGCAAAAAATTGTTGTGGCTACACAATTACTAAGATACATGCTAACAAACATCCTTAATAAAAAGGTACTGAAGCATCTGCTGCTGTGGATTCCATTATTTTAATCCATATCAATGATTTTCTTCCCTCTTGGACATTAACAAAACAGATTTTAGTTTGCAAAATATTTCCATGAGACATTTCAATTTGCCACATGTAAATTTGCCCAGCAATACCCTGAAATCAGCAGTTCCCAGATCTAGGAAATTAGCAGGCAGAAGGTGCAATGTGATGTCCAAAGCAATGGCAATTCCATAGGCTGTGAGAGATTTTAACTGCTTAAATATCTACTGGACGTGCTCAGATGTAATTTTTCTATCACTAATAGGTTACAGCTCATTTCAGAATGTTTACTTGAAACCATGTACTTGCATGGCTCCCTATTAGAATGATGTCCATGCCAAGTTGCAGAATGAAGATGTTTTTGTTGTAGACCTTTTCTGTGGTTCCTACCCTTACTCTACAATGCTTTAAAAAATAGCAATGTTCAAAACTGAGAACAAAGCTGAGAAATATTCTGTCAGAGACCAAACAGACAATTTCATCTCCTTCCCCTCCTAAAAAAAGATAATAGTTTGGAAAACTGTAAACCTGTGGAAAAAAGGGGGAGATTCTAATGGAAACTGTTTTCCAACCATGATTAGAGTAAGTGCTACAGTCTACTGGCATCCATAATAATTGGTTATTTTGCATACCCACGTAACCGCATTTAATTTCTTGTCTGTGAATGATAAAACCACCTTAGAGTGTAGAAAAACACATCTCATTGCTCTCAATATTAGTACCGATTATTTAAATTTGAAAAAATACACGTTTCCAAGGTATTTTCACATGTGAATATTTTATGTTGCATCAAAATGTATCTAATATCAAATTTTACAGCAGCAGCATGATAATATATTGATGAAACTTATGAGAGCCTCACTAGTACAGACCCCTAGTTACAGGACACCTGATAGGTCAACTAAAGTTAAATTTTACATATGCAACATTAACAAAGTCTTCCAAATGACAGTGACATCATAATCTGCTTTAGATACCGAGGTGCCAAGATTAATGATTACGTAAGTTCATCTCAGAGTCCAGGAACAATAATCAGCTCTACTGGTTTTATTTCTGTACACAGGCTATTAGAGTCAGCTGACACTCCAAAAATCCAATTTAAAGTTGTTAAAACTCTTTTATGTATTTATTTGAAGTTGGAAAAAAACAGACATTCAAGAAAAGAAGAGTATGATACCCATTTTGCTTTAAGCCAAATATTACTTTAACAAATGTGAAATAATGGCTGTAGCAACAAACATTGTTGAAAGAACAATACCAATAAGATCCTAATGTTTTCAAAGGGAAATTTTAAAATGAGTGAAAAACAAAAATTAGCAAATTAGGAAGGCAACTGTGCTGAGCCCAAGGTTTTTAAATGACATTAGTCCCCAAATGACTGGTCTCTCTTAACAATGAGCCTATAAGGTAATAAATAACAGGGCTCCATCTCCAACACAATGATTCACACAACTAGGTCTCCTTGTTTGGATGAGCTGTATTACTGGCACTCCCAGACACCATTCTCTCATACAAGAAATTAGAGCTTCATTACACTCATTAGTCCACAACTGCAAATAAACTTATGTCCGCGAAAGTTTCACAAAATTCAAAATAGTCACTAATTCTAACGAATGTAGGATTGAAAATTAAGATTCGAAAAGTGGCTATTAGGATGCTCTTTTGTTAAGCAATGTGACAGGAAGAATAGGGAATATAGGCCTAGGGTTTTGTCTGGTTTGAAGCAAACAGTTCTGCTTTTTAATTGTTTGTATTGTGCCTGCGTCTCAAACAAACTCAGCTGTGGTTTGATGCAATCCCGGATGTGGGATCCCATTTCGAAGATGTGCCACGCTCCCGTCCTACAGCAACGTCACACACCTGTTGGCAGGGACATAGTGATGCTCTTTCAAAATGGCATTCTTCATCCTGGCAGGGTAAAGATCACCCCATTCTCAGAAGTATTGGAATATCCAGTATTCTGGGGATGCATTAGCTCCTTCTATGTGCCTACTTTCCAATCCTTCCACACAGGTACATCTAGACCCTCTAATGCCAATGGTACAAGCTGGACACCAAGCAGCTGTGAGGGATGAAACCAGCCAATTACATGTGCAGTTGCTGAATGGGCACTCTGCACATCATGTGCCTCTCTCAGTGGAGCAATAAATCACATAGTCCCTCTAGCTACATCTACACTATGAGTTTTCTCGGCAAAAAGTATGCTAATGAGGGACTCATTTGCATGAGTCGTGATCTCATTAGCATCATTTCTGCCAATCTGTTTTTGCGTTGGGGTTTTTGTACAAAAACAAGCAGTGTGGACATTTTCTTTTTACGCAAAACTCCCTTTTTCTACAGGGGGAAAAATTCTGTTGAGAAAAATAAAAGGGGGAGACCAAAGTTGTTGGGGGGGGGGGTAAGGACCCCGAGAGTTGTTAAGCAAAATAAATACATTTTTAAAAAACCCAGCATGGCCCCTTTAAGAAATGCCTTTGAGGCTTTTTGGCCCTAACAAGCAGCTATCTGACATCTTTTCCTGCTCCGAGCCAGACAGCTTCCCTATGGAACCAAGTAAGCACCTGGGATTTTCGCCTCCTGGCCAGGGAAAAAAAAAAAAAAAAAAAAAAAAAAAAAAAAAAAATCAGAAAATACCAGACATTTTAGGTGTCCGGTATTTTTTGAATTTTTTTTTACTGAACAGGAGGTGAAAATACCAGACTGTCCGGGTCAATACCGGACATCTGGCAACCTTAGTGATCTGCTCAGGGAACCAGAACTGCCTGCATTTGGTGGGGCCTGCTCCAGTGGCAGAGAGATTTTGCAGCTGGCTGCCTGCTTGGACTGACACACACACAACCTGCACAATGCCGTCTCCACTCCAGTTGCAGATCTTCAAACGCCCATTCAAGCACGTGGGGCTCTGAATTCAGAGGAGCGCATACTCTGGGGTGAGATAAATGATGGCAGTGTAAATGCCAGAAAGATAAGTTCCTATTATTTCTCTGTACTTTGTTAATTGATTTTATTCACTTTCATCTGTTAAACCTTGTTTCTTTAAATTAAGTAAAGGTATGTTCATTCTAATTTAATCTATCTATATATAAAATTTATAATTTTTGTCTTTGAGTTAGATCCAGATTATTGCTGGAATAATTTTATTTCTAGAGGCTCCCAAGGCACACCATTAAGTGTGTACAGGGCCACCCAGGTGGAGGCACCACCATTGTATATTCTTTAGGAGCAAAGGACTGCTGCAAAGGGGTGGATAGGGAATCCCTAACTAAACAACATCACCACTGAGGAACTCAGGCTCTCCTTTATACTTAAAAACATCAGGCACCCAGGTACACGTGTGACCTGCTCCCGAGTAACCCAGGGGAAACTAAAGGGGGTTACGCATGGATGTGGGCCTCTGCTGGAACATGTTTTGGTCATCCCACCAGTCCATTCTCCCTCTACTATTAGGGGGAACCTGCAGTGTTTCAGGAACTAGGGATCTCCGGAGACAACTGTCCCAATTCAGCACTGTGGTATTCCAGGTTCACTTCCTTGGTGTCAATGGAATTCTGAGACAACAGCTGTGAATCAAGCCAAAGATGAGAGTTCTTACATAGAAAAGACCCATATATTGATGCAATGAGATGCTAATTCTGATATTCTTGTTTGGGCAGTGGCAGATCTGTGATATGCTCTCCCCCTCTTTGTTGCAACTCCATTAGGATAATAGCCCCTGAATATGGGGTTGATATGGACTAAGGGCAAAAGTTTTTCCTTTATGGTTGCGAAGAGATTTTTGTAACGTTCCCTAAGGCAAAGTCAATTAAGTGATCAGCTTCTCTAGCATAGATGCAGTTAAGTGCTGGTATCTTCCCACTAAGTCAACAACTTTGCATGCCTAACTTTACATTTAGAAATTACTGCCATGAATGCTCCAGTGCCTTCACCCATTATCTTTGTGATCCTACCTCTTTCTAACAAAAAGGGAGAAAGCACAAGACATAATAACAGTATGAATATGAACTCAGCATAGATTTCAATTACAGTGATCACTTAAACATAAGCTGATATATTGACTAGCTGATGCTAATAGGTTTTGATGCTTTCAAAATTACCTCGGTTTTTCCATCACACCTATAGCTGGTAGGGATGTGATAATGTAAACGTACAAAAAGGTTAACTGATAAGCTCACAGTTACGCATAGCCCTCCTCCTCCCCCCCCCCTTCCCTGAAAGAGGCAGCAGCGCATGTGTGCGCACGTGCAGGCAGGAGCCACTGCTCACCTGTCCCCTCCTCCCCACTGCTGCTTCTGATACAGAATGAAGAGGCAACTCCTGTTGAGGCCTATGGGGGAGAGGGGTCCTGAAAGAGATGCTATGGACAAACAGTGAGGTAGATCACCTTAGACCCCTACAAAGAATTCTGGATCAAGGGCCAGGAAAGGCAGGTTCCCCACTACAAGAGCCTCTCCTTTTTTGTTTAAAGTTGGCCAACATTCACAGCACTGCAGTAGTCATCCCCAGATTCATCCTCAACATACCATCTGCCTTGGAAGGCACCTGGGGGAAAGCGGGGGTTTGGGGAAAGTTCTGAGTGTTGGGAAGCGTGTAACTGGTTGATTTATTAATATTTAGTACTTATTAGTTAACCCTAACCCTTTCCTTTCCCAGCTGGTATTTTCCTGCCCAAATAGAGCCTTCCTTTGCTGTATTGTTACTTTGGGGATGATCATTTCTTTGCAGAGGTTTGTTTTGATGCGCTGTATTATTTCTTGGAAACTGGGTTTTACGCTCATTTTGCCAGCAGTGGTAGCCTTTATTCATTTCCCCAAGGGACAGTACCCCTAGTCTGTGTCTAGATTACATCCCTCTTTCAACAGAGGGATGTAAATTACGAACTTCAAAATTGCAAATGAAGCTGGGATTTGAATTTCCCGTGCTTCATTTGCATAATCATGTAATGGCGCTCTTTTGAAAAAGCACTACTTCGAAAGTAAAACCGCGGTCTAGATGCAGTTCTTTCGAAAAGGGAAGGCTTTTTTGAAAGATCCTGTAAACCTGAGGTAAACAGGATCTTTCGAAAAAGCCTCCCCTTTTTAAAAGAACCGTGGTTTTACTTTCGAAATAGTGCTTTTTCAAAAGAGCACTATTACGTGATTATGCAAATGAAGCACAGGAAATTCAAATCCCGGCTTCATTTGCAATTTCGAAGTGCCTAATTTACATCCCTCTGTCGAAAGAGGGACGTAATCTAGACGTACCACCTAGTGTTTAAGAGACAGTTAGGAACCACTATGAATGGAATCATCAGGCATCAGAAAAGAACTCCGGACCCATCCTACATGAGGAGAGAGGAGAAGTCACATCACACAACAAGCATCATGAAGAAGTCTTGAGCCGCACGCCCGGGTAGAGATTACACATGTTAATTAACATGATTTAGCACTCCAGATAGACCAGAGTTATCATACCAGCTGGTTGTTGGAATTTAGAGTTATAATGTGTTAATTTGCCAATTTCAACAAATATTGATTGCACTTTTTGAATGGAGTTCTCCATTTAATAAGAACATTCTCATTTCAATATGTAGAGATTTACTTTGCCTAGCTCCCTTTAGCCACATACATTAATGTCTTAAGATGTTTAATGTACCAAAGCGGAAAACATTCAAACTGAGGCAGCAAGTGAAACATTAAAACTTGAGAATGTGCTACTTTTCTTAAAACATCACAAATGGAAAGTGTTAATACTTTATTGTTCATACTTTCAGTAGACCACACAATGACGTCCTAAGAGGAAGTCTGAACCTTAAAAGACTAAGTAGATCCAAATACATACGTTTTAAATCAAAGCAACTTCCAGTGGAAGACCTCAGGAGAGGTATATCTGCTGGGAACAACAAAGAAAAAATAACCAACCTTCTAACTCACAAAACTCAGTAGATTATATTTATTCAGTTCCTAAGATAATTTTTTTCAAGTAAATTATTGTTTACCTGCTAGATGTCACTAAAGCCCATTCTGTAGCCAAAAGCTCCGGGAATTGCCTTCAATTATTGTTTCATGTGGTAGATACCAAATTAAAACAAAATGATACAAATCCAGTTGTGTAGAAATGGATGTTTACTACCTGCATTTGGCTTGCGTTTGCTGTAACAAATCATAGCAACTAAAAAAAGGCAGTAGAAACCAATACAAAATAGCAGGTGCTCCAGTATAATCCTTCTATCCGTCCAAATAAATGAAAGCACTTTATAGTCATTAATGAGCTAATGATTTAATAAGCTTCATGCAGCCAGAGAAATAAATAATATTGTCATTTTACTGATGGGGATGCTGAGTAACAAAGTTAAGTGACTTGAAGAAGCTCACATAGGCTATGTCTACATTGCAGCAACATTTCAGAATAACATAGTCCGCGTCTACACTACAAGCAGTTATTTTGACAGAAAGTTGAAATAATGTTGAGCTGGAGGACTTCTTACTCCAACTCCTGTAACTCCTATTTTATGAAGAATAAAGAAGCCCTCTCTCGGACTTCCTGCTGCGTAGACAGCACCAAATCTGAAATAAGCTCTTTCAACTTAAGCTACACAGTTGACGTAGCTCAAGTTGCATAGCTTATTTTGGTGTTAGCCCTGCTGTATAGACATGTCCACAGTGAGTCAGTCAAATGCAGGAATAAGATTGACATTTCCTGATTTCCCCATCCTGGGGAACTATATCTTTGTTATATCACTATTCTTCTGCTACTTGTTTATGCTTATTTTCTAACTTGTATTCTACCTTTGCCAGAAGAGGAGAGGATAAACATGAATAAACATTATAAAATCATTTGTTTAGGATTGATTTAGACACACAAAGTTGTTACACTATTCTTGATTTAAGATCTAAAATGTTTAACCAGATGCCTAATCTCAAAAAATACTTGCAGTGCTACCCAAAACTATCAGGGGACACATGAAACCTAAAGATAATGGGGGGCGGAGGGAGAAGGGGAGGAGAGAAGGCTTTCAAGTACAGTGGGGGTAAAAACAAAGAGCAGAAACAAATTACTGGCTTAATTAAAGACTAAAGATTCCTAAATTCCTCAGTGCAGCACTCAGAAGAAAAGCAGACTTGGAGTAACCAGGCATGTCAAATCTTAGACTAGTTTAAAAAACAAAAACAAAAAAACATTTTGAGAAGTGAAGAATTATTGTCTTGCTCAGTTTGAAACTTGATTCTCCAAAGAGACAGAGGTCAATGGCATGTTAATAACCAAACAATTATTTAGTTGAAATAACATCAATGGTAATGACACACCAAAAGTTTGAGCGGCGAAGAGCATCAATCTCTTTCAAATTGTGGTTTTCCTAAATGTTACAGGGAAAACATAGAAAAACAGAATACAGTAAACTTCTGATAATCCGGCACATTTAGGACCCAGGGGGTGCCGGATTATCAGATATGCCGGACTATCAGAAGGGGGGCCTGGACAGAGCAGCTGGGGTACTGCCCGGTTGGTCCCGTAGCGCTGCCCCTCGGGGCTGCGGGACCAACCCGGCAGCACCCCAGCTGCTCTTGGGGACGCCTGGGGCAGAGCAGCTGGAGTGCTGCTGGGTTGGTCCCGCAGCGCCGAGGGGCAGCGCTACCAGACCAACCTGACAGCACCCCAGCTGCTCTGCTCCCGGCTTCCCCGATTCAGCTGCTGGTCAGTTTCAGCAGCAGCTGAATGGGGGAAGCCTGTCCGGCTGCCCCAGCACTTCCGGGTTCCTGATGGTGCCGGACCATCAGGAGTCCCAGAGCATTGGATGCCGGACTAATGGAGTTTTACTGTATTCACAAACCTTGATGTATGTGGAAAATCCACCAAGGAAGGAGAAAAATTATTTCAGGGGTTGCTGTTAACTACAGAAAAGTTATAGCGGTGTAAATTTAACTAGCTACAGTGAAGATAGTGGAGTTACTCTATATTTACCCTGCTCAGATACAAATCTGGTCCAGGACACTGGCATATTGATGAATAGAAACAAATATGAATCTGTGCTTGCTCACTTAGAGGGGATAAGCACAGAGGTGCTAAAGAATTAAAACCACAACAAGACGACCCTATTTGCATGACTTCCTCACCAAAATACAGTGGGAATTGAAACCCTCAGCTAAAAGAAAGAGCAGTGCGGATTTTTCCCCTTTATTTGCCTGATTACATATAAACTGAAGTAATTATCTCTGACAATGCCATGAGTGTAATTTTCAAAGCAGAACTATTACCAAATAGCTGCTTCACATCCTCAATTGGTGTAAATCAACATAGCTACACTGTCTTCAGTGGAGTTACAATGATCTACACTCATGAAGCTGGTAGCCCCTAGTGCTCAATTAAGGTTTCAATTATATACCAAATTAAATAAAAGTACCTTCAGAGTTGAAAGTTAGCCAGTGCACTCTAATGTGCTGCTCTGGCAAGAAGGAGCCAGCTAGTTGGGGCACTGGGCTGCAGAAGGAGGCGGGGTGTGTTCCCAGCAAATTAAAGGATACCTCCCACACTGCTCTGGGACTGCCTCAGCTCAGTGTTCCCTTCCCCTGGCTCCATTTAGGGAAGGCTGAAACAGCCACTCTCTGCAAGTCATACGGGGCGCTGCTTGCTCTTCCTCCTTATGTCACTGTCAGGCAGCGAGAGGAAAACATACAGCTCGCCTGCATTCCACTCCCTCCCAGATGCTCAGGGTAGAGGTAGAGCAATTAGTGACCCTAGGGGTATGTCTAGACTACATGCCTCTGGCGACAGAGGCATGTAGAATAGGCTACCAGACATAGGAAAATGAAGCGGCGATTTAAATAATCGCCGCTTCATTTAAATTTACATGGCTGCCGCGCTGAGCCGACAAACAGCTGATCAGCTGTTTGTCGGCTCAGCGCGGCAGCCATGTAAATGTAAATGAAGCGGCGATTATTTAAATCGCCGCTTCATTTTCCTATGTCTGGTAGCCTATTCTACATGCCTCTGGCGGGCATGTAGTCTAGACGTACCATAGATGAGCACTTGCCCTATGCACCCTGGCAGTGAAGAAAACGAAGAGCAAGGAGTCTCCTCTGGGGTTGGGGTGTTCAGCCCTCCTTCCTTCTCTAAATGGCACCTTTGATTCCCCTTCATTCCCCACCCCACATCCCAGGCCCTTAACCAGAGTCCCCCACGCTCCCAGCCCCCTGTCCTGACTCCTCTACCCTTTACCTTGAGCTCTGTGTACCCAGCCCAGACTCCTGCACCCCCTATATTCCTCCCATCCTGAACATCCCACCCGACTCCTGTATTCCTCCATACACACCCCAAACCTCTGTCCTGAGCCTTTCCTCACACCCCCAAGTTCCTGCTCAGACTTCTGCACCCCCCACCTCCCCACTCCTGCCCTGAGCCTTCCCACACATCCTGACTGTCTGTCTAATTGCAACTTCCTGCTCTGAGTCTCCCTCCCAGGAGGGTGCAATACAACAGTACCTGTAAGAAACATGTTACTTTCACCCACGACTACAACATAACATTTGCTGTACAATAAAAGAAAAAGGGCATATTCTGCTGTCCAGACTCCAGAAAGCCAGACATTTGCTGTGGCATGGTGAGAGTTATGTATCCCTGTTTCAAAGAGCAAGATGAAATTTCGGTATAAATTGCTGCTCACAATAACATGTTAAACCTGTAATTATTTATACTGTACTACTTTAGGAAGCCTGTAATTATTCTGTAAGATCTTGCCAATGTCTAGTCTATTTCATAATTGCCAACACTGGCTTCAAAGAAATTAGTGACTGTGTTAAACTTGGTTTCATATTAAGTCACTATTGAAGCAAAGTAATTGCACTGTTATACTACATTACTGGAGTCTGCATGCGGCAGGGGGGCTAGAGAAGAGGAGGGGAGGGAATAAAATGACTAATCTACAAATCCTAAAACTCTAGGCAGAAAGAGGGGAAGGGTTGCTAGCAGGACCTAGAAGATGATTGAACCTAGGTGTCTGTGAAGCTAGGCTGGGCCCAGCAACTTTGGGTGGCAGCACTGGAGATAGGCCACTACTCCCTTTCCCAACATAGATTTATAGCTACACAGTTCATCTGTCTATGTTCTTGCAATACCCAGTGTTTCTTCCACCACTCAAAAACAATGAACGGTGGAGATCTACCACAAAGACCAGAAGAGTTAGAGACCCAAACCTTTACAACTTTTAAAGTATTTTTGGTCTTGTCATGGGAAAGTTACCTGAAGGAGGAGGAGTACTCTCAGTGCTTGGAAAAATTCTACCTGCCAGATACCAAACAACACGTTTCATTTTCTCCTAAAGTCGTTTAAAATCAGGAAAACACTTCTTTTATCTTGCAGAGCAAGATATTTGCATTTCCCCTTTCATCCTTCTTCCTGCCTTATGAATAAGGAGCTGAAGTTGTTAGCAGGTTCGGAATCCCTGCTTATATTTTTGGGTTTACAATGTAATCAGCTGGAGGCCCACTTTGTCTTTAAGTCCTTCTCATCTGAAACTGCCATTCAAATCAAGGAGAATGGTTCAATACAGCCCTCTATTTAATGGCTAAAATATCAATGCAAGAATCTGGAAACTGCCTGTTTTAAGCACAACCTTTTAAAGAAAGCTATCAGCAGAACAAATGGCTTCTCCCTCTGCCTGAGACTTTTTTAAGCAGCACTTGTTCCCCCCCAAGAAGGGGAAAAAAATCACTCCTACACCTCAGGCCAGTCAACACTTAGACATGCTTAACTTTAGCCATGGGAGCATTCTCCTAGATTCCATTTGACTACTCATGAGCCAAGTTATATGCATGTGTAAGAGCTTCTCGACATGACAAGTTATACTGCTATCAGAGGTCAATTTAAAATAATGTTATACCATCCCATGTTGACTCTTAAGCCTGGTCTGTACTTAAAAGTTATGTGAACATTAGTTTGCTGTTCAAGGATATTAAAAAAAAAAAAAAAAATCACATTCCTGTTTGTCGTAGTTAAACTGAACGAAACCTTAGAGTAAATGCACCTAGGTCAACAAAAACCTTTGTGAATCTAGTTACTACTGTGTGGCGAAGTGGATTATATAGATAGATGGAAAATCTTATTCTCACATAAGGTCTCTTTCTGCCATATCTTATGCCACTTTGCTGCTATAAAATAAGCTGAAGAAAGGAACTCTTATTCTGGGATGAGAATGTCCACACAGGGCGTTACCAATACTGGGGTTATTATACTGGAATAAATTTCCATGCAGACAAGCTGTAAGTGTAGGCATGATTAGGTCCCTCGAGTTCCTAAAATGTCTTTGAGCTCCACAAGTGTCAGCTGCCCAACACAGTGTTTGGCTCTTCTTTGTGCAGTTTTTTAAACATGGTTATGTATTCAAAATGTACACTCTAGATTCAAAACAGTGGAAGAGCTAAAAGCAGGACAGGGTTACTATAAGATTTAATAGTGACTTTTTTTACATTCTTTTATCTCATGAAGTGGGTGAGGGCAGAGAAAATGTACAACTCTTATTCTGATCACCTGAACAGTGTAGAGGAGCTGGAGCAAAAGATAAGCGATTCAAATGTGGCTGTTTGGAGTAACAACAATTGAGGAAGAAGATAGAAGGATGATTTAGTGCAGGGGTGGGCAATAATTTTCGAAGGGGAGTCACTCTCAAAATTTCTTAAGTTGTCACAGGCAGCACTTTTCTGCTGCTGGCTTGTCTCTGCACGCCCCTTGGGAAGAGGGAAGTAGTGGGTCTATGTGTGCACATCCACAAGTGCCACTCTCACAACTCCCATTGGTCAGAAACTGGCCAATGGGAACTGTGAGGATAATGCTGGGACAGCACGTGGCATCACCTGTCCCCGGGCATGCAGAGACATGCTAGCTTCGAGGCATGGGGCCTTGGCAAGCAGGCAGCCTGAGTGCTCTGCTGCACTATGAGACTTTTAATGGCCTGCAGATCGTGAGGGGGCAGTGAAAGAACAAGCGGGTCCAGAAACATACAAATGTGAGGTGGGCCAGATCTGGCTTGCCAGCCATATTTTATCCACTCCCCTGGTCTAGTGAATAAGTTACTGGTTAGGATGCATGTTCAATTTCTGGCCCATTATCCCCCTATCTGACCTCAAGCAAGTCTCTTCTTCAGCCCTACATTTCAATTCCCCATCCGTAAAATGAGGATAATACTTCTCTAAGACTTTTAGGCTAGAGTTTTGCATTGTTTTGTTTTTTAGTACAATTATGTAACAAAAAGCCTTATATTTGTCAGTTATACTTTCACAATAAAGAGAATGCACTACAATACTTGTATGTGGTGAATTGAAAATACAACTACTTATTTCAGAGTTAAAATATCCGTAATAAAAAGAATATTCTGTATTGTGTTGTAATATCAATATATTTGGAAATACAGGAAATCACTGACAAAATATGTAATGCATTTCAATTGTTATTCCATTGTTTAACAGTGCTTATCACAATTAATTTTTTAATTATGATTAATTTTCATCTGAAGTGAATTGTACCCATGAAAGCTCATGATACCATCTACATGTTTTGTTAGTTTTTAAGGTGCTGCTAAACTATTTATTGTTTTTTTAAGTTTTTCCAATTATAGACTAACCCGACTGCCCCTCTAATATTTTTAGTTAAATGTGAATTAACTGCAATTAATAGACAACCTTAGATAAAAATCCATTCATATCTGAGGTAGTTAGATAATCTGATGATGAGGCCTAAATAAGTAATTTGCTAGAACAGTTGGGAAGATGGGATTGGTTGGGTAATAGAGAGGGTTAGAAGAGTCAACATGTTGTTTCTGTTGGATTATTTTCTTACATAATGAACCACAGTAAGTGTTAATTACTTGATAGTAAGGAACAAAGATTCCACTGTTAATTTATCTTGTTGGTAGACATAATTAAATAGCTATGGCCCAATTTCAGTCACAAACCTTGTGTCATGAAGAACTGCAACTAAGTGCTCTTTTTGTGTGTAAAAGTAACGGCATTTTGGAAAGATATTTGAGCAAATAATTAATTTGACTTTATAACACTTACAGATATATCGTCCCCTTCCATACCTGTAACCTGATAGGACACTCATGCATGAGGATTTACTTCTGGATGCTTGACAGAAAATACTATACTCATTTCCATAACCAGAGTGAAGGAAACTCCACAAACATCGGAGAGGACAAAGGCCAAGAGAGGCATTCCTCACCCCCCTAACAATCAGTGTGCTGATTTAATTACGAGGAAAAGGTTATAGATTCCTAGATTTGAGGCCAGGGGAAGAGGAGGAGGAGGGACCATTATGATCAAGTCTTGTGGTTAAGACAGTGAAACTGGACTCTGAGATCTAGCTTGGATCATTTGCTTTGCCATAGCCTTTCTGTAGGGTATGGCCCAGTAACTTACTCTGATCCCTTCTCAAATACCGGTAATACTCTCAGAGGTGTTAGGCAGATAAATTAATGTTGTTGAGTTGCTCATTTAGTGCAGTAACAATCAGCAGGCACTCATACACACATACCAGTAACAAACAACACTAGATCAAACACAGGGTAGGTCCTAAGTTCCAGTCTTTCATCTGCCATTGGCTGTCTTAATATATTTTGCAATTCTGTAGCACTTGGAAAACCAGGCTCTGCCACTGGCCTGCTTGAAAGTCCCTTCCCTCCCTGTGCCTCAGTTTCCTCATTTTTACAATGGGATAACGATACTGACCTCCTTTGTGAACTACTTTGAAATCTAAAGATGAAAAGAGCTTTACAAGATAGTTGTGTAACTATTTAATAATACCTATCCCAATTTTACAGATATGGTTAGCAGTTAAGTGACTTGCCTAAGATCACACAATAAGTCAGTTTAAAAAAGGTCTCAACTCTTACACCTAATTCATAAGGTTCAGGGTCCCTCCTAGAAATTCGAAACATCCATAACTTTAAATCCATAAAATGGGAATAATTTACTTATACATCTTTTTGCATCTTCTTTAAAATCAAGCCAGTCTGAGAAGCTTAGGGGAAATAGGTCAAATTCATGTTTTGCAGAGTAAGCTTTTTCCTAGGACCAACACAAATATTTCCTTGAAATATTTTTTATTTAAAATAATCACCACATTCTTCAACAACAGCACAAACACCAAGTTGGAAATGTTTGTTATAATACCACGAAGTTATGTGAAAATCAGAAAGAAAAATTGACTAGAAATAGACTATAAAGGGAAGCAAAACCATACTAAGAACCTATAATAACTGAGTTGGTAAAAACAGACAACAAGATATACACTCCTATCCCAACAACTGAATAGAGAAAAAGCAAACTCCATAACTGGAATAATTGGTTTAAAATGTAAATTATAAGCAAGAATAAGTTTAAATAAGCAATTTAACTTAAAAGGACAATGTCCTTTTAAGTGTCAATTAATATTCAAACAAAAATCAAAGGATATAAACAAGTAAAAGGATAATTACTAAGTCTGTGGCCAAAGTATTTAAAGTGACTATGTAACTTGAAAGTTAATAGCATGTTATCAAAACGTTTGTACTTGGTTGCAGCATTCTATGCTGTTTGTTAAGGAAATGTACAAATATTTTCGTATAAAAAAAACTACTTCTTCAAAACATACCAGTTTAACTGTTAGGAAAACAAAATAGTCATTCCCATCTTTAATCGTAAGTAACATACTTCAGCACTTGCAAATCATTCTAGTAAAGCAATGAAATTTGCTTTCCCAATTTCATATATCATACTACAAATGGAATTTCTTTGTCCTGCAAATCACTGAACAATAAGGACATATCTTTAGAAGAGATAAGGAAGTGCACATTTTTATGCTTCTCAACCAAAGCTCAGGAGAGAGCATGGCCTTTTTTTTTTTCCTTTTGTGTTTGCACAGAGCAGACAGTAAATCAGACTACAATAAGCTGTGCAAAAGATGATGGAGAAGTTTCTGTGGAAATGTTAATAAAACCCTGGAAAGGAACTTGCAGAACTTTTATACTTGCAAGTCTGTCTGTTTGTTTAAAAACAATAGATTGCCTTTGATTTTATATTCAAGAAACTTTGCTCTTTTCATGGGACTATTACACACATCAAATTTAATATATTGCCTTAAATTCAAAAGAAATAATAACTGTAAATCAGAAGGAGAGAGATGATAGAATTATCTTGCTTGTCAGGGATGATAGTTTCTTTAATCAATGAATAAAAGCCACTTCAAAGTACACAATACAAATTTGTGGTACCTACCCCAAAAACACCATTAATTATTTTTCTTGTGATGATCTAAGCCTAGATTTCTCGAGGTGGTAGGCAGAGTGTATCACTATGCTCAATGGCTCCCCCCTGGTCTCAGGCTCTAGCACAGGACTACTGAACACGCGACTCACAGGCCATATGCAGCCTACAGCCAGTTTCTTTCTGGCCCGCAGTGCAGTTCGGGTTTACACAGGGTTCTACATGCAGCCCGCGGGTGGGATTCTTTGAACATGGCCTCCACTGGGAACACGCTCCACAACAGCGAGGGGTCTCCTGGCGGAGTGAGCATTTAAAGACGCAAGCGAACGGTCTGGCTGGAACAGATGGGTACAGGGTATTAGTGTGTCTAGCTCCCAGGAGCACCAGGGCATTGTGGGAAGTGCTGGTTGCTTAGCCTTGTGGGCAGAACCCGAGAAGTGGTGACTGGCTTACACTGGCCACGTTTGGGTCTGGCGCTGTGGCTTAAGCCTTAATCTTTGTTTTCATGCCTATCAGTGCGAAAAAGGCTATTTGCATATATATTTGCAATCACATTTAAGTTGCAGCCCTCGACATGTGCTGTGAGTATCATCGTGGCCCCAGAGCTTCCAAAGTTGAGTAGCCCTGCGCTACTTGGTCCCCTTTCAAAGGGGAATTCTCAAATCATTCAGACTATTTTGCTCTGGAGTCACTGAGCTTGAAGTTGTGGAAATTCCTGGACACTCACTTGACTTATTTGGATCTTCTGTGCTTCCTCCACTTAAGTCATATGAAGGGAGGAGCTCTTCCTCCATGTAGTCGTGCAGTCAGACAGAAGTACTCAGTTATTGGACCTCCTTCTAGAAAGAGAGGGAGTGTCACACATCTAATATGAAGTGTCTTTTTGGTGTTCCATGACTTTATCTAAGGCCAGGTCTATACTGGCAGAGAAAATTGATACAAGATACACAATTTCAGCTACAACAATTGCATAGCTGAGTCAACATACCTCGCATCAATTTTCTGAGACAGTCCCACAGTGGGAGATTGATTGGCGAAACGCTCTCGTCAACTTCCCTTACTCCTCGCAACTGCAAGCAGTATCAGCATCAATGGGAAGGTCCTCAGTGTTCGTTCGGTTCTGTGGGTGTTTATTAGACTCACTAAATCAAACCCAAGATGATTGATTGCCAGAGCCCCTGGTAAATGGAGACATGGCCTCCAGGTACAAGTAAATTTTAATTGTTGGACAAATGTGCCAATATTTGCCAAATATAAATAACTATTTGATTATTTAGAATTACGTATATTGAAATCCTGTCAAAATAAGTGTAAAGTCTCCCAAGGCATCAAGCCAGAGGGGGTCACCGGGGAACTGCGCGGTGAGCAGAGAACCTCTGCGGCTTTGTAAGGAGGCAGACGAAGTCCCGCGCAGCTGCCAGTGACCGGGAAGCTGGGGAAACCCAACCGCCGGCTACAAGCCCCCTCCCCTGTCCTTCCCTTCTCTTCCCAGAGCCAAACACCTTCCCTCCCTGCTATAACCCAGTCTCCTTTCTCACCCAACCTTTTGTCCCGGTCCCAGCTGCTAACAAATGCAGGCTGGAGCTGCAAGAGCACGTGCGCTTGAAATGCAACCCCCACCTTTTCCATTATTTTCAATGGGAAAATTGACCCCACAACACGTTTTCACTTAGCACGATCATTTTCTGAAACGTATCTACCTTGTTAAATGAGGAATTGCTGTATATAAATAGGATATGAAAATATCATGGTCCCATAGTATTAGTATTACAAATCAAACACGATGTACAATCTATGCCTTGCTGATAGGGATGTGAATGGTTAAAAAGTAAGCAACACCCTTACCAGGTGATGCTTACCAGTTTTGGTTAACCATTGGGGGCTGGAGCAGTCCGTTTGCAGCGGATCAAGTCTGGCTGGAGCAGCTCTCCAGGTGGAGGCACTCCAGCCCAAAGCAGCTCTTGCTCATGGTGGCCCTCCTGCCCACCCCCGTTTAAGCAGTTAACTAGTTAAAACATAATGTAACCAGTTAACCGATTAAACAGAGTAATACATCCCAACATAACAGTTTTCCTGCTACAATTACAATTTTTTTTGGTCTCATTTTTCTTTTCAGTATTGCCAGCACTTGGGCATTCAGAAAGCATGTGTAAATCCCAAGTCATGAGACATTTAAAAATAAATAAATCATGAGTTTTAAAACCCAAGTTGGAAGAACATAAAAATGGCCATACTGGGCCAAACTAAAGGCCCAGTCTCCTGTCTTCCAACCGTATGATTCCAGTCATGATTTTATAAACCTCTCTCACATTCCCCTTTAGTTGTACCTTTTCCAAGATGAAAAATCCCAGTTTTATTAATCTCCCTCCTCAGATAGATGCCATTTCCGTACCTTCACAATTTCTCTTCTCCCTTTTTTGAACTTTTTCCAATGCCAATATATCTTTTTTGAGATCGGGCAACCATATCTGCATACAATATTCAATATGTGACCATACCATGGATTTACACAGAGGCAATATGATATTTTCTGTGTTATCTATCTCTTTCTTAATGATTCCCAACATTGTTGGCTTTTAGGACTGCCACCACACATTGAATGGATGTTTGCAGAGAAGGATCTAATTTATCTTCTGGTTTTCAAACTTCTTTAGTTCATATTTCCACATTTCTTTGCAACCACAGTGGCTGGAAACTTTATTTTTTAAATGAAATATTTATATGACTCCAGAAACCAGGGCTTGAAGGAAGAAGATTCAAACATTCTGCAAAATGCTTAGTACAATAGCAAAAAACAAACAAACAAAAAACCCTGATGACTTGTTTCTGCCAACGGAGATTATCTTCCCCTGGGGTTAAGTGTAATATGCAGTTAGCTATCACGGCTTTGTGATAAAGCCTGGAATACAACTGTAAGAGTTGGTAA
This sequence comes from Pelodiscus sinensis, assembly GCF_052426305.1. Classification (NCBI taxonomy): domain Eukaryota; kingdom Metazoa; phylum Chordata; order Testudines; family Trionychidae; genus Pelodiscus; species Pelodiscus sinensis. The sequence goes on from NC_143065.1 coordinate 4,027,577, forward strand.
TATTGTTGTCAAGGGTTACCAATGGAATTTTCTGTGACATCTGAGATAAGCCTAGCTTGCCAATTTCATGGCAACATGATTTTGGTGGAATACTCTAAAAATAAATAAATAAATGAAAATTTTAAAAAACACCCTTGTAAGCAAATATTTTAAAGATTAAATTAACTTTTTTCTGACCTCTTGGGCAAGGGAGAAGAGTTGGTTGCTGAGGCTCTATTTGGACAAAGCCTCGAGGTAAGGTCAAAGACATGCAAAGGCATGAGAAAGTGGTCCAAGGAATTAGAGCAGCAGTGAAACTTAAACGAATGGACACAGACAACTGGTACAGGGTCCTATGGCTGGGACCCAGAATAGTGGGCAAGCCTGGGTCCCTCCCCCCAACACCTATTAAGGGAAGAGGCCTAGATGTTGAGGTACTCCAGAAGGAGAACTAAAACATAGTGGCCCAGCTAGAGTGTTGTAGCAAGGAAGCCCCAAGATGGTGAGGACATTGTCTGAGAAAGGAGCTCTGGGACACTTCTTTATACCAGAGAAGGAAGAAACAGAGGGACGGAAGAACTTGAACCCACACATTTTTCCAAAGAGGGCACTCATGAGCACTGCTCAAGTGAACCCCATCACAGACTTGGAGCTTAAATCCAGGGCTGGCCTTACCATGAGGCAAACTGAGGCGGCCACCTCAGGTGCCAGACTGTGCGTGGTGGGGGGGTTATCACTAGGACCCAAAGTGTAGAAAATTGTGTCTGCTGCTAGTGCAGCGAGGTGGCATGGGGACATAATTTGAGATCCCTGCCTTAGGTGCCAAAATGTTGTGGGCCGGCCTTGCTTAAATCTATACAGCTTCATTCTTAAAAGCAGTTTTTGATTCAGTCAGCGAAGTATCTATATTTTGACCAGATTATTTTGTAGGTATTGAGGGAAGTTTATCTTTAAAAAATACTGAGAAGACTGCAGCAGCTGTGCTCTTCAATGATAAAAATAATTTTCACACCTCTTCACTTCAACATCCAAAAGCTGACAGCAACAATTTTTCTTCCAATAAACAGGCCACACAGAGGAACAAAATAAGATCTTGCTGAGTGTGCCAATGAAAGTGTTGATGGTGTCCACTGCAATGAATGCCAAAAACTATAACAATAATAAAACCAGAAAAGTTTGAGATAACGATGTGGATCTATGGACCAAATGTGCATTTTGGTACATTGGAAAGATAATTAAAGCTCATCTGGAAACATGGTTTCTTCCAGTTGTCATAGCCCTTTGGAATGCTTTCAGTTATTGTGTAACACTACTAAAGGACGCTTTGGAAGAACTGAGTTAGAATGGTGATGTCTGGGGAGCTGTCCTTTAGAGCTGTCCATCATTCTCTTTGTTTATATGGTAATAGGATGAAGACGCAAAATAGAGCTATCTAGGAAGGGTAAATACTGATCAGGCTTTAACAAAGAGCAGGAGATATACAGATTGTGTTGTTACTCCTCCTGATGCTAAAAATGGAATTAAGCAGAGGAACTGGCTGTATGCTTTGAACAGAAGAAGAATATAAGAAGAAAATAAATTAAAACTGAAGAATGTTTAGATGAATGGAGAGGAAGTAAAGGTGATTAGAAAAGTCCCAGGAATCTACACGGCAAGGGAAAGGGAGTTGGGAAATTACACAGCATTTAGGCAAAATGACCATAACATATATAATAGGAATAGAAACGTAGCCGTGTTAGTCTGGTGTAGCTGAAGCAAAATGCAGGACTATGTAGCACTTTAAAGACTAACAAGATGGTTTATTAGATGATGAACTTTCGTGGGCCAGACCTACTTCCTCAGATCAAATAGTGGAAGAAATTAGTCACAACCATATATACCAAAGGATACAATTAAAAAAAATGAACACATATGAAAAGGACAAATCACATTTCAGAACAGAAGAGGGATGCGGGGGGGGGGGGCGGCGGGAGGGGGGGAAGGAAGTATACATATGCCTGAAGACACTCTAAACTTAGTATGAAACAGGATTATATCAATTCAAGGTGGAAATTCCCCCCTCCCTTCCCCAAGAATTGGGTCTGTCTTCATGTCCTTGGCTAGGCAATGAGCTTGATTTTAACATCTTGCAAGTTACAATCTTACAAACATACGAAGGAATCATGTTAACAATGGAGCACTAAAGGTCACAGTACTACAAATCACTTGCTTACGCGAGTAGTCTTTTTGCAAGAAGTCATCATTGACATCAAAGCAGCCAGCTGAGTGATTTTTCAGAGGAACTGAGCGTCTGCATCTCCTACAGATCTCAACTGGATCAGTGTGCGCTCAGGACCTCAATCTATTTTGTTCACAATATCATTTAAGACATGTTTCAAACTGTGGTGCAGGGGTGGTATACAGAGAAACCTCAGGTAACAGGGTGATGGTGTTCCTTGCCTCCAGCTACAAAGTACATTACAAAGAAGCTAAAAATAGACTATATTCCTAATGTTACTTTTCCACATAAATAATTGTGAAAATTTCCACGCATATCATATGCAGTTGCTAGAGAAAGGGGACATGGCCCACTGTTTCAGGGAGATCTGAGATGCTCTCTGAAAATATAGTTTCACACTTCTCTGTAGTGCAGAGACCCGTGATACAGAACTTAATTGGTATCTCCTTCAAGTGGAGTGTCTGTTACATCCCGATTTTAGTTGATCATCACTGCATTAAATTCTTTATATTTAGCCTTTCAGAATTGGTGTATTAATGGATTTTAGGAGCAGGTGTCAAAGCATTTGATTCTTTTTCTTGCATTAAGTTGCTTAGATGAAGAAAGCCAATTATCCCCATTAAGATTACAGCTGAGAAAGTTTACCTTGAGAACGGATTGATTATAAAATGGTCACGTTTTTGTGTCCTCTAATTGATGCACCATCAGAGATACTCTTGCAAACCCAAAACACGAATATGATAAAAGCAAAAATGTAGTGAGTGTTCTAATCCATTTGAAACCAGCTGGTTGTCTTTGCAGTTTATTAATGCATTATCAAGTTTCCATTCACAGCATTGATGGAAACCACTCACTTTTCATAGCTGAAGAGGCATAAAAAACTCCCCACCAAAAAATTCATTTCAGTCAAGGTCATTTGATGCTTCTTTTATTTAATTATATACAGCTCATATTAAAAAATAATTACAAAATGTAATTAGCTCAACTCTAGCTGGACATATTTATAACTGGATAAATATAAATAATTAACTCAGATGCCTATTAAGGTTACTCTACAGAAAATTTAAATGGTGGATTTTTCTCTATAACCTGTGCTAAAACTGTGCCATTAGCACAATCACAATTAATTTTTATTTTAATAGGCTTTGATAAACACATGAATTCTAACTCAGCCATTCGGTCTCAACCATCAGTACTTTGAAAAGAACTGCAAGCTTTAATGAAACTTTCAATTTTAAAAATACACTGTAACACCAATCAGAATACATAGAAGTATATAAAAGAAGAGGGATTCTTGCCTCCTTTTATGGTACACTTTTTGTAAGATCAACTGATTTGCAGCTCTTGGGGGATTTCCCTCTCTCCTCTGGATAAAGAAAATACAGCTTCTTAATTCATCATATTGTCACAGCATCACAATGAACTCTGTGTCATTTCATAACAAGAAGGGAAAACTCAAGACTGCAAAACTATTGTAGAATGTGTGTCAATCTACCACCTCTAATAGAACCCTACACAAATACTTTTATAATAAAACCAAAGGAAATCAAGACATTTTTGTCAGAAAAAGACAGGCAAGCAAAAGCTTTCATATATTTGCTCATTACTAATGATTTTTAAAATTATAATGCAACCCCACAAAGATATATCTAGACTGCATACTATATCTAGAATTAATTTTAGGTGGGTTCAGTAACCTAGTGAAAAGGATAAATAGTCATATTCATTTCACACCCACACATACATAGAACCGTTGGGCACAGAAAAGTAAAACAGCTTTGTTTTGTTCCTGAATTCTGACTGGGCTGTGCTTTCTATAACAATAAAAACACCTTGAGTTCAATAAAGGTTTTATTGAAATTTAAAGATTACCTTGCTCCTTCAAGCTCCCCATTTCCTGGCAAATGGGAGCAAAATCACTTCTGCAAATTGCTTCACCATGATTAAGAGAGAATTTTCTTCAATAGTGGACATCAAATACAACTGCATCCATTAATCATTTATACTGAATCTATTTACATAAGGGTGAAATTCACCTAGAAGCACTGGATCTGAAAAAGGCCCTCAACTCAGTCAGACCAATGTGCTTCTATTAGTGAAAAGTGGGCAGCTGATAGGATGGAAATTCTGCTCTCCCTTCCCTAGCTCATTGAAGGACATCTTGGAGTGGGATTGAATGCAGGTGAGAGGATGGGAAGAGAGAGGTGAGCATGTTGCCCAGTAATAAATCAGTTAACACTAATTCAAATGGAACTTTTTATAGAACTGAAAGAGCTCATATCCATCCTTGGTGAAAACCTAACCCCTCAGCAAAAATGGTTAACCTCACACAATGGGCAAGCAATCACAACAGAAGCTGTGGATACCTGCATTTATTCTTTTCTTGGCATTTGCCTGAAATATTTCAATAGAAAGAAGGGAGACCAATCCATCACATTAACCAGAATCTCTCAGCGCTAGAGTGAAGGGTTTTCCTTAAAAAACATTGTGATGAAAAGTTGTTCATTTTTTTCCATTCTAAAATAATAGGACTAAAATTTTGTCAGATGAAATACTTAAAAGACTGGAGACTCTAAAAAGGTTTAAAAATACTTTCAAAATATTCTAAAATTTAGAATATAAATTGCATTCACTTAATTAGCCATTCTTCTTTTAACTACATGCCATGATAACAAGCGGGCTAGGATTTGATGCCCTTCAATGAAGAGACCTGTATCTATTGGTAATTTCATATCAACATTGTCGTAGCAAACTGCTGCATGCCAGGGTACATATTATGAATGTCAAGGTGTACTCAACAATACAATAAGCCTAGGCTAATCGGTTAATCTTGTTGGCTACACGCAACCTCCCTCCCCCTTGCTGCCTCTTTATCTGAGGCTATGTCTACACTGCGTTGTTTTTTAACAGAAGAGGATATGCAAATGATGCACTCATTTGCATATCTTCTTTCGATTCTTTTTGAGAAAGAAGTTTTGCCACTAAAGAGTCCTGTGTAGATGGGGCCATTTGTCGGAAAAGCCCCTTTTTCACAAGAACCCTTCTTCCTCAAAAATGGAGGTTTATGGGATCTTGCAAAAAAGGGTTTTTTTCCCCAACAAATGGCCCCACCTACATGAGGCTTTTTAGTGGCAAAACCTTTTCAGAGTCTTTTTGAAGAAGATATGCAAATTAACACATCATTTGCATATCCTCTTTCACACAAAAAAATACAGTGTAGACATAGCCAAAGGCAGCAAAGGGGGGCAAGAGGGAGGGGGGAAAAGAAAGTAGGAGCCAGTGTCGGGGGGAGGCAGCTTAAAAGCCAGTTCCTCCCAGCACTAGTTCAGTACTGCTTCTCCCTATGCCCATGCTGCTGCTTCTATCAGGTGGGTCCAAGCTCCCCCCGGGACAGAGGCTGCTCTGCCTCCCACAAAGCAGCCTCTATCTGAAGCAAGCCTTGGCCCGCCATGGACAGAGGCTGATCTGTAGTAGCTGCCTTCTTCCCCTCTCTCCTGTAGCAGCCTCTGTCCACGGGGAGCTTGGACCCCCATGGTGCTGCCTCAGAATCAGATGGCAGGCAGCTGGTCTGTGCAGGGAGCTGTTTTTTAAACCAGCTCCCCTCATGGATTGGCTCCCGCCTGGCACCCTACACTGTTGCCTCCGATACAGAGACAGCAGCACAGGGTGGCAGGGGGCTCCCTGGAAGTGGGATGAGAGTGCACTGGCTGCCGGCCCCACCACTGGGGACTATTGCATAGTTGTGTAACCAATAAGTTTTCATATGGTTACACAACTATTCAGTTACCCGATATCTAACATCCCTATTACATATATCAATCTGAGTGTTGTGGTCACAGTTTACAAATCCACTATTCTAGTTTTGTGCAGTTAAGAATCAAAGAGCCATCTGTTTGTGGGAACCTTTTAAAACCTGTTAAAAGAATATTTGCAAAATCTCTGCCAAATAATAAAAAAAGTAAAATTTTCTTGAATCAAATTATTAAGTTAATTGGTGGCACACGTGCTCGCCAAGTCAAAATCTTCACTGGTATAATTCTACAGACGTCAATAGAACTTCAGAGTTCCACTCATCCACATGCCACGTAGAGATCTATATCCACGGTTTCTACCTATATTACGACTATTTTTTTAGACGTCATTTTGTAGAAAACCCTGAATTTTGCCAACAGAAATGTGTGTTCAGAGGATCTTGTAATATATAAAAACTTACAGACTATTCACAAATAGACAAGTATCTGCAATGTGTCAAAACATGCAAGGACAGCAGCAGCACAAATCAAGGATCTTACTCAACATTTGAAAGACAACTTAATTATTTAAAAGAGCTTCATTTTATTTAAGCCTTAAATGTTACCAAATAGAATGGGGGCAGTTACTCAATACTGCTTTTATAGATAATGTGAACATAATCCAATACACCATCTCAAAAACAACATGAAAATCCTAAGAGATACCATAAACAGAAAGCTAAGCTTGCCTGCAATGATTTCATTGCTTACAATATCGTTTTTAAACTCCAGTTGGAATCTTCATGTTTCCCTTGGCATCAGTGTCTATACAGAGAATTCGGTTTTTACAAGGTGCAAATGTTGGTTCCTCCTGAGATGCCTTACTGTAATTTCCAAACCTTGACGTCTTCACACAATTCCTAAACGGTTCTTAGCTCTTACATGTTTACTGATGCACTTTTACAGCAGTGGAACATCTTTGATATAGAGGCAGCAGCATGGAATAGCAGGGGGCAGCAGCAAGGGGGTGGCCCTGCCCCCGGGGACTACTGAATAGTCGTGTAACCGATAACATTTCATGCAGTTACATGATTATTCAATTACCCAACATCTAACATTCCCAGTACATATATCATAATCCATTAATTACTACAATTAATTACTGCACTTAGTATACCACCCCTAGAGGTTTTTGACTTGACAAAGCCCTGGCTGGAATGATTTAGTTAGGATTGGTCCTGTTTTGGGAAGCTAGGCTGGACTTGGTGATTTCCTGAGGTCTCTTCCAACTCTATGATTCTATATCATTAAATTTCATGGTAGTATTTTTTCCTCAGGTTTCCCTAGGGATTTAAAGAGAAACTCTTTGCATTTCTTAACAATTACATGAAATCTGTTAAGTATTTTTAGGTCTGGAATAAAAAAAAAACCTTAAATCCAAGAACATCTAAAGTTAGGAAATTCAGATTTGGATCCAGACCTAAATTTTAGGGCCCAGACTTATCTTCGTAGTTCACCAAATGTCTTTATCTATTGATAAAGAGAAAAAAGAAACAAGAACTATTTCAAGTGCAGTGATGTCAATTTTAGGAGGTCCCACTTAAGCTGACTGCAAAGCTTCCATTGACTTTAATATGAAAATAAATCAGCTATTTAAAATAGTCCACATTAGTTAAGCAATGGAGTTTTCATGCAAAAAACGCTTCTTGTTGTGAAAATTGGAGATCGGTTGTTCGATGAGTATTAGGTTTCCTAACAGTAGAAAGTCAGGTACTTCCTTATTAATGTAAACACAGTACAGAAAGTCTTAACTTTTTAAAATATGATAGCTACCAGAAGCCTGAATCAGCAAAAATGACATCCAGCTTCCATGCTGCAAAACCACAGAAAAAAAAGAAAAAAACGTCGGCTTGTGTGGGCTTTTGCATTGGGGAAGGTGGATATATTTTTGGCTGAATTGTGCCTCATGTTAGCTGGAGTTATAACTAAGGATGCATACCAAAAGCTACTTTTAAATAAAAGTTGATATTTTATACCAAGGAGACATTCAGCAGTAGCTTTCATTCATGTACATTTTTCCTAATTTTTCCCCATTTATTGCCAATTTCATAATTTAGGCCCCAATCCTGGATGGATGGATGGATGTGTATATATATATATATATATATATATATATATATATATATATATATATATATATATATATGCTTACGTAACTTTGCTCATGTGAGTTGTTCCACTGAAGTCCTGTGAGTTAAATTACTCCTACACATATAAATGGTCAGGACCCTTTGGTTGCATTCTTCATTCTTGCTTTATATACTTTTTCTCATAATTCAGAAAGGAAGATGTACCAGGGATATTTTCATGTTCTAAAAGGTTTTCTCTGTATTTTCCCATAAGGATCTGTATCTTTATATAGTTTCTTTTGTTCTGTATTGCTTTTTAATGTGAAATTCTGCCACAAAGTAAGCAAAGATCTCTGATGTTGAACTTTTAGACTTTAACTACATTTGCAAGAAGAACTGACAGTCATTTTCACTTCTCAATATTCAAATTTCACTATAGGTATGTCTACACAGCAGTGTTATTTCCTCATCTACGCTACAAGGAGTTTATTTTGACAATGTCGAAGTAGTGTAGAGCTGGAGGACTTCTTACTCCAACTCCTGTAACCCTCATTTTACGAGGAGTAAGGGAAGTCAGACGAAGAGTGCTCTTCCTCAGACTTCCTGCTGTGTAAACAGCTCCAAAAGCCGAAAAAAGCTATTTCAATGTAAGCTACACAATTGATGTAGCTCAAGTTGCGTCGCTTCTTTCGACTTTAACCCTGCTGTGTAGACATGCCCTATGGCACCTAACTTCACAACCTAGAGTTTTGGGGGAAATATTAAATTACCACAGTACACTTTAGAGCTGCTGTTGGGATCTCTGTGTCAGGGTTTCCATTTTAAAGAGTTCCTCAACCATTAAAAAAAGAATTATTTGGAGACATTTGCAAGGTCTCTGCTTTAGAATGGCCTTTACATTTGATGGTTTTTAACTTTTACAAAGCTAAATACTATCACTTGAGGGGAAAATAGAAGTAACAATCAACTTTGAACAGCTTAACCAGCTGTAAAGTGATATTTACTAAGTGATTAAACCTAGTTAATGTTTTAATCATTTGCATGGTAGAGGAGGGAGAGGAAAGTAAGATGAAAGAAGTTATATTGCAAGTATCACCATGGAAATCTCCAGCAGCTAGACTTCCACTGCACAAACAAATTTGCCATCTTAGTAATAAAAATTCCTAGTCACAGCCTTGAACATCTCACACACTGCAGAAACCCATCAGAGGAGAGGGGAAGTAACTCCTTACTGGTGATATCATGGAGTTTCCAAAAACGCATTCTCTCAGCTGATAGCTGTAGGAGGCAAGGGTGTGTTATTTTATGCCCATGGCATTTGGGGACCAAAGAGGAAGGGTACAATGAAGGACTGGTCCCCTTCACATAGCTGTCAGTGCTGTGAGCCACTACAATGCAACAGCATAGCATCTGTTGTCATGGCACCATCGAAAACACCTACTGACCTCTACAACACCAAGGTCCCAGCAGTGCATCTGGAAATTCTCAAGGAGGAAGATGTTGTGCCAGATCTTAGGGTTGCCAGATGGTTTCAACAAAAACACCGGACACACTTGACATTACATCACAATCTACATTACATCTTAGTTAGAAAATACCGGACATGTATATTTTCTCAATTTGTTTCCTGAACAGAAAGCTCAAATACTGGACTGTCCGGTTCACCTGGAAACCCTAGACACGGTAATCCCCACTTCTATTGCCCCGCCAAAAAACCTCCCAGTCAGAGGCTGCTCAAATTTTAGACAGAAATATGGGCCCTCCTGTTGTCTCATTTATTAGATCATAATCCCCAAATGGAAGATTTATAACTTTTTATATAAATTGTTTTTAAATTACCTGTTGGTACAATAATCTACTCTGCAATTATAAATGTGCATCGTATTCTCATGTTTTAGCCAAATGTATCTATTAATACAGGAGTATACTTGCAGTACAAGAAAAGCTATCCAGAGTGTGGTACAATCTGTTTTTATACACATATAAAATGCATTGGGACTGTTCCATTGAACAAAACCCAGAGATAAATGTAATCCCAGCTTGTCTGAAGCTTCTCCCACAATTTGGTTCTCTTTGTGCAGCACAGCCATTATAGTGCGGGTTGGAAGACATTTTCTCCAGATTCCTAAGCACTTGAGGTTGCTGTTTTAAACTTAGTATCAAAGGACAGTTTCTTTTTCATCCATGATCTCCAACATTCACTATTAATATAAAAGCTAACACAAATATTTCCAAAGAAAATACGAAGGGCCCAGTTCAGTGAGAGGAAAAATGTATTTCTAGGCAAAGGATGCTGAGAAGACGACATTTTATGCAGTGCAGAAGTTTGGAATATTAATTGCTAAATTGGGATTGCAAGACCTCACAACACATCAGCTTGAAATTTTGTTATACACAATAACCGCTCCGTGGCAAATCAGACAGACAAATAAGTGGGCAAAATGCATCTGTTAATAAGCAACACTAAACTATAAAATTTAACACAAAACATCTACAGGTCACACTGTTTCTTTTAATCCAGTAAAGCAATTCACACTACTCTAATGATAGTCAGAACAAAAGCATATGAATCACTCTGCACTGAGAGGAGACTAAATCTTGTGATGACAAGAAATAACACACCATTGTCTAGCTCTCCATTCCCTATCTGGAATGTGAGGTTCAGGCAAAGTGGAGACTGAAGCATCATGTGCCTAGAGAGGATTCATCCTCTATTGGGGATGATGGAACCTCATAGGTTTGGGAGCTGAGAGGAGAGAACATGATGCACCCCCCTCTCTCCGAGGTTAAGGATGAGAACCAAATCAAATCTTGTTGCAGGTCTGCAAGTCCTAGGGATATGCAACTGAGCAATAAGAATATAGTATAAACTCTTTAAGGCAAAACTTTGTGCTGCATATGCTACCTAGCACAAGGGAACCTTGATCCCTGTTTGGGTGCTTCTAAGTACTAATACAAATGATATTTGAATTAGGGAAAAATTTGATGTTTGAAACTCGGGCTTCAGGGATTTGATGAATCTCAGGCCTTGCCTACTGTCCAACTGATTTAACTCAACTCCACGGACACTCTTATTTTGGTTTATGATCACCTTATTTATGATCTAGCTTAAGCCAGTTTGTAATAGATTTCTGCTAAACCAAAATAAGCTTGGTTTTAAAATGCCGTAAGTATGGCCATCTAGCCTTTGGCACTTGTTTAACAAAAACCATCCAGCTCTATGTAGCTCAGGGATGAGCAATAATTTTTGATGAGAGGCTACTCCAAGAATTTGGTAAGTAGTCAATGGCCACACTCTTCCACGATATTAAAGGAGAAGGTGTGGGCTCTGGGATGGAGGTTAGGTGCAGAAGGGAGCTTGGGGTAAAGGACTGGAGTGCAGGAGAGTGTGGGGGGTCTGGGAGGGAATTTGGGTGAAGAAGAGGGCTGTGATCCAGGGCAGGAGATTAGGGTGTATGGGGGGGCAGGGTCTGGGAGGGGGCATGGGTGCAGGAGAGGATTTTGATTTGGAGGGGGGTTCAGGAGGGAGTACAGGGTCTGTGAAGGGGGTGTGACCTGGAACAAGAGTGCAGAAGGGGCTGCAGAGATTTGGGTTGTGACCAGGGGTAGAGGTGCAAGGTCTGGGAGGAGTTTGTGACCTGGAGGAGAGATATAGGAGAGGGTGCAAGGTCTGGGATGGGGAAAAGGCGCAGGGGTGCATAGTGTTTGAGTTACATGGGGTAGGAGAGCAGGAAGGGTGCAGAGAATTGGAGAGAAGGGCTGGGGTGCCAGAGGTAAGCTTTGGCTACTAAGCTGCTATCTGGCCTGTTCTTGACCAGCATCCCAGCTGGTTCCTTAGCCAGGGTTCCTGCCTTCCATGCCCCTGCACCGGACCGGTTACAGGAGCCGTGTGTGGTTCAGTCTTAATGCGACAAGCCCAGAGGCGGGAGAGGTATGTCACGTGCTGCCTGTCCTGCAAATAGGCAGCTCTGATTGGCCGGAAACTGGTCAATGGGAGCATGCAAGCCCTCTTCTCCCCTCTCCCTGGGCTCAGGTTCAGAGACCTACTCTCAGCAGTAAGCAAGGCTGGGGGAGGCAGGGAGCTTGGCAGGGCTGGGGGAGGCAGAGGCTCCCGTGGGGCAGATCTTTTTGTTTGCTTTTATAGGGATCAGAAGCAGCAGCCCTGGCAATAGTCTGGCACTCAACCATGTCTTTCCCAGGATTTGTTTGATTTGTTTAAAGCTCAATAGGCTTATTATTATTGTTTTATAAATCACAAATATGCTGAAGGAAAAGAACAGCAAACAAGCAGCATATTGCCTAAGAATACATGTTTATAAAGCATTCAAATGAGTCATGAATTAAAATATGGGAAAGATCCTTAGATTAACAGCTATTTATCAGATACCACACATGACCTAAAGACCCCATGAGAACTTGTTCAATAGATACATCTCCATTTGGTGTTCCTTACATTTGAGAGGATTCATTCTAATGATCAATGTACAACACTGGAGCAGTTGTAATCAGAGTATCTGATTAAATATTATTCTCTCTGACAAGCACCAATTTGAATATGTGTCAAGATTATACATGAAGTTTGATTTTTGTTTTTGTATTCAAGCACGATCAGCTTCTTCCAAAATTTAAAAACTAAGCATAATTGGAGCAGTTTTATGATGACCCTCATCCCATGTTTCAATGGCAATAAACTGCACTGTAGTTGAGCACATAAGCATTACAAAATAATGGCGTGGCATACACCATCCATTATAAACAAGCTGAATATTTTACTTGCATTGTTCAATAGTGAAGACGTTAGACGTATTTACATTTAAGTAGCTTAATTAAGCTTAGAAATCAAACCTAATGATTAAACCTCTCTCAGAAATGTTCTTTATCTAACTGGCTATGTACATAGCATGACAAAAAGCACAAAGGCTATGGTCACACAACCATGCTACTATAGTTCTTATGCAGTGGTCTATTATCCAACACAGAGGGGAGCTAAAGTTGTAGGGGTGAAATCCTGACCCATTGACTTTAACAGGGCCATAATTTTACCTGTGCTATACACTAATGGGAATCAGCAATGGGTGCAACTGACCATTGCACGTACAGTAAAACTCCATTAGTCCGGCATCCAATGCTTCAGGACTCCTGATGGTCCGGCACCATCAGGAACCCGGAAGTGCTGGGGCAGCCGGACAGGCTTCCCCCATTCAGCTGCTGCTGAAACTGACCAGCAGCTCAATCAGGGAAGCCGGGAGCAGAGCAGCTGGGGTGCTGCGGGGTTGGTCTCGTAGCGCCGCCCCTCGGCGCTGCGGAACCAACCCGACAGGACCCCAGCTGCTCTGCCCCAGGAGTCCCCAAGTCAGCCGCTGCTGAAACAGATCAGCGGCTGATTCCAGGAAGCCCCGGGCAGAGCAGCTCTGCCCTGGGCTTCCTGGAATCAGCCGCTGATCTGTTTCAGCAGCGGCTGAATCGGGGACCCCTGGGGCAGAGCAGCTGGGGTCCTGCCGGGTTGGTCCCGCAGCACCGTCCTTTGGCGCTGCGGGACCAACCCGGCAGCACTCCAGCTGCTCTGCCCCAGGCATCCCCAAGAGCAGCTGGGGTGCTGCCGGGTTGGTCCCTCAGCCCCGAGGGGCAGCGCTACGGGACCAACCGGGCAGTACCCCAGCTGCTCTGTCCCAGGCGTCCCCAAGAGCAGGTGGAGTGCTGCTGGGTTGGTGCCGTAGCCCCGCCCCTCGGCGCTGCGGGACCAACCCGGCAGTACCCCAGCTGCTCTATTGCAGGCATCCCCGATTCAGCTGCTGCTGAAACTGACCAGCAGCAGCTGAATCAGGGACGCCTGGGGCAGAGCCGGACTATCGTAAGGGGGGGCTCGGAGGGGTCTGGGGTGGCATCCCCTCCCACTCCACTCCAGACCCCTCATAGCCCCGCCTTTTGATAGTCCGGCATATCTGATAATCCGGCACCCCCTGGGTCCTAAAGGTGCCGGATTATCGGAAGCTTACTGTACAAACCATGATAAACTGTGTCCAGCAATGCCCACTGTCAGCAATGAGAAATTTTTCTAGGTTTGACCAGAATGCAGATGTGGAACACTCGCCTGACTTACCAAAGGGTGATAGAAGCATGCTTCAGAGCCATTACATGCTAATACCATGTGGTTGGAGTTAAACAACTTTTGGAAAAAGCTGTTGTAAGAGCTGAAGATGCTGAAATCTGGATGCAGCTACATCATGCGTACTAACCCAATTCATGTTTAGATGTTAATACTTTTTCCTGAGAGCACAGAAGCCTTCATCCCCCATAGAATGGGCTTAGGATGCAAATGCAGCATGCTGAACAGTCTGGAAGGCCTAATTTACAATCCAGAGGTGCCCTGAGATCTGGGGATGTGAAACTCAATTCTTCTGTGCATCCATTAGTTTAACATGGTATAGGAGCTGTTTCCCCATGGCACCATTAAGAAAAGATTTGAGAAACTATTAGTTTCACCGGGTTTTCCATGAGTGAGGCCAAATAGCTCTATTGTTAAAAACGCAAGCAGAGGGTCAGGTGATATTTGGACCCATGTGGGTATACTCAAAAGTATACCCATGTGGCCCAGATACTCAAAAGTACTCATCTCTCTGTGAGTCAGGTACCTAAGTATCTGTGAAGATCTGAGCCACAATCCCTATCCTTGAGCTCACTGAGTGCAAGGACTGCTCAAGGCTATTGCCATTAGTTGCACTAGTCTCTCTGAAAGGAAGTGGCGGGGGCAGGGCCATGGCTCCATCACTTATTATGCCACCCAATGGAGTTAGTCCAAACTCATAGCTGTACTCTGTAAAGGAGGTACAGCAAAAGCTGCCTATGCCCTCACTCTCTGAGCACCCTTATGGCTTGCATCTGACTCATATCCAATGCCTAAAACAACTCAATGAAGCAGTGAACTCCAGCCCCCCCACCTCCCATATTAAATGCTGCATCTTAAAAGGTTTAGATTTTAGGGAGAATAGCAACAATTATACAGGGCACCCCAAACTAATTTCTTTCTCTAACACAAAATGGACAGTCCTTAGCAGGAAGAGAAGAAAAGCAGACTGTGGCATTTATTAAGATCAGTCCAAGGACCCTTTTCAAACACAGAGTAGTAGAAGAGAACACCTACCCCCTTGTTAAATATCCTAAGAAGCTACTTTACCTAGCTTTTCAGTCCCATATTTAAAGAATGATGTTTGCCATTTTGCTCCAATAAGCCAAGAGGCTGGCATTCAATACTGCCACCTTTTTCAGACTTATCAGATAACTCTTCAGGATGAGATGTAGCTAAGGAAGTCTGAGGGACCAGGAGGGAACATGTAACCTCTCTTATGACAATATTTGGGGCCCTAATATACCAAGCCTGACCGTTTCTAATTTGTTTAATTACAAAATTAAAACCAGAACATTAAAAGGCTACAGCTTCAGCACCATCAGTACATGCAGATATCTTAGATATCAGTGCTCAAAGAAAAGCCAAATCATGAAAGAAGAAAATCAGCCACATGCTTGATCTCTGGAGTTATCAGCTGTAATTGCAAATTACAACTAGAGGATACATAGGAGAAAGGTGAATATTTAAATTCTGCTCTCACTGTAAATGAAGACGAGCAAAAAAATTGATTTTTAAAATTCAACTAAACAGACCTCTTTTGTAATAATTTAACTATTTTTTTCCAGGAGCTTGCCTGGCACATGGAGTTATTTTGTAGCCTACAAAATTTATCTCATGAGAATGCAGAAGAAGAACATCCTGAATCCCAAGTGTATCTAACACTAGATAGATTATTTACAAAGTCACAGAAGAACAGAGTGGCATTTACCTACTAGAGAGAGAAGGAGTAGCCACATTCTTCTTAACACAGTTTGATTTTTATTTTATAAAAAAAATCCTATTTTTTTTTTAAACACAACCATATGGAAAAGGAAAAATAGGAACTCTCTCTGGTAGTAACAATGAAACACTTTATATTAACATTATTATATACTTACTTAGCATAAAATAACAGTTCCACTACTATATTGCTAGTAGTATATCCAACATTCCTACAGAGAGGATTTAAAACTGTAAAGGTGAATTTTTCAAATGCTACATAAAGCCTGAGAAACATGATTCTACATGGAAGTCTTGCAAGGAGGAGGGGAAATTAAAACTTAGGTTGTAAATATATTTAGATTAATAGGCACAATCTTTCTGTTATAAGCTGGTACAGTTTAGTGGGGCCCTGATTGCTGGCTGAGACACATAGACACTGCTGCAAATAAAGTAGAAAAAAAGAGAAAGGTGAATATTTAAGCCTAGACCCTGCTATTACAAATACAAACAGATATTCCAGCCCAAAAATGAAATTAAATTGCAGCCCTTCTGTGACCAGTTCCCTGAACTATGTGCTGCAGTAGCAGTTCCCCGCCAACCTCATACCAGGCTACTGGATCTACTACGAGTTTGCCTCCAAGTTGCCTTCTGTGCTGGCATATAGCCCACTTCCCAGATGCTCTGGTGCATTGCCCCCCAGCTCCCTACCCATGTTGAACAACATCATTCACTGATCTTTGCGCAGCATGGAGGTCCGCCTTGCAGAGACGCCCCATGAATGGGCTGAATTTCATTCTAAAGATTCAGAATAATCTCAAAATCCTTTTTCTATTGTCAGCCTGTTTATTTGGACTAATGTTTTTAAGAAGGTATTAGCTCTGTATCATAGAAGGGCCTGATCCGGTGAAAAGAGCAGAACCTGCAATTACCATTGACTTCAACAAGAGCTGAGGCTGCTCTGAACCTTGTGGGACCAGTCCTCATTTGCATGTACATGAAATGTTGATAATTTTACACAAAATCAGGCACACAGCCCCTCCCCCCCGTCCACCTTTTACTGGTAAATTCCTGTAGCTTTTCAGAGAGCCCCAACATGATTAATCTGGCACTGCCAAAATGATGTAACAAATTCGTTGAATTAGGTAACTGCAGATCAATCAGAATGGCTGTATTCATTAATATACCAAGCAAGGAAACAGACAAACTCTCAGCTGCCAACTTCATGGGCTTGATGATCCTGCCACCACTCCACATGACATCAATGGGATGGTGAAAATGAGAGTGCTGTATTTGAGTGTTCACTAGAGCAGGTTTTGACTTTCCATCAGCAGTAAAGTTATATAACAAGTTAAACCAGGCTTTAAAAAACCTAAAACTAACTCATTTTCTTCCCACATAAGAAAACTCTGTACATGGTGGCTTACTGGCAAACAACACATACTCCTTCCCCAAGTGCCTCATAGTCAGTAAGTCAGTATCAACAAATGTGATCAAGATCTTATCAAGAGATCAGACTCCATAGCTTCAGAACAGCTCCACTACCGTGATCAATTTAGCTAGTCTGTTGGGCCCAATCTTCTAAAACGAAAGCTATTTGTAGTCAGCAGAAGCCAAGAGTGCTCAGCAAGCTCAGGAATACTAGGATTCTGTCAACAAATATTTACAGATTTTGTTTACTGGCTGCTTGTCATAACACAAGCAAATATTAGCACTAATAAAGGAAAGCCATAGGTCTTCAATACATTTATTTATTTAGTTAATATTTTAAAGGTATTAATAGTTCACACACTCAAAGATATACCCTAAATATACAAGCCAGTCAAAAAGCAGAGGAATGTATTTTTCCATGATTAAACCATAAACTTTTAACATTTATTAGATTTTGAACATATTACAATTGATTTAACTGAGGAGCTATTGCTTGTTTTAAATTTGGCTTTGTATTTTTATGCCTGAACAGTAAGAATCAGTACCAACAAATTAAATCAAGTGTTTCATTTTTGTTATTAATATGTCCAGTACAAAGAAAGTGGGAAAATTATACATACGTCCGGCATTCTCTATTTGGGCATCTCCAATACAAACGTAGTAAAATACTTTGAGTCATTTTTTCCCCCCAAGGCTATAGTAATTTGTCCTGTATATAGAAAGCTGTTATCTAAGGGCATGATGATACTATCAGAAAAGCATGTCCAGTGATGTACTAGCACTCTAAACTCCCATTGACATGGCCTGATTCACTACCACCCTGCATTGTAGATAGCAATTTTCAATTGTACAAAGTTATGCCAAACTGGCTGTAAAAGCCAAATTCAGCACAGGTAGGTTATTAGTGTCTTAGGTGCATTGGTAGTTATGACATTTTGTCAACAAGAGTTTTTAATCTGGTGCATTTTACAATCGTTCAAAGAATTTACCGAGCCCTGTTCAAGTCAATGGCAAAATGCTCATGTGCTTGGGATCAGGACCAACAAATATTCATATCCACCCAAAGATTACTCTACTGAGAAGAAGCATCTCATTTTTTTTTTTGAATACGTAAGTCAAACATGTAAAGTTGCACTCTACTTTTAAATAAAAATAATATAGCTCGAGTATATTCAGAGAGTACAAGATTTGCTTAATCAACTCTTACAAATTTGTAGTAATGCATAAACAGGTAAAAATATCAGTTAATTCACAAAACGTATTTTCTCTAATTTCCTGAACAGAAATGTTTCTCAACTGTTTATTTTCAAAAATAGAAAGCTTTCTTCTCCAGCGGAAATCAGAAAGTTACATTCCATATAGGGCAACCTGCCATAATGACATAATCCATCTCCTTTGCACTGGCGGTGCCTTGGCTTACCAGGTCTTTGAATGTACATTCAAAGAAAAAAAAACATGCTGACAGTTAACTATGTTCTTTAATTCTTTCAAACTTCTATCTACATTGGAAATCGCTGCATATTTCAGAATGAAAGAAATTATGTTTGTATTTTTCATTCAGAACAAATGCTCTGTCAATAACACACAATTCTTTTCATATGAAGTCAATTTGGGAACCAGAATGAAGGACCGAAGAGAAGACTTTAATATGTTTGTAACATTCCATATTCTCCCACAAACCATCATTTTTGTCACCTCAACTTCACAGCAACTATAAATGATCACATACCTCCAAAGCGCTATTACAGCATCAGGAATAAATAAAATATTCTAATCACCTAGTTTTATTCTGGTTTTCCCCTGTGAATTTGAACTCTCATAAAAACTGCATTCCCAGTGCTTCTGGTCTACTTCTCTTAAAGTACAATGCTGTGGATCTATTATTTCATGGCAGCCAGAGGTCACTCCAAGACAAATGTGTATGCAAGAGCTATGGGCTTTGGATGGGAAAAAAATGGTGATTTTGATTAATCTATTTGTCAGTGATAATGTGGAACACCACTTTGGTAATAGGAACACAAAAGTAAAATACCTCTGTATGCTGAAACCTTCAATACCAGAAGTGAGTAATATTTTCTGTTACTGAAGATTATGCAGCAAACCACGCAAAAGTTACTATAGCAAAACTATTAAAGTAATGAATATATTTATTGATAACTAAAAAGATCAGTGTGAACTTGCAATGAAACTTACCAGAGAAATAATATGCTTCACATTACATAAAGAACAAACATCAACCTGACTAGTTATGAAATAAAACCATTCTTATAACTTAGCACCAAAGCTAAGCATTAATAGCTTTACGCTTCTATGGAAAATGGCTTACTGAAGCAGCAGCTCCCTCCCCCCCCCCCCCCCCCCCATGGGAAGCATATAACTTTGGAGTTAAAGAACTGAGTTTCGCAAAATCAGCTCATTGTCATTGTACAATGTTCCATTATGTTTCTTTCAAAACCATTCTTAAGGATATATTCCTCAATATGCATTTTGTTTTTCCTGTTTGGTTACACATTTGCAGAGGGATATGTAGAAACAGTATTTTGTCAGAACAACTTGCAGTGATTTGAAGAATTATTATAATTCCCTAAAAAAAAAAAAAAAATCACAATGTATGCTATTTTTTCAGCAGAAACAAATATTTTGGATTAACCTATTTTAAAGATGCTAATGATTAATGGATGGTACTTTCTTCTATTCACTTAGTCTTCTCTGTTAAAAAGAGTGAGAATCTTAGCCTCTGTACATGACCATGCTTCCACTGCTCATTGATGTTGGTGTCTTTGACTTAGTGTCTTTGCAAAGTAAGTCACTTCCAAGCATACATTTCACTCTCCAGTAGCATAATTAAATATTAAATTTCAAATAATTGCTTTTTAAAATATGATCTGAGACAGGCTTAGCATTTTTAGTTTGGAAACTAAAATAATAAATTTACAAAGATTGGATTACACAGAAAAAAAGGTTCTAGCTAAATACTGTAATTGATTTATTTAAATATATGCTTTTTTATTGTTTCCTTGCTTTAAAAATATGCTGCAGTGCATAATTCATCAGAGGACCTTGTTAGAAAACAATAGACTATTTGAAAACATATCTTTAAGCTTTTACTATCTCATCAAAAACAATTCTGTGATTTTCTTCAATCTTTCATTGTCCCTCTTGAAAGACTGAGATTTGAAAGCCCTGAACATGTCAGGTTTTAAAGTATCATTTAATAAGTCTCTGATGTCCCTTCTAGTGTTTGGAGCTTTTTTAATCAGAAGTCTATTTTACTGTACATTTCAGAGCGTGAGATTTTATTAGGATTATGCAGTACCTCTGTTTTATGCAATCCACACCATTTTAATGATAACCTCTCCCCCCTGCAAATCATGTGGGTAGATAATCCCTCTCTGACGCTCCAACTTTTATACACACAAGTATAAAGTACACTTGTTCCCGAAGCACACAGTTGATCTGGACACAACCCAAAGGGGAACCTCTCCACACGTGCCTGGTCACTTTCACCACGCGATGAGCTCGGAATCAAAGCAAAAGCTAAGCCCAGAAGAAGCGGCCGGGGACACACCGCGAGCTCTCGCAGTTGTACGGGTGAATACAACGACGCCTCTGCGAGGTAGGAGCCGGCTCAGTCGCGTCTCCCCTCGCCGAGGAAGGTAAGAGCCGAGCCCGTGCAGAAGCAGGGCGGGCGGCAGGGGGCAAGCCTGCACCACAGCCCGGCTGCCCCAGGTGCGGGGGGCGAGGCCCGCCCTACCCGTGTCAGGCTCCAAAGGCGGGTGGTGCGAGGGGAGCCCCGGGTGCCAGCCAGGGGCACGGGACTAGCCCCACACCGCGCCACCCCCCGGCCGCAGCCTCCGCTCGGCGCCGGCTCTCAGCGGGGAGAACGGGCCTCGGCAGGGAAGGGTCACTCGCCCCGGCTCCCCGCTCCTACCTTTCATCGCGGCGATGACCAGACACATCCTCTGTCAGGGGCGAGGCGCGGGCGGCGGGACGGGCTCTCCTTGGGCCAGCGCCTCGGCAGCATCTGCCGCCTGCCAGCCGCCGCCGCCGCCTCCTTCCCCGGCCCATATGAGCCTCCATGTGACCCGCTGACATCAAACCAGCCCCCCCCCCGCCCGCCTTGTTTACACCGCGCGCCTCCTCCCCGCCCTGCCGGGGCTGAGCGGCAGCGCCGCCGGCCACTCACAGGCCGCCGCGCCGCCTCCTCAGCGCCCAGCCGCGCCGCCAACTGTCATTCGCGCCCGCGTGGCGAGGAGAGCGCCCGGGACTCTGGCTCCGCGCGCCGGGCCGGGGCGGATCAGGGCAGGGCTTCGTGCTCCGACTCCAGGCTGCTCCCTGATCAACCCCAGTTCCCGAGCCCGGACCCTCCCCTTCGTAAAAGGGAAGCGCTGCACTGCAGTGCTAAGGAACCCTAGGCCTGGAAGGGACCTCGAGAGGGCATCGAGTCCAGCCCCCCGCCCTCAAGGCAGGACCACGCTCCGTCTACACCATCCCTGACAGATGTCTATCTAACCTGTTCTTAAATATCTCCAGAGAGGGAGATTCCACCACCTCCCTTGGCAATTTATTCCAATATTTGACCACCCTGACAGTTAGGAATTTTTTCCTAATGTCCAATCTAAACCTCCCCTGCTGCACTTTAAGCCCATTACTCCTTGTCCTGTCCTCAGAAACCAAGAGGAACAAATTTTCTCCTTCCTCCTTGTGACACCCTTTTAGATATTTGAAAACCGCTATCATGTCCCTCCTTAATCTTCTTTTTTCCAAACTAAAATAGCCCCTCTCCCCACTTAGCAAACACACACAGCAATGCTTAGGGTCTGACCGACTGACGTGCAGGTGGTTTTCAAAATTATATTAAAACCAGCCCCTCTGAATTACCGATCGTGTTTCTCTCAGCAAAATGCAGCTTGCTCTGCTTTTCACCTCATCTTTCTTCCTCCTTACAGTTCCCCAAAGGGTTGTATTTTGAATTGAAAAATAACCTTTATATTAAGAATAGGTCTCACAATGACAAAGCTACCATTTTATTGGTCATTGACTTAGAGAATGATCTAAGTTAATATTACCATGTATTAATATATTCTGAGTTCATATTCCCTCAATTTACTGTAAAATGGATGAAGCATAATACTGTGATTGGGATTTTTTTGAACATTCTTAATAAAAGCTGTCACTATAAGAACTGTTTCCACGATTAAATTTTGTAGTTTTGATATGCACACTGTGCACACACAAATTCAACTTATTCAAGTACACTATGAGCAAACTATTAGCAAGGACATTCATTTTGCCAAATCTGCTCTGTCTGAAGATGACTGCAGGCCAGGTGTTTGAGACCCTTGGTCTAAATGTTGGGGGGGGGGGAGGGGAGACCTACATTTGAGAAAACATTTAAGTGATGAAGATATATGCATCATACTTAGTAAATATCCCATAATGGATAATTATATCTACTATATATTTGAGAGCGTTTGTGCATGTGTGTGCTTCTGGCTGTAAGTCTGTTGTGAGTCTGTTTGTTCAAGAACTCCTCCTAAATAGTAAGAGCTAGGATCATGACAGCTTCCTCTTACCATAACTTAAAGCAAGGTAAAGGTTTGTTTGTGCCAGGACGACAGGATGTGCCTGGAATGTTTCTCATAAAATGGAAAGGGAGGGGTTGATAGGAGCTACAGTTATACTGTAGAATGACCACAGGGGGTCAGCAAAGAGCCAGAGATGGGGACTGGGACAGCTATAACCCCATTGGGCCAGCAGAAGGCAGGGTTGGATAAAGGGACAATTATCTACTATATATTTCAGAGCATTTGTTTGCTGTTCCCCAGCTGGGAGAGCATGTACCTCCCCCTCCTATTTTCCCTCCCTCTGTTCCTCTTCCTCCCCCCCCTCCCTTGCTCTGCCTGCTGCTACTACAGCAGCCATGGACAGGTGCTTCTCATCTGGCTCCAAGCTGCTGCCCTGAGAAGGGACTGCGACTGTCCTCTCTTCCTGGGGCAACTTGCATATTGAACCCCTCATCCTTAGCCCTACCTTCCGAACAATGATTTAAATGAAGAAAAAAATACTTATTTGAGGTAAGGACCCAAGCAATGGCAGGTAAATCCTCTGGTATTTTTATGAAAGACACAATACAATATGGTATTCTTTACACATGATTATAAGCCACTCAGGCATACCTAGACATTTATCAGGTTAGTCATTCAAAAGAGCAAAGTTTTAACTTTTTATTATTTTCCTCTTTTCAAAATAAATCCTAACTTAAAAGAAATGGACTGATACAGTGATGCTAGAATTAGGTTTCCTATCTTTGGCATACATCATTTGATCTATTTTGCTATTTCATTAAGGACATCCTTACTCTTCAATATGCAGAATAAGGTACTACTCGGTGAGCAAGGGTTGAAGAATACCACCCCAAAATTATGTTTTCTTCATAGTATTTCATGCTTAAAACACATTCAACTAATAAGGCACTGAACAGAAAACATACAAGAAGTGTTGGACTGGATCAAGTTCTGTTGCTATTGTTTATGTTGTTTATAACTTTTCAAAAGCTGGAAAATGTTTCTTTTACATGTGAGTCAGTTATTTGATGCCACCACATTTTGAAATGTAGCTGTACTAGAGTAACTTATAGTAAAGAAAGAAAGAATTATGTCTTAAATGTACAGCAATATAAAGTTAGATAAGCATTTCAGTCTGACACAAGTACTGTTGGACTTAGGCTTGAAAAATGTCATACTTCATTAGTGCCACTCTCGTTGTCACACATTTAACCTTAATGTACATGGCCTTACATTATTCCTGATCTGTATTTATTTCCAATCCAATTGAAATGAAACTGATAATCAGGAATGACAAGTAATGTGCTAAATGGTTCCAATAATAAATGGTCAACACCAATTTTTATTCCTATATCTCATAATATTTGCTTCATATATTTATAGGTTAGCCATTTAATATTTTAAATGTTGATACCACACACGTGAAGGAAGCAGACTTGTTTCCACTGCATTCTACACTTCAATATGATGTTCCCGTCTAAAGCCATCTGCAAAACTGTTTTTCTAGTATACAGTGTTTAACCTACACACACCTCCAATTACCTTTGTATCTTCCACATGCCTTATTCTGATCATCCAATCCAAAACTGACTTCTGTTTTTAACCAAGAGTATTACAGTAATTGTACAGCATTACTTGAATTTAGTCAACATATCCATAGTAAAAAAAAAAAACCTTATTTGCTATCATTTTTCATATCCTGTTCCCACAGTGACAGGCATATGTCAGTTAGCTCATCATTACAATTTACTTGACCAGAATGTATTCTCACTCTTTCATATAAGCAGTTTCCGAAACCTGAATCATGTAATATGAAGAACACTTTTCAGGCATCAGAAACTTACATTACGTTATTCTTGGATTATACATTATATGATTAATCTTAAGATTAAAATATTGTAAATATCCATACATTTGTCAGACAAGAGAAATGACACACATGATTAAATGTAATTCATTCACTGGCTATGGCTCCAAAGACCATATGAATGAATTGAGATCACATTAATGATCCGGTATATGGTTTACACTAAAGACCAGGAGAAGAGTATTGGGTATCATGACAATTCTTTATTCTTATCCTTCCTGCTGACGGTGTACACATGTACACTTGGAATGCTGTTGCTCTGTGGGTGGCATGTAGCTGTATTAAGTAAGTGGAATTTAGGAGTGACTCTCCCTCAGCCACTGCTGGTCCCCTAATAGTGCGTATGTTTACAAGCATACACCTTGAAGTGAAGTAACATGCCCCTTTCTTTGCAACTTCAGGGTAGTTTCTGCTGTAGAGGGAGAAAGGAAGGATCATAACTGGAGGTGGACCTTGCACAATAGAGACCGCTTTACAATCAGACCTTCCCTTGTGCATCTGAGCAGTGGCCAGCCACAATCTGGCCTTTAACTATCCTGTGTCTCTAGGTATAAAATCTATCACCTGGGCTGTTAAGAAGCTGATGTTTGTAAACCAATGAGAGACCCATTTATTAATTCTATAGCAATGATATCTATATTACAGTATATAGATCTTGTAATCAAATTACTGCATGCTGCCTGTTGCACATAGAAGAGAAATTTGCTTATTCCAGAATGTGTATGTGGTATAAACAGCATTAAATAAATTGGTTCAAGATCTGTGCATTTGAAATGTCAGGTAGATCAAAAGTTTATAGACTATGTTTAAAACCTACCCGGAACTTTCATCTGATGGCATTTCATTTTCTCTGAAATGCTCCCAGTTCTATGTACAGATGAAATGATGGTGTAGAGAGGAGGAGCTTTGATTTGTTGGGAACTGGGGAAACTTTCGGGAAAGGGGGAGCTTATACAGGAAGGACTGACTCCACTTAAACCAAAATGGATCCAAATGGCTGGCACTTAAAAATAAAAAGATCACAGAGCAAATTTTAAATTAAGGGCTGGGGGAAAGTTGTCAGTGTGGAGAAGCATGTGTTTCAGGCAGAAGCATCCCTTAAAGAAGGATCTATTAATGAGGATTCTTTATGTCCTAGTCTAGAAGAGAGGATAGAAGATGGAATGATAAAGTATCGGTAGGATCTGATGAAAAATAGACACATTAAAAAGGGGAAACACACAAAAATGAGGAAGTTAAACACAAATTAAAAGGTATGTTGCCAAAAGTGAAATCCCTGCAAGTTGCATGGAAACGTTCTAAAGGCACCATAGTAGAGGCTCAACTTAATGCCGTGGTCACCAACCTGTCCATCGGGAGGGCTCGACCAGTCGATTGCAAAGTGTTCGGGGCCCCCCCATTTCCCTCCACCCCCAAGAAGCCCCACTACCTACCTTCAGCGACAAGGGAGGTAATGCGGCTTCCTGTGGGGTGGAAGGAAGTCAGGCGGCTGTGCGTCACTTCCGGAGTTTTTGGAAGTGTACTGGCTGCTCCCCCTCCCCAAAACAGCCGATGTGGTACCACAACCCAGGTCTGTGGCATGCCGGGGACTTGCTGCTTGGCGGCAGGGGGAAGAGTCCTGGGAGGAGGCGCGCACTGGGGCTTCTCTCCTCTGCTGGGGCGGGGGGAAGAGAAGGGGGAGGGAGAGTCCCGGGAGGAAGCGCGTGCCGGTGACTCCCTGTCCCCACTGGTACCCTGCCCCCCCTGGCACCCTTTCTCCTGCCCCTGCCCCAATACCCTGTCTCCTGCACCTATTGGCACCCTGTGCCTGCCCCAGCACCCACTAGCCCCCTTTCCCAGTACCAGGTCCGCAGCTCCCAACAGCACAGTTGGGGCTACATTAATGAGGCTTGGGGGGAGGATTTGGAGGAATTATTTTTTTTGCATCTCTCTTGTGTAGCCCCAACTAACTTTTCTGTGGTCAGTGGCCCTGACTCAAAACAGGTTACCCACTCTTCTCATAAATAAAGAAAATGCTGAAACTTTTTGTGTTTGACACAAAATTTTATTTAAAAATGAAGCCTGGCCAACAAACCCCCAACTGGGGCCAAGCCCCAATCTGGCCACAGCATCATAACACTCCTTCACCCTTTCCCGACCTTAGATCTGAGCCTATCATACATTGGAAACCCCCTATCCTGAGCCTCTCTAATCCCCAAACTTTTGCACATCCTCAGTCTTGTGCCACAGCACTTCTGCACCATCCACACATTACAAATCTGTGTCCTGAGCCCATCATACTCCCAACCTCCCTGCCCTGAGCCCCTCACAAAACCCCCAACCCAAACTCCTGCACCCTTACAGCCACAGACCTGCTGCTTGCTCAGTACCCCAACCCTCTACCTGACCCCAACACTCTCCAGCCTGGAGCCCCCTCCCCAAGCCAGCATCCCCTTCTCCTCCTCCTCCTGCATCCAAATTTCCTCCCAGAGCTTGCACCTCTCACCCCTTCCCACACCCAAATCCCTCATTCCCACCCCAGAGCCCACACATCCTGTCTCAACCCAGCGAGAGTACGGCTAGAGCGCAGGAGTTTTTCCGGGATTCCAGCGGTATCCCGGAATAACTCTTCTGCGTCCAGGGATGCGTTTATTCTTCCGCTTTTTTTAGTGGAAGAGCAAACATGCTCTTTCAGTAACCCCTGTTTTCCTCATTCCACGAGGAATAAGGGGGCTTCAGAAATAAGGGGTTTTTCTGACATTCGGCCCAGTCTAGACAGGCCAACTGTTGGCTAAACCTCTTCCTACACAAGAATTGGGGGGGGAAAAATCAGCAGTGTAGCCTTACCTTGGGAGTGTATAAGGGCTGGGGATAGCAAGTGAGGAGAACAGAGAGGGCAGGGTTTCAAGGAAGGGGTGGGGCCTTGCGGGAAGGATGGAGCGGTAGATCTTGGCTTGTTCTGACATTTAAAAAATGATCTTGGGCATAAAAAGGTTGGAGACCACTACCTTAATGTATACCCCAAAATTTTAAAAAAATATAGTAAGAGAATCAAAAAAGTGCCACCATGGCTAAACAACAAAATAAAAGAAGCAGTGAGAGACCAAAAGACATCCTAAAAAAGTGGAAGTTAAATCTTAGTGGGGAAAATAGAAAAGAGCCAAACTCTGGCATATTAAGTGTAAAAATATAATTAGGAAGGCCATAAATAATTTGAAAAACAGTTAGTCAAAGACTCAAAAAGTTATAGCAACAACATTTAAAGTACATCAGAAGCAAGAAACCTGCTAAACAAACAGTGGAGCCACTAGACAATCAAGATACTAAAAGAACACTCAAGAATGATAAGGCATTGTGGAGAAATTAAATTAATTCTTTACATCTGGGTTCATGACTGAGGATATGAAGGAAACTCCCAAAATGGAGCCATTCTTTTAGTGTCCCAGACTGAGATGTCACTAGAGGCAGCTTTGGAACAAATTGATAAACTAAACAGGTGCCACAGGACTACTGTTGTTTATAAACAGTAATAAGTCATCAAGACCAGATGGTATTCACACAAGAGTTCTGACAGAATTAAAATGTAAAATTGTAGAGATACTAAGTGCATTTGTAAGCTATCATTTAAATCAGCTTCTGTAAGCAATGACTAGAAGACAGCTAATGTAATGCCAATTTTTAAAACAGGCTCCAGAGATGATCCCACTAGTAAGCCTGACTTCAGTACCATGCACTTAATTTATGAGGAAAGAGTCACCAGTGTTTTTATAAAGGGAAATCATACCTAACCAATCTAACAGAATTCTTTGAGGGGATCCACAAGCACGTGGACATAGTGTACAGGTATTTAGATTTTCAGAAAGCCTTTGACAAGTTCCTTCACCAGAAGCTTTTTACCAAAGTAAGATGTCATGGATTAAGAGGAAAGGTCCTTTCATAAATTGGTATCTGGTTAAAAGATAGGAATAGAGAGTAGGAATAAATGGTCAGTTTTCGTAATAGAGAGAGGTAAATGGATGTCTATATTGGGACCAGTCCTATTCAAGATATTTATTAATGAGCTGGAAAAAGGGGTAAACAGTGAGGTGGCAAAATTCACAGAGCATACAAAGCTACTCAAGAGAGTTTAAGCCCCAAGCAGACTGAAAAGAGCTACAAAAGCTTTTCACAAAACTGAGTGACTGGGCAACAAAATGGCAGATGAAATTCACTGTTGATAAATGCAAAGGAATGCACATTGGAAAACATAATCCTAAGTATACATATAAAATGAGGGGATCTGAACTGGCTGTTAACATTTAGGAAAGAGATCTTGGAGTTATTGTGGATAGTTCTCTGAAAACATCCACTCAATATGCCTCGTCTATTCTAGGACTTTATTTTGAAATAACGCCCCCCCCCCCCCCAAGTTCGAATTTATAAGATGTGTGTCCGTACTACCAAGCCCATTATTTCAAAATAACGGGCCATGGAATTTGAACTCTGTGCTCCTGCTTTTCACAAGGAGTAACACTAATTCCCAGATAGTAATTTCAAAATAACATTAGTGTGGATGCTCCGATGCCGCTAATTTGAATTTATTGGCTTCCCGCAGTTCCCAAGAGTGCTTCCCGGGGCTCTAAGTCCAAAATAGTGCATCCACATTAATGGAGTGTACCTCAGACTAATTTCGAGGCTCCCCTGAAGTGAGGAAATGCTAGTTTGAATTTGTTAAATTGGGAGTTCTTAAACTGAATTTATTAATTTTGAAATAGTTTCCTAGTGTAGACATGGCCTAAATGGTGGCAGTAAAAAAACTAATGGAGTGTTGGGAATCATAAAGAAAGGGATAGATAATAAGACAGAACATTTCAAATTGCCTCTGTATAAAATCATGAAGCCCACATCTTGAATGCTGCTGCAGATGTAGTCGTATCTTCTCAAATAAGAAATATTGGAATTAGAAAAGATCCAGAATAGGACAACAAAAATTATTTGGGTATGGAACATATGCCATTAATAAGACTGGGACTTAACACTTTGGAAAAGAGACAGCTAAGTGAGGATGTAATAGAGCTTTATAAAATCATTACTGGTGTGGAGGAAGTAAAAACTGAAAGTGTTACTTATTTATCATAACACAGTAAGTAGGGGGCAATCAAACACAATTAGTAGGCAGCAGATTTAAAATAAAGAAAAGGAAGTATTTTTTCACATAACACACAGTCAACTTGAGGAATGCCTTGCCAGAGTATGTTGTGAAGGCCAAAATTGTAACAGGATTAAAAAAAGAACTAGATAAATTCATGTAGAATAGATCCACCAATGGCTTTAGTCTCTGTTTGCCAGAAGCTGGGAATGGGTGACAGAGGATTGATCACTTGATGATTACTTGTTCTCTTCTTTCTCTCTGACACACCTGGTATTGGCCTCTATAAGAAGACAAAATACAGTACTGGGCTAGATGGATCTTTGGTCCGACTCAGTATGGTCATTCTTATGTTCTTACAAAAAGTTTTTATTTAAAATCAGCCTGAAGTTTTTATCACAAATTGGTAACATTATCAACATTTTTCTTTATTGTTTTCGTGTATTTTATTATTAACAAAATTATTAGTTTATCAAAAATCCAGATTTTAGTAAGAAAAATGTTTTCAGTAAATTAAAAACTTCAGTGATTTCAAAGCAGATAAAAACATACATTTTAATTTTGCATAAAGATATCAAAAAATGGGCAAAAATAGGCTTCTTTCTACTAGTGAATTGGAAAAAATTTGAAATTGCAAAATTTTACAAACACTGATTTCCCATTTTTAAGGAGCTCCAAACTTTTGGCCAAAACTTTGGGGAGGGCTATCACTAATGAAAGGTAAATATAAGCAGTTTCTGAGATAAACACTGGCAGAATACTGGTAGTTTAGGAGTTTAATACAGAGAATTCTGGTAACTTTTATAATGCATAACTAACTCCAAAATGGGAAAGCCACTTTTTAATGTCTTTTGCTCTTTTCACAACAATATATCTGGGCACAGTGAGGTCCAAATAGCCACATTTTTTAAAATATGCACACACAGAAGGCATAGCTACACTGCTGCTCTCAGTTGTTAGCCCCCTAGCAGTGCTCACTATTTAAAGGGACACTACCCAATTCTTATATGCTATATATATGGAGGGAGAATTATAGTCCCTAAATCTCAAGATTAATTTCTCTGCAGCTTTTCCTAACACTTTAACTCAACTGATTTATTTGTAACACTACAAGCAGTTCATCAGCAAAGCTGAAAATAACATGGATCATCGCCGCTCAGGTACCTCTTTTGCTGTTATTTATAATGGACTCTAGTACTTCTAAATTGCCATACTACCTTGTTTCAAATACTGTACGTTCCAGAGTTCTTATTTGTGCAGCATGCCTTTATACCACTCCCAATGTGAGACTGGCTATATGTCACCATCAAACCATTCTGTGAACTCTACCACTAGCTTCACGTGGTACCTTATTATTCACTTCCTTTCTTGAAATGCATTATTTCTGTGCTCTGTTCAACTGCTGCTGCAGTTCTGCACTTGGTTGAAATAAAGTACAGACACAGAATTTGCAAGTGCTTTGGAGCTCTGGATGAAATGTACGTCTACAAAGTCATTATCATTATGATCAGATAGACATGAGGTTGGCAGTGAAAGGCTTGAGAGATGTAGTCAAATATATTGTCACCCAAACTCCTCCAACCTTGAAAATCCTTGAAAGGAAATCACACATTTACTGTGTCTCCAAATGCAAGATGTCTTCCTAATCACTTTTAATCTTAAATATACTAATGTTAAGATTGCTGTCACTGACTGCATATCAGACCATGATGTTAGAGAGTGATTGCAAACAAATGTATCAAATAGCATTTGATAGCGTATGCGAGAGCCCCCAGATGGCAACTGTTATTGGTCA
The DNA here is from genome assembly GCF_052426305.1 of Pelodiscus sinensis. Classification (NCBI taxonomy): domain Eukaryota; kingdom Metazoa; phylum Chordata; order Testudines; family Trionychidae; genus Pelodiscus; species Pelodiscus sinensis. Next base: position 4,059,226 of record NC_143065.1, read on the forward strand.
TTCTGCTGAATTGCAGAGTCCTTGCTTGAGTTTGTTTATAAAAGGGGAAAATCAATTTAAAATATATTCCTTAACTAAAATTGTCACCTATTTGGAGTCCCAAATTATGAGAAGTAACGGGATCATTTTCCTCATTCTCCACTAAAAATGTTGTTTTATAAGAAGCACATGGGATCCTTTTGGGGGGAAAGCAATACGCCACAAAGAATACAAAGTAAAAAGCAGTTTCTGGAGATAAGCACTGGCAGATTGCTGTAGTTTAGGAGTTTAGTCCTGCACATACCTGTCCTGCCAACATTGGTATAGTTACTGGTAGTGCCTTTTTTTTTTTTTTTTAAGTGCCAGTACTAGGGTTGCCAATGGTTTTGTCAAGGGGGTGGGGGAGAAAAAAGCCAGGGAAAAACTTGCCAAGGGTGGGCGGGGAGGGGGAAGGGAAGCAGCACTGATTACTTGTCTGTGGCTTGGTCCATTCTAATGGCCAGTTAGATTGGGCCCAAGTCGGGGAGACAGGTTCTGTTGGTTGCAATTCCAATGATCCGAGGCTGTTACTTGACAGGATGAAACCGAAGCTTCATGATAAGATACCGCATCTTTTATAGGAATCCCTTCTCATACCAGTCTATGGATTTGTTGCAAACTCACAGTGTGTGTCTGTTGTCCTTCTCAAGTCAACTACAATTTAAAGATTATCTTGTAGATTGCTCACCCATACCAGCAACTGGATCAACTCCCTTTGCTGACAGTTACACACCGTCTCAACAATCATGACAAGTCCCCTATTGATCCAGACGGCATCTCAAAGAAAGCATTCTACCTAAAAGTTCACACTCTGAAGGCAAATTGATTATTGTAGTGAAGCAACTCCAGAACTTCCTGGAATCTTCAAGTCCTTTTGACTCTAGCCACTTTGGTTTGAGGCATGGCTAGAGTATGGAAACATCTCTCTGATAATGTTGGTTGATTACCAATCAACCATATCCCTGGTGGTGGATAAAAAGACATCATCATATCTATCATGAATCTGGACTCCTAGCATGAATGTGGAATTTGTGTGCGAGTCTTCTGTCCCCTTCTTTCTGAGAGAGCCCAGATTAGTATTGGAGAAATTTTTTTACCAACCTGAAGTCTTTAGCATAGGGTACAGCACAGGGTTCTGAGTGATATTCCTTTTTTTTAATGCAGGCATTGGAATGAAGAGGGTTAGAGCAGAGGTGACATCTGGTTGTACTATGTCTAACAGACTGAGATACTGTACATAGAGTGGGGAAGCAATGGTAGAAATTATATCAGCAGTATCATTTGCTGAAGTCTGCCTGCCATTTTATTCCATGATTCACAGACAAGATTGTTTCTGGTCACCAGCTGTTTCTATACAAATAGTTGCTCAGCATGGTTTTTATCATCTGCCCTTGGCAAAGAGAACACATGTTATGGTTGAATGGGATCCTCAGTATAGCTTGGCACCTTATGGTTATATTATTTTGTGGTACATCTTTATGCTATTCAGGTGTCTAGTGTGAAATCCAGAAGCCCAATGATTAAATGGCATTTCTCTGCAAGAGCACATCATTACAGTACTCCATGATTTGCACTCACTAGCAACTGATTTCCAGTTGGCTGAAGTCTTGGCAGCTTGAGAGAGACCACTTTTTTCTTCATATGCTAATGCAGTAGTTGCAATTACCTGAGCTGCTGGACATAACATCTCCTTTCAATTAGAGAGGGCTAGCAGCAAAACATACCCTTACCTTTAGATATGGTGCCAGCTGCTTATTTTTCCATAGGTGAAGACGAGTATTTGGGGGTGTGTGTGTGTGGAAAATGAGACTGAGCAGAGGCCATGTGCTTTGACACTGTGATACTTTTATGTATCTATCTTCAAAATTGTTAGGTATACTTAAAATTGTGTTTTTAATGCAATGTTGCTAGAAAATTATATAGGTGCAGTTGGAAAGAACTCTGAATAAAAACAAGCCAGGACCTAATAGTTCAACCTATCTTTTCCCACAGGGAGTAGCATTTGTAGTAGTCATATTGAATAGAAGTAGTTGTCTACCCCTAAATATACCAAGTTTGCTTCTCACTTCTCTCAAATTTTGGCAAAATTAATCTAAACTCTATGCCAGTGTTTTGATTCCCTCTGGTCATGCCATATCCATCCATCCATCCATCCATCCATCCATCCATATAAATGTGACAAAAAAATCTCATTTTCAATGTGTGATTAAGAACAGGACTTCAATGGGACAAATCAGTTCTCTCTACTGTAAATGCTCTGAGAACAAATATGGAAATTATTTTGCTTTCATTGGAAAATAGATGTTTCTATCCAGTCAAGCAAACTAATCAATTATTCTGCGTTATGAAGTACTCTTTTTATAACTATTGACATTTCAGTCAGTTGTGCCACATGTCAATAGTGGTTTTCCTGCTCACATTTAAACTACAGTTTACTGGACAGGATTCATCTAAGTTGACATTGTCTGATCAGCAGCATATTCCCTGCCCCCTTGAGCATATACATTATTTATACAGAATTGCATTGAAGAATATTTTTGCTAGGATGAAAACAGTTAAGGCTTATTTTAATGTTCTGATACAACATATAAGATTAATACCAAATATGCTTTCTAAAATAACTGAAGTTTTGTTTAATATCACTCTCCACTGTTACTTTTCAAACCACTTACCATGAGGTTCTAAGCTTATCTGACTCCTGTTCTTCAAACACAATACTTCTGACTACACACATCTTAAGCTCTGCATGTATCTCTTTCCCTTCAGTTCCTCCCACAGATTAATTCTGATCTCTAAAATGTTAATGATTTTTGGCAAGGCTAGAAGTGTCTCTAATGACATACAGTTACAGTATATCACTGTTCATTTCTTCCATCTCTTCCCTCTGTTGGTAACAGGCAGACAGTTTTTCATGGATCAAATATTACTGCTGTAATAAAACTTCAGGCCTAGCCCTGGAATCTTCACTTAAGACACCCTTCTATACTGCACCAGATTTTGTAATTTACGGAAGAAAGCTTATTGTACAGTGAACAATAAAAAAAATTGATACGCAGGTTTGTATGAAACATTTTCCAAGTGACAGCTAATTATAATTTTAAGGCATCAAGGATATAATACATTTTAATGATTTTATTTTAAAATAAGCCTCCAAATATTGAATGAAACAAACAAAAGGCTACCTACCTACCTACCTACAATGACAAATAAGCTGCACAAACAGTGATACAGTTATTGGGAGTGAAATTCATACAGATCATTCTCTTGTATAATTACAGTTATCAGACATGATAAAGTATCATTGTTGAAGGATATTAGTCTTTAGTGGATGCAAAATAAGATGATTCACTGACAAAAGGAAGCTAATTATTAGGGAGTATTGTTTTGATAACAATTACCAAGTTCTGAAGAGAATACCTTCCGAAAGAAAGAAAGAAAGAAAGAAAGAAAGAAAGAAAGAAAGAAAGAAAGAAAGAAAGAAAGAAAGAAAGAAAGAAAGAAAGAAAGAAAGAAAGAAAGAAAGAAAGAAAGAAAGAAAGAAAGAAAGAAAGAAAGAAAGAAAGAAAGAAAGAAAGAAAGAAAGAAATTGATTACAAAGCAGAGCATATAGGACAGACCACCTACAATGAATGATGTATTGCTTCATATAAATCATATCTGGTTTTCCAACCTAAATTTATATTAAGTTAGTTGGAGGTTACAATTTTTATTTTATGTATTTAGAAACAAGCCATGGAAAGGAGTTATAAATGTCTCTTATCTTAATAATTTAGAATGTACTACTATTGGTTGCTTGATAAGAATGAGTCTCAACTCAGGATTTAAAACTCATTAGCATACCTTTATCTGACAGAAAGGAATTTGCCAAGGATTTTTCACATAGGCACATCATTCCTGATTATTTCAATTCAATTTTAAAATGATCTTTGACAGGGCTACTGAAAGGCTTGTCAGGGAATAGAGAAACATTATGACACTGTTTTCCTTTATCCCTTTCCAGAACATAAAATAGGAGGGGTGGTTACTAGAATAAAGGCTAATTTAAGACACAGTTAATCTTCACTTTAAGGCTGTTATAACTTGGAGGGCTGTAAGGGATGTACCTCTAACAGACAGCAGCAGTAATTTGACTCACAACTGTATTCATATTTTAACACCCCCACCCCCATAAATACTTTTGTTTGAAAGCAAATATACTGCAGTGGTGGTGTACATGGTTAGTGGATGTGCTTGGATCTGAAGACATTTTTAAAATATCAAAATATTATTGAAAATTATGCTCAGTCTTTTAAACTTATTCTGTTAATTATTAATTATTATAATAAAATAGAAATCAAGATAGCATTTTTACTGCATTTAGTTAAAGAGCTTAAGCTTGTCTGTCTCCTATCATAGGCAATTTAACCTAATAAATAAAAGAGTGCATGTGTGATTTTCAGTTAGGTGTGTCAGAGGATATTGCACATGTAACTGCCACTGGGTGGATTTGAACCTGGGATCTCAAAAGCTTAATATAGAAGCCTCTACCCTTTGAGCTAAAAGCTAGCTGTCTCTTGGCCTATGCTGTAGAGGTCTCTGAGGGCTCGTCTAGACTACGCGGAAGATTTGAAAGAGGATATGCAAATTCTGCGGGAATTTTCGTATCCTCTTCTGATCTCACTTTCAAAAGCAGAGCTCTTCTTTTGAAAGTGAAAGTAGTTGGGATGCAGCTTTTTTGGCAAACCCCTCCCCTTTTTCGAAAAGCTGCTATTCCTCAAAAAAATGAGGTTTACGTGTCTTTTCGGAAAAGGGGGGGATTGCCGAAAAAGCCGCGTCCCGACAACTTTCACTTTCAAAAGCTCTGCTCGCATGGAATTTGCACATCCTCTTTCAAATCTTCCGCGTAGTCTAGACATAGCCTTATTCTTATCTGTTGCTGTGGTCTAGGTGCCACTCCATGGGACAGTGAACCATACAAGGTATGTGGGTTACACACATACTTACATGATTTGGATATGTTAACAACATGACACCATCATGTTTCTCTGCCCCTCAGGGTCTGATTCAGAACCGATGGAAGTCAAAAGAAACACCCTCATTGAATACTATTGAATTTGGATCAGGCCCTGTAATTGGAATTGAATAAAGATTTGATCAATATGAACTGGCATGGTTGCTTACTCAGAAGTGGCAAATCCAAGAGAAAGTTATGCAGATCATCCCAAATAGGTTTATTTCACTGCACTCATATACTGTATTATACTGCATATTTTTCAGAAGTATGCAGTATAATACATATGTCAATAATATGTGAGTATTTACGAGGTTCCCTATTAAAAGACCCTCGTACTATGTTTTCTATCCCTTAGCCCATAGGTTCTCAAACTCTGGTTCCGTGGACATTCAGTGGTCTGTAAGCTTCAATCAGGTGTCCATGGATAGTTTCCTCCCAGGTTCCAAGGCAGAAAACCTTCCAATCGAAAATGAACTGATTCTTGAACAAAAAGAACCAACAACAAATGACACTGAAGAACATCTTGCTGCTCTTGAGCAACAGCAGTTTGAAGATTATTTCTACCCATAATCCTTTAGGAAATGAAATCAGTGAGCTGCCCTTTTGTCCAATTAGGCACAAGAATTCTTGTTGAAGCTTTCTTGAGACAAAACATTATGACAGACTTCAAATTCAAAGTTTTGGATTCAAAGACCTGGAGAGTATCCAGAATTTGCAGACAAAGCAGACTTCCCTCAACTTTTCTCACAAGATCAGGCACATCCATTTCATTGGAAAGGTAAGGGCATGGATATTAAAATATGAGTTGTGTGCTTTTATTTGTAGAACAAAATAATTTTATTTATTAAGGGGGTTTGTTATATACTGTTTTTATTCAAAGAGATTTACTTTAGCTAGTGATTAGGACAAACAACATTTGAAAAGACAAGCTGCCAAGACTCTCAGCAGTTTTCAAGTGGCGCGCACGCACGCGCACACACACACAGTTTGAGAACCACTACCTTACACTGTAAAGCCAGGCTGCCTTATGAAAATGACTCCAACTGTGTGAGTCTAGAGAGGAAGAGGAAAAAAATAATGGACAAATACTGGAAACCTCTACAATTCAGTTCTTAAATGAAAAAAAACCCAACACAATAGGAGAAACAAAGTGCCACTGTGGCTTAACACAGAAGTAAAAAAAGCAGGGAGAGATACATAGACATGTGGAAAGTAGAATCACAGTGAGGAAAATAGAAAGGAGCATAAATTCTGTCAAATGAAATATAAAAATATAAGTAGAAAGGCCAAAAAGGAATTTGAAGAACAGTTTGCCAAAAACCTCAAAAATTAATAGCAAAAAAATTTCTAAGCACATTAGAAGCAGGAAGCTGGCTAAACAGCCAGTGGGGCCATTGGACAATCAAGACGCTAAAGAAGTACTCAAGGGCAATAAGAACATTGTGGAGAAACTTAATGAATTTCTTGCATCAGTCTTCATGGCTGAGGATGTGAGGGAGATTCCCAAACCTGAGCCATTATTTTTAGGAGATAAATCTGAGGAATTGTACTAGATTAAGGAATCATTAGAGGAGGTTTTGGACAAACTGATAAACTAAACAGTAACAAATCACCAGGACCATATGGCATTCACCCAGAAGTTCTGAAAGAACTCAAATGTGAAATTGTGGAACTATTAACTGTGGTTTGTAACCTATACTTTAAAACAACTGGAAGATAGCTAATGTGATGCCAATCTTTAAAAAGGGCTTCAGAGGTGATCTAGCAACCACAGAGTGGTAAGTCTAACTTTAATACTGGGCAGATTGGTTGAAACTATAGTAAAGAATGGATTTGTCAGACACCTAGATGAACATAATTGGTTGGGAAAAGTCAATATGTTTTCTTGTAAAGAGAAATCATGCCTTACTAATCTACTAGAGTTCTTTGACTGAATCAGCAAGTATGTGGATGGGGGCATCTAGTGGATATAGTATATTTAGATTTCCAGAAAGCCTTTGACAAGTTCCCTCATCAAAGGCTCTTAAGTAAATTGTCATGGGATAAGAGGGAAAGTCCTCTCATGTACTGCTAATTGGTTAAAAGATAGGAAACAAAGGTTAGGAATAAATGGTCAGTTCTCAGAATGGAGAGAGGTAAGTAGTGGTGTCCTGCAAGGGGATATACTGAAAGGAATCCTATTCAACATATGATCTGGAGAAACGACTAAACAGTGAGATGGCAAAATTTGCAGATGATATTAAACAGCTCAAAATCGTTAAGTCCAAAACAAAATGTGAAGAACTACAAAAGAATCTCATAAAACGAGGTGACTAGGCAACAAAATGGCAGATGAATTTTAATGTTGATGCATATACAAAGTAATGCATATTGGAAAAATAATCCCAACTATGTGATTAAATGATGGGGACTAAATTAGTTGTTACCAGTCAAGAGAGAGATCTTGGAGTCATTGTGGATAGATCTCTGAAAACATCCACTCAATGTGCAGCAGTAGTGAAAAAGGAAACAGAATGTTAGGAATAATTTAAAAAGGGATAGAGAATAAGACAGAGAATGTCTTATTGCCGCTATATAAATCCATGGTACATCCACATCTTGCGTACTGTGTGCATATGTGGTCACCTCACCTCAAAAAAGATATCCTGGTATTGGAAAAAGTTCAGAAAAGGGCAACAAAAATGATTAAAGGTATGGAATAGCTGCCATATGAGGAGAGATTAATAAGACTGGGCCTGTTCATCTTAGACTAAGGGGAGACATGATAGAGGTCTATAAAAGCATGGCTGATGTGGAAAAGTAAATAAGGAACAGTTATTTATTTGCTCTCATAGCACAAGAACTAAGGGATCACCAAATGAAATTAATAAATAGCAAGTTTAAAACAAACAAAGGGAAGTATTTCTTTACACAATGTACAGCCAACCAATGGAACTCCTTGCCAGAGGCTGTTGAGAAGGCCAGGTTTTTAACAGGGTTCAAAAAAGAGCTAAATAAATTCATGGAAGATAAGTCCATCAAAGTCTTATTTTCCAGGATGGACAGAAATGGCATCCTAGCCCGTTTCTCAGAAGCTGCAAATGGCCAACAGAGAATGGATCACTTGATTATTAACTGTTCTGTTCATTCCCTCTGCGGCATCTGGCATGGGCCACTGTCGGAAGACACGATACTGAGCTATATGGACCTTTGGTCTGACCCAGTACGGCCATTCTTATTTTCTTAGAAAATTGTATATATAATATTGTTGTAATTATAAGAGTATATGTTTCACAATCTACCAGATGATCAAAGGAATTATCTTATTATAAAGATGGGATTTCCCATTCCACAGTGTCAGAAAGAGCATGTGTTTGTAGCCTTTATGATTCCATTTATTACTGGATGTTAAACCACACATCGTGAGGGTACATTCCCTATGTTGGTATAATCCATGTGATAAATTGTGGAATCATTTTATAAGCTGCATTCTTCATGCACTTTTAATAGCTCTACATGTTCTTTGTCCACTGATTGTACTCTTATTAACAAAATCTCTGGATAGTTTTTGAATGGCTGTTTGGTAAAATCTGGCAGATTAAAAAAAATGCTCTCACAAAGTGTCACTATTTTTAGGTACAAAACGAGCAACATTCAGTCCTGGATCAGAGACAGCACAAACACACACACACACAGTTTTCACTCACGATATTAAATATGTGATCTTCTAAATAGTTCCTTTATTCTTTCATACCTGCTTTCCACCACTTGTACATCAACACTAATTATAATCCCTGCTATTGCTTGTATATGGTTGACATATATCAGCCTCAGAGAAGAAAGTTTCAGAAATCTGATTAAGTGAAAACAAAAGATTTCTATTACAACTAATTTGCAGCCTTAGCTATCATTTGTCATTGCAGCTGTTATAAAACAGTGTGTTCGTATATATGTTATGTTAAAAACAAAATATATTGTGAAATCAACGATACTACTCCCATGTAAACAAACAGGATTATTTAATTTAGTACATGGCTGACCTTCTCTCCTGAAGACTACGTAAAGATCTGGGTGTTTGGGATTATTTCAGAAAGCTGAATCAGGAGAAATAATAAGAGGTCTACATAAAACAATGAAAAACTAAATAATATGACAAAATGTTTGAGAAAACTCTGACTAAACAAGAGAAAGAGCAGAAAAGGCTTATCAGAAGATAAAAGATAAGTTAAATTTCAATGTTAAATGATAGCAGCAAGAAGAACCTCAACAATTGGCTGATCAAAGAGAAAGTGGTAGACTCTCCGCTGTTGAAGAAGAGCTAGAAGGGATGGAAATTAACTCTTCTGCAAATAACTGAATGGCTAGCATGTGCTGAATGAATAGCCAACACCAGTGCTGCACAAATCCCTGAGATGAAAATGGAAGTTCGATCACTCACAATAGAGGAACTGAAGAAAGCCATCAAAGGAGGTGGAGAATAACGAAAGATCAGAGGCAGTGATGAGAGCAACACCAAAATGCTAAACTGTTCTAAGGACAAAGCTTTTGAAGCACTACAGAAGATACGCAGCACAATCAGAACAGGAATTGCTATCCAATAGGAACAGACGTACCACTGTGAACCTGCAAAAGAAGGGCAACCTAGCTCACTTTGGAAACTGGAGAAGACTCACCCTATTTGCACCCAGCAAAGTCTTTTTTCAACATTGTTCTTAATCATACTGAAGATCACACAGAGGAAAACCAAAGGAGATTTTGACAGAGGCAATTGGTTAGAGATCACATCTTCCCACAGCATGTTATTGAATAATGCAAAGCACTGAAAAGCCTCTGAGCTTCAGCTTTGTGTTTAAGGAGAGAATATTTGATCAAAACTATCAAGACATCATCTTGGCTCTTCTGCACATCTATGTTAAATTTGATAAACTATACTATGTGCATTGTACAGTGAAAAGCAGACATAAAATAAATAAGAGTCATCAAATCATGGTACTTTATACTTAAGACCAAATGACACTGCAGGAACACAAATCAGAGCACTTGGCAGCTGACTCAGCATTTTGCTAAAAATAGGTAAATATCTAGGCATGCTGGTTGGTCCACACTGGTACAAACAGATGCACAGTAAAAGCATAATCTGGCTTAAACTCTGAGGAGAACCCTGAGACATTTCCAGTGACCTATGTGGGGTTTCCTCCCAAATGATGAAAGCAACCGCAATCAGAGTACCTGTACTGAGTCTTCTGACACTTCTGGAAGGGAACCTTCCCAGTCATGATGTATGCCCGCTGTTGTGGTGCCCTTGAGGACAAGGGTTTCCAAACTACAGGCTGTGACAAATAAATACCATTGCCAATACAATGGGGTTTCTGCCAAATCTTATGGACTGTGTATGGTTGCTACACATTTTCAGGATGTGAAAGAACAAAACTTGAAATTACAAAATTGGAATGAAAAATACATTTCCCTGAAGAAACCATTATGGCCCAGTCCTATCTGAGCTCCATGCAGAAGGATTCAGCTGGTTGCAGTCTCTGGGCCTTCAAACCCATCTGTAGCTTGCAGTCAGTGTGTAAGTGTCTTAAAACTAACTAGCACGGTGACTGTGTCTGCACTAAGTGTTTTCACTATGTGGCTGCACCTAGGCAACTGTGTTGGAACCTAAAAGCTCATTGTAGATCAAATCATATGCTTCAAGAGTGGGATATTTTAAAAAGAAAAGTCTCTTTGACTTGGGTATAACATCTGCTCCTTCACAACCAAACTTTCAATGATGCAGCTCTCGAGATATCCAGTATCGACAGATAATGCTGAATTCTGCCCCGTGACAGGGCGTCTGCTCCACGCTGGCTCTATATGGGTGAAACCCAGCCCTGGGAGAGGGCTAAGGCAGCAAAGTCCCACAGCGGAGGCAGATACTGCCAATTAGGGCCCAGCTGGGGCTGTATAAACATGGGAGGAGGACAGGCTCTTGATGTGGATCAGGAAGGACCTACCTGCCAGGGAAGTTAGAGGCTTCCTGACTTAGAGCAAGGCTGGGGAAAGTCAGGCAGAGCTGGGAAAGCTCTGGTCAGGCAACTTCCCAGGCTGCATGGTCTGCAGCAAGGCCTGAGACTACTAGGGTTGCAGAGAGGCAGCAGGTCCACCTCTTCCCCCTTGCCAATGGGGTGGCCATTTCAGACGGCAGTTTTCCCTGAGGTAAGGGGCTAGATGAAGACTGGCAGTGGGTCACTGATGCAAGGTGGGCATAGAGGGTTGGGTGTCCCCAGAAGGGTAGGGCCCCAGAGTGTGGGAGCACTGTGGTAGGGCAGTACCCAGGAAGGAAGAGGGCCACAGTCTAGGGAGTCGGGGGTCATAATATACAGTGGTTCAGAAAAAAACAGGTAACAGCTAGTGAGATACCAGCTGCAAGGGAGCGTTCCAGTATTGCAAAGCTAATTCGCAGAGTGCCCAGCAGGAGGTGCCTGTGGTGGCGAGTCACACCCTGTTACACGCCTGTTGAAGTACATGGAGAGATACACGTGTGACAAAGACAGCATTTGGTTGACTGTTTGTAGATTTCTCATCTCAGGTGAAAACACTCCGTTTTCTAGGGATATTCCTTCCACCTCAAAAAGTATCAAATGTTACTTTTATGTTAGATGGAGAGTTAGACTATTTCGTACCCAACCACTTAGGTCCTTTAATTTCCATCTTCTCAAGGATGAACAGAAGAGCAAGCTAGAGAGGTCAGTGCTTGGGATTAGCTAGTCCCCATAGTATGATAATGTCTCATATAAAAATTCTTTCATGTAATGCAATACTGGATCAGCAGCAATCCCCCAAAGTTATGCAAGCCACTGCTCTGTCATGTTACAGCTGCTCACTGCTAGTGTATCTGACAGATTCTTGACATGATCCAAAATACAGCAAAGATATACAAACAAACTTGAAAGACAACAGTAACATGATCCGCTGTATGTTCTCTGTTCTGCATGATAGGGAATCTCACTAGAAATAGAATTAAATATTTCCATCATCTTGCAGAACAAAAGAAACTGACAGGAAAGTACCAACGAGGGCAACAAGCATTTCTCCAGCTCCTCCTTAGTGATGTGCAATGTGTATGCAAATACCAGAGTTAGGGGAATCATACTGCAGTACTTTTATGCCTTACAGTACGAGAGTAGGTATCAACAAAACACTAACTGGAGCAAGGATATTTCAGAGAACCACTGTCTCTTTTGCATCTTAGAAGAGGTGGTTTGCTAGCTTCCAGATTATTTTTTCTATATCACAAAGAATTACATAGTATTAACATCTCTATTCACTTATGCTGTAATGCACCAGCTTCAGTTTCATACATGTACTTTTTAAAAAACTATGAAGTTGTACAGTAGAGATGGAGGCAGGAGAAATTAACAATGGAGGGCTGAATCTTATCTCAACTAAATGAAATCGTTGATCAAGTATACCTGATAAGCAAGTATTCTCTAATGTCACTGTCAAAATAAGTGGGTGAAGTTGCATCATTAATAAAACTTGATTTCTTCAGACAAAATTATATCTCCTACTCTGATCAAACCTCCACTTGTCCAAACTGGAATGATTGGTGCTTGGTCTTTGTTTTTTCTCCATATCCAAAAACTAAGCATATACTCAGGGCTGGCTCTAGGTTTTTAGCCGCCCAAAGCAGAAAAAAAATTGGCTCCCCCCCCACACACACACTTTTTCTTGGCTTTTACACGTTTGCACTTTGCAATGGGGTTTTTTTTTTTTTTTTACTTAAAAAAAATGAAAACAGAAAATGTGTAGTTAGTGAAATAAAACAATTTCCTACTAGTGTACTCATTTAATTTTAACAAAATCACAATTACAAACAATTTGGGTTTAACTATACACTGTAATAAACAACGATAGTGTCTTCTCTAAGCACCCCTCACTCCCGACCCACAGCCCACAGCCAGCCTAGCCTTGCCCCCCCCAACTGCTGGTGCCCCTCACTCCTGACCCACAGCCCCCACAACCAGGCCATCCATGGGCTCCCCCCACCAGCTGTGGGTGCCCCTCACTCCCTAACACTCAGCCAGTCCAGCCCTGCCAGTGCCCCTCACTCCTGACCCGCAGCCCTGGGCATCCCCACCTCACCCCCTCCCACTGCCTGGGGGCCAGTACCTGGAGGCTCACCCTCCTGACTAACTCCCTTGGAGTCTCCCTTGAAGAGCTTGGTGGCCTGCTTGGCCTTGTGCTGGAGGTTGCTGATGAAGACGGGGAAGTAGCCGGCCTCCCAGAGGCAGCTTAGGCTAGGCCCGGGCTAGCTCTGGATCAGCAGCAGGTGCTGGTGTGTCTGGGACAGGAGCTGGGGCAGACGGGGGGGGGGGGGGCTGTCCCTCAGCCCCAGGTCCGGCTGCTCCACCAGTACCTGCAGCTTCTCCAGGGCCTGCAGGGCCTTGTCCAGTGCAGTTCGTGTGGCCGTGCCCAGGGCGCAGAGGCCCCGGCAGGTGCCTGGCCCCCCTGCAGCCGCCATGGCCCTGGCCGGAGGGGAGACTGCTCTTCCTGCACTGGGGCCATCCCCCCGCAAACCCACCCCGGCCCCCCCACGGGCAGGGCTGACCCGAAGTAGGCAGCGGAGTCAGGCAGCAGCAGGAGACAGAAGGCGGCCAGCAGGGGGTAGTGGCGGTGCTACACAGCGGGTAGTGCCGTCTCCTGCGACCCTTTAAAATTAGCGGGGTGGGGCTGGGCATTGTCAGGGGTGGCTGCTTACCTGGAAATGCCACCCCTGGAAATGTGCCACCCCAAGCACGTGATTGATTTGTTGGTGCCTAGAGCTGGCCCTGCATATACTATCTGTCTGGGTGACTTGTTTTGGGATCGTGAAAACAGCAAGAGTGTCTGCCCTTTCTGTACAGGCTGAAGCAATTCTGATAATACAAATGGGTGGCATCTCTTTAACCAGGCAGATTTTAGAAATTTAAAGGTGTGGTGCACAAAGAACAAAGGCATGGATTGTCTGATTAGAGGCACATTGGTGGAAAGCTTTGGAGAAGTGCAAAGTGCTGTGAAAAAGTTGAATAGAAAAAATTCTTCCACTTTTTGACCTGCTCCTGGTCAGCGTGGATGGGTAAGTGCCTTGAGAAATATGGGCACTCATTTGCTGTTGAGGTAAAATGTTTGGTTCAAATATGAGCAGAATATATAATAGAGGAAGTAACACTTGAGATCAGAAAGGCAATGGTGGAAGCTTGGATAATGTTCATAAGGTAACAAGTGGCCTGCAATGTGATATTGTGGATCTGGGTAGAATTCAGATAGTCCTGAGGTTGTAAGTTATTCAACATTGAGTTAATAAGAGACCTCCTTTACCAAGCAAAGTACTACAGTGCCTTTTTATTGAACCATAACAACTTTGAAAGATATTTGCTGTGGAAACCAAGTTCTGTGAAAAGAAACAGGAAAGAAGGGAAAATACAGTACACTATGTCTGAAACAACTGTATGCCTGAGGAAATTGGTGTTTTAAATGATGCTGGTTGGGAGTCATTGGATAGATAATATTTGTTCAGCAGAGGCATGGTTGGATATCCTCTCATGAGGACAGAGGTTTCATGGCAATAAAGTAAAAGCTGTTAAACTCTTCCTCTATATTCCACTCCATCAGGAATATTTTATCAAAGAAGAATTTTTAAATTTCAGCCATGAACCAAAATAGTAAACTCTGCTGATTATTTGCTTAACTGATCCATCCTTATAGAGCAGGGCTGAAAGCAACATCTTAGATAGGAAAGTTACATCCCTCAGAGAAAGTCTGGGTCAGCCAGTAGTCAAGGAAAACAGAAACTCTGTTAACCAAGGTACAAGGAACCTGGAGTGAGACTCGGTAGAAGTGCTGAAGTGGCCTTAGCTGATCTCTGGGGGCCAGATGTCTGTGGTTGAACTCCCCAACATCTTCTGCAGAAAGGAGGCCCACCCATCCAAAATAAGATGGTGGCATTTCCATGGACCCATCAAAACAACCTACATAACAGCAAGACAGAAAAAAATGCATCCACAAAACATGTTTTTTTTTCAAAAGTCAACTTGAGCTTAAAGTGCTATAAGCTTACTTTAAATGAACATGTCTAATCCATTGAACATGTACTGGTTTAAAATACACTTTGACATGCAACTAATCCACAAGTAATTTCACATTTAGTTTTAAGTACACGGTATCTCTTTCTCAGATCAAACATTTTGCTTACAAAACCAATCCTTTATTAAGATTGTACAGTTCAAAAACATTTGCCTCAATCCCCTGTTTCTGCCCTGGGCTTGTGCTGCACTAATGATCCAAAAGCAGAAGAAAATCCATGGAAAAGTTTTGTTGCTTCAAAAATCTTGTCAACAGTTCCATGTTTGCTGAGCTATGATTTCCATATTACACATCCACACCCAAATGGTGCACAGTTTGAAAGGGAGTGGAGAGAACTAGATGTTCCTACTTCAAACTACACCTATTATCTAACAAACCAGTACAAACATTTCCCATAACATCATCATGCAGGAGCCTCAAAAGATACTTGTTTGGCATCCTTGCTGCACTTCATTAAAGTAATAACTGGCATGTTACCTGACTTGTTTATGGAAATTATTTTGAAAAGGAAACAGAGCCATCTTTCTTCCTAATTGTGTAGCCAGAAACGACTCAGAATGCAACTGGTTGAATAAACCTTCTCTGCCACTGGGTATTTTAGAACCACACAGTCTGTTTACTTGAATGTCATGAACCAGGGAGTCTGTCCTCCTAACCCTGCATGACCAGTATAGCCAGATTGCCATCTCCAGCAAACAAAACTGCCAGCTACATTTAGATTGAAGAATCAGTTACTGGTGAAGGTGCAAGAGTCAAAAAGAGAACACAGAGCTTGATGTTCAGATCACAGACTATCTGCAGTTAAAAAAGCTAGTGCTTCGTTTTTAAAGTGAGCAAATGTGATGTGGAAATTAGGAAGAAGAAATGCTGTGCTTTCAGATCCTCCTCAGTTGTAAAGAGTATAATGGCACTATCAGTAAATTCAGCATTTACTTGCAATTTTAATATGGCAAGAGAAAGTAAAAGTAATTTTCTGAAAGTTACCTTTTGCGCTGCCATTTTGAACCTTGTATTATTGCAAGCCAACCCTGCAAAGCTGTTCCAGTGTTCAAAAGCCACTTCCTTTAGCATATACACTGCACTGTACCCTGGACTGAGAAGTCATCTCAGTTTACATTCGAGACAAGCTACCTTGCAAGACCATATCTGGATACTCAACTTTTCAGCTGAACTCCCAACTCCCTGGTTTGAACATAAGTAATTATTTGCCAGTTTTGATACCCAAATGTGGAATTATCCATTTAGAGGTGAGGATAGGAGGTACCCTTCAAACAAAGCCACCACAAAGAGTACACATCTTCAATGGAATTTTATAAGCTACTGAGTGTGACATACTTGGAAAGAATATTGTTAAAAATACTCTGTTTCATTTGCTCTTGCTTCCCAAAAGGGAATGAAATAAAACAGGAAAATATTTCAATGCACAAAAAGGCTAGTAGAGGCACCTTCTTATTTTGACTTTTGTGGCATTTCCTTGGGTTACAGACAAGCACTGAAGGCAATAGCATCAATGATTACTAAGGTCTATTTAAATTTCCAATAGACCAAGCGACTATTGCAGAAGACTTACCACAGATTCAGTATTTCTCCTTTTATAAATAACGCAGAGTTGCTGTATTGACTCCACAAAATGATAGTGCAGTACATCTGTGGTAACGTGGTAAAACAGGTAAATACGCATTATGTTTTCACTGGCTTATGGCCGTGTTTCTATGGCTACATTTAGTGCAACTGGCATGAAAATTTGTGCATGTTTACTGGGTATAACATTACTACATTTATATGAATGAATATATCCCAATATATTTTGGGGAGGGGAAGAAGCTAAAGGAGTGGTGACTAAGTCAGGATCCCACATATTAGGTTTCCATTTGGAATTGGTTTCCCAAGAGATCTAATTTCACTCACATCACTGTATGTCTGGGGTTTGTCAGTGTCTAACTAACTGATGGAAAATATTATGTCTATGTTTAACTCCAATTCCTGAAAGCCATTCACTTTATATGGCTACAAGCAGTTTAGATGGGTATGCCAGGCGATACATTTTGGTATTGCCATAATGATGCTAGATTTTCTATCAAAGGAGTAAATTCATGTGGCTACTTGATCTTGGCTTTTTTAACTATCAAGAGTATGTCAAAATCCTTTGAATACAAAGGATACTCAAAACTGAGACACAAAATATGTGACTAATTCCTTACAGGGCTATAAGGATAATAATTAACTCTTTGGCAAAGGATTTAATGTTAAAATACAAGCTTTGTAGGAACTGAGGCAAAGAAACAAATTGCAAAAGGAACAAATCATTTAACCAGGAGGAAAAATAGATGAAATTGCCATAGTTCCATCAGGCATAATGGGCCAGATTCACTCCTGATCTAATCCCACTGTAATCAATTGATTTACAGCAGGCATGAATTTGACTCTAGAGCAGTAATTCAGCTATTCCAAAACTATAATCCCAATTCCTTTCAAGTAGGAATAAGAGATCCTCCGGAAAAGGGCTTATTTTCCGGAGAATCACGTCTAGACTGGCGCTTTTCTCCGGCTTATCCCCAAGCCGGAAAAAAGCAGCAGCCATGTAAATGCAAATGCCGCGGGGGATAGTTAACTCCCCCACGGATTTGCAATTGCGATGTGTCTCATTAGCATCCCTTTTCCGGAAAGGGATGCCAATGTAGACACAGCCCCACAGATTACTGGTGGGTGGACCAAAGACAGCTGACTGCTCGCATCATTTTGACTCGCCTCATTTCCAGTGGAATCTAGCAGGACAGATGTGAGGGGATATAAGATAAGCCAAATTAGATGGGGGGATTCATCCCTCTCCCAAGAAGTACAAATCTCTTAATTGCTTAAATACACAAATGCTTTCTCAGTGTTATTCTTCCTTTACTGTAACTGCCACAGGGATGCTGCCTGATGGGAGGAAATGGTACACGAGGCATTTTTTTCTACTTAAAAATATCATCTACACTATAGTTTGGGATTTTCTGTTCCAATCAATAAGAAACAGATGGGTGACATTATAGCGAAAAGGTTATGAATACGAAATTTCCCCTTTGGTGCATTTGGCTCCAGTCTAGCGCATTACGCAATTAGGGGCTAGTTGTAATGTTCAAATCCTGGCTATCCAGAAGCTGGAGAGTTCAAACCAGAGGTTTCAGTCCAGGCCCAGCCCTACTGAAAACCAGGTAAAAGAACAAAACTGTAGCCAGAGTTCCAGTTGCTATTCAGTTCACTTGGTGGCAGCAAGGATACTACAGATCCAAAAGCCAACACTATTGCGAAGAGGGGGAAAATTTACCTGCGATAACATTTCTGATTCTGATTCAACATTCACAACCCTCAAGAGATCCACTTTTTACTCTGAGATCGTAATAAATTAACTTTCATGTTCAACAGCTATAATGTGCAGTATATACATTATATTAATTATTCAAATACAAGTATCTGTATACTATAACTGGTATTACCAATTTAAGAGCATGAGGGTGGTGACTTATTTCTGTTAATATTAGTGGAGTTTACACTTCAGAGGGAGAATAGAATCTCTAGGGTTTAACCAGATTTGGTACTTATATTGAAAGCTCATGACAATTAATACCTTAGAGAATTCAAGACTCATTAACAAAGTGTTTACCTGAGAGTTCAAGAACACTTCTACTAGCAAATGATACCTAGATGAAAGAATAATCTTCCACTTACAGCATGGAATGGGCAGAATAAAATTAAATTAAACCTATGTAAACAAAGCTCCTATTCTCATCAGAATAAAAATGATTATTCATGGCCGGAAAAAGATGAACTCTCCGGAGGGGAGGGCAGAGGTGAACTCAATACATTTAACCTTTATAGTCCATAAGACCCCCAAATCACCTTATTTTGGCAAGGTACTTGTATAAATAACTATCAATTACATGACAAATCTGGATGATAAATCTAGTTGAATTCCTTCTAGGCATGACTCTTGTAGATATAAATCAATTAGCATGAGAGGAGAACACTGAAGGCAACCCCTATAAATTCAGGGTTTATCATGTTCCTGCAGCATTCATAGGCCTTGGATATTGAATCCTATATGGACCAATAGTATGTTTACATTTAAAGTAAGAGTTTTGAAAGGAGCATGCCAAAGGGTTTAAGACCAGCTTTATGGGCCAGAGGATGAAATTCTGTTTTATTTGTAATCCAATAACAAATTCACCAAAACTTCCTTTGGTCGTGAAGTAGTTGATTTCTACTACATATATTGCATTTTAAAAACACACCACTGCTCTGAAGATCTTCCAGTGTAAGTTTAGATACAACACAGTAAGAGTTGTAAAAAGCAATGGAGTAGGGAGAATAAAGCTATTCATCAGTTTGCTTGTGTTTCTAGTTGGATGGTTCTACACTAATGCTTTCTAAAGTACATTTATGGGCTATTATATTCTGCAGAAAAAAGCAAACCCTCTTCCCTTTTTCTACTGCTGCAGTCTGACCTACAGTGACAAGACTGGCAGAGAGGATCTGTGGGGGCTCGCGTATGAAGAGCGGAGATAAACAAATTTTAGAGTTCTACCAAACTGTCAATGGGGTAATTCTGATGAACAGCCCTTTCCCTCTACGCTTCTTGGCATCTTGTTCGTTCTTTCCATCAGTCTCCAAGAATGGATCATCAAGACTAGTCCTCTGCCCTTCTGTAATATCTGTGGCTCCTCTTCATAGTGCTCAAGACAATGGCTGATCTATAGTAGAAGAGTAATATCCAACCCTTAGCACTTGATTGCAACAGCAGCCTCTGAAGTGTGCCCAGCTGAAAGTGTGAACCTACATTCCACTCAGGACAATCTTAATTTGGGAAAAGAACTGTACAGAAGGTGTTTTTTTTTAAAAGAATTCCTACCTATTCACTCCTGTGGTTTCCAAGTGCTTCATATCTTCTCTGTTTTGTTTACTTTGTGAAATCTTCAGGGCAGAACACTATGTTTCTTGTGTCTGTAACAGTACCAGCCACACTGTCAGCACGTAAATAAAGAGTTATTGGACGTGCACATAGCATATTTTTTCACAATGCTTTTATATATATCCTTCAGTTCTTACTCTGGGGAAGATAGCTTTGAGCTGAGATATAGGGTCCAATGCATGCCTTCACCTGCATGGGAAAAAGGAATAAAGGCACAAGGAGATAGGATGTGAACTCAAGAGGAATAGCAGTCTCTTTGCTACAAGGCTCTTCTGTTCCCTAAGCCATATCTTGCACTGGATTTCACATAAGCCCTTGTTCACAGGTTCAAGGCTCAGCAGCTCATGGCACTGGAGGTGGGGTTGCAACAGGGAAAGATATTGGGAATAGCGCTGTTAAAATGTGTTTATTTGTGCAACGACTGAATTTTTCAGCAGTTACACATTTAGATGGAGGAGTGGGGAGAAGTTGGGAGCCGGTGGTGCTCATGGCAGCTCCCGCCAGCACCAGCTCCCGACCCCTCCTAAGTGCTGCTAATACCTGCCCCATGTACTGTTCTTCCTGTACCCCCTTGCTGCTGCCTCTGTGGGTGGCAGCAACGCAGGGCAGGGGGGTGGCTCTGTGGGAGATAGCACACATGGGGAGCCTGCTTAAAAGCCAGCTCCCCACATGCACCTGGCTAGGATGATTTAGTTGGGATTGATCCTGCTTTCAACAGTGAGTTGGACTTGATGACCTCCTGAGGTCTCTCCCAACCCTGTGATTCTATTATTCTAATTGTGAACATGCATTCAATCTCCACCCCTTATCAGTCAAGCAGCCTTTGACAATTTGCCCTTTACTTTCTCGGGGGAGAGGGCTGTTGTTTTTATACCTCTATTTCATAGTTGGTGAACATAAGACAACTGAGAATGTATATTACCTTTCCCAAGTTGGCAAAAGGCCGTGGTCAAATATTCTCTCATTAGCTTTTTGACAAAGATCCATGAGCTATTGCTTGCCTGTGCTTGCTGGTATACATTATGTTCGTATCACATCTCTAGCTGGAAGCTGTTCAGGTTGTGACACCTGCCATTTCAAGTGTTAAATGCACTTTTAAAAGATGAAGGTGGAGATTTTTCCTAGACATCTAAGAGAAATATGCAACCAAATCCCACTGGAATTGAGTGAGGGTGGGTGTGACGGCATGTGTCAGCCCTGCACTGTGAAGGCTGAGCCTAATCAGGCCCACCTGGCCGAGGAAGCCCTGTCCCCACGACTCTGCTGCACGTGCTCAGACTGCAGCCCAGGTATAAAAGCCTAGGGAGGCTCAGTCTGGGCTGACTGCCGGAGAGAAGGACCTCAGAGGGGAGCTCCGGACACGCACCAGCCAGCTGATCGGAGGGAAGACAGCAGAGACCCGAGGGCCCATTGCGACATCTCCCCAGCCGTCGACAAGAGAGAAGCAGCTCTCAGGGAAGTAGTGGACCCAGTGAGCACCTGGGATGCCATCTCACTGGACCAGGTAGGAAGTGGCCCAGGGAAGGGACAGGAGCTGCCTCTTCCACCGCGGAATCCTCGGTGCGTTTCGGATGGATTCCCTGCCGAGCGAGTGGTCAGTCCTCCTGACACTCACAGGGCCCTAGGCCAGGACCCGGTGGAGTAGGATGGTCCGGGTCACCCTACCGGGGGTGTAGCCCTTTCCTGTGACTTTGGGTATTGACTCTGGCCAGTGGGCCAGCGAGCCCTTCTTTAAAGGGCCAGTGAGCCTGTCTATTTGACCAGTTCTAATTGTACAGACTGTCAGGCCTTAGGATTGGGGCCAGGCTATGGCCCAGGGTAGAGCGCGTGAGGTGGACAGTAGACCCGAGAGGGGGAAAGTAGGAGCCACACTGGGACACTATAGAGTCATTTGAAAATTCCAGGTTAAATTATTTTCGCTGCGATTCAAGAGTCACCACACAAAGTCAAATCTTGTTCTGGATCCCCGATAACCATCTCACTAACTTATTCTTTGCAGTCGCTATGTGATTAATTCTTTGGTTAGCGAGCACAGAACCCTTCAGACATCATTTCCTTCCTATGTGTCAAGCAGGTTAACGAAATACACAACGTATTTCATAGCCCCCAGCTTGCTTTTTAATAGTTCCTGTCACCTAGTAATTTGTCTCTACCACTATGACTTTGCAGAAAACTGCTCTGATGACGTAGTGCTTGCTTCAATAATGTAGATGCCTGGTCACCCCAACATTTCAGAGCTGCTGCTAGGCAAGGGAGATATGTTATTTGCATGCTTCTCTTGAAAATACAAACTTGGATAATAATGTGATATTTTAACTTATTTTTAGTGTGCCAGGGCCATTCAATTTGAGTGTGACAGGCTCGCCTTTCTGATGCATATCCTGAGACTCATCTAGAATGCAGTTGTCCAATGGAGGTGGAAGAGGTCAGAATTTTCTTGATTCTCAGAGTTCTTATTCTTTTTGCCCATCAGATAATTCCTCTACATTTCTATGCCTAGTTCCAGTTAATGAGTGCTGTGATATAAACAGAAGCAAACAGCTGGCTAGGACAAGTACAGGTGAGGAAGAGGGCTTCATTTAAGTAGGCTATTATGACCATGAGAACTTGTTTGCCTAAATACCACCATCACTTCCCTTCTCAGCCTGCTTTAACCCCCAGCTCCTGCCTCTTGACCACTCTTCCTTTCTTAATCATTTCCATTTTGTCCTTGTTTAACCAGCAAGGTAAGGCCATTAAAAAGGAAAAGGTAGCACTGTCAAAGGGGAAGAGCTGGAGGATCCTCACCGTGTAGTATCCTCGCTTTCCCCCCAGCCCAGGTCTAAGCATCCTGGTCCTCTCTGTATGCTGGTGTGCAGCTTCCCGTTGGAAGAGCATTCTGTGGAGAGTAGTCACTGATCCTCTGCATCCTCTGAGCCCTTCTCCTTCCCTGAGTCTTGCTCCCTCCTTCTTGAACAGAACACACCACATCATGGCAGTGGGAGTCAGGACAGGATTTGTCCTTAACAGCAACCTAAAGAACTCTGAGAACCAAGAAAATTCTGACCTCTTCCACCTCCACAGTGGAGGTGGAAGTACGAGCCCTGTGCACGGACATCTGGATGGCATCTACTACAGAAGAAACATCACACAAGAATAAGACATTCAAGTAGTAGTTAGAGCCAAGCTTTTTTTCCCATATCAACCACTAATTTGCTGTGTGACCTTGAGTCAGTAACCTAACTTTGCAGTGCCTCAACTTCTCCATCTGTACAATGGGGATACTACTTCATTGCCTCTGAGAAATCTAGAGATTAACAAGGGTATAAAAATTCAAAAAAGCATTAACCATGGTATGTTAGTATATCTCCTTGACATATAGATAGGCCTAGGGTTTTATAGCAACATTCTCAGAAAAAAAAATCCTTTTTTCTTCACTTTTGTTGAGGAAATCACATTATAAACCTATTGGAAGCAACAATGGATGGCTTTCCTGGCACGATTTAACTGATGCACACTCTAAACCCTCATTACAGATGGGTCAGTCAACCTATTAACATGGCAGGCAAAAATCTGTTTCAGGAAAGATCTTAAGTCATCTGAGGATATGTCTACACTACAGAATTTTGTCAGGAAAAACAGCCATTTTTCTGAAAAAACCATCAATTACGTCCATACTACAATCACGTTCTTCCAAAAGAAAATCAAAAGAACAGAGGGGTTTTCCCAACATTGTTAATCCTCATTCTACAAGGAAAAAACCTTTTTTCGAAAGATCTTTCAGAAAATGGCGTATGTGGATGGGGAAGAGAGAGTTCTTTCAAAAGAAGAGGAAAAAAGCACAGGTATCCTGGTGGCCACTCCATCCATAATAATCACAGCTGATGTGAGATAGCATCCATTCAGTGTGGACACTATCTTTTGAAAAAGCAGATCGCTTTTTCGAAGCGCTTTTGCTATGTAGATGTTCTCTTTCGGAAGAAGTCTTTCTGGAACATTTCTTCTGGAAAAGCATCTTCCGAAAGAAGCCTGCAGTCTAGACATAGCCTGAGACTGAGATAGATGGGTCTCTGCTAATCACCTCTCTTGCCATACGAAAGAAACGTTCAAAGGATCAAGTCCAGATTAGTTAGTGAATAATTTCACAAGTGGGTTGATCTATATCTGAGGCTACACTGCCAATTATGCCAATTATTGTTGCTCAGGTGTTTGAATAAGCGACCTAAGTTACACCTACTTTATCTATTGGGGATAGGTTAATTAAATTGATGGGAGAGTTCTATCCATTGGCTTAAAGCAGCTACACTAGCCTGGGATACCACCTGCAAGCAACCAAAGCAGGATATCATTCACAAAGTGGTCCATAATTTGTGACTGGTGTCCATAATCATATAGGATGTTGTCTCTCCTCTTCCAGTAATATAAGAGTTGACAATCCTGTCACATGATGTTCTGAAATGATCCAACGTATGCCATTGTTTCCAGGGTAAGTTGAAGCATGGAAGTATTTTTTTTTGTACGTTTGTAAATGTGTGTGTTTGGGATATTAGCATTATCCCAGAATTTTTTCCCATATGTCTCAGGATTGAAAAAAGATGCTTTAAGAGCTTCAGTCTAATACTAGGAAAAAAGCTTGAAAGATTTCAGACATGCATTCGGAAGATCTGGAAGTTCTTATGGATTGCTAAACTCAAGTGGGCCATGGTCCAATTGTACTCATGCAGTGGTGTGCCTCTCTCTAGAGTTTGGATGGGGGGATATGTGTGCCAAAGTGCCACCAAAGATAGATGGATCTCCTACTACAACAAGTTAGTTATCAAACAATAGGCTTAGTGTAGATACATAAACAAGGTCACAGTGAGGACACAGGGAAAGTTAACTCGTACTTCAGAGGTAAATGATTTAGGCAGTAGGTTACAGGAAGTTGACTGCTGGAGTGTGAAATAAAACTGCTACTTTCATTATACATGGAAACACTGTGGTGATTGCCAGGAAAATATAGTCGCCACTTTGCCAAGAGGTTCAACTGGTTATAGCACTGCAATAATAATGTAAAAGGAGAGGCTCATTCGCACTGTGCACCAGCTGTTGAAAAAGCAAATGGAAAGAGAAGGATCCTGGATTCTAAAGCCATCTTTGCCATCTGTATGACTTGGGATCATGAAATTCTCAGATTCTTTATGAAGAATTACTCTTCCTATTTTTTTTATCATTTAATGGCTTCACTTTTTGATTATATGAATGTACTGGTAAAAAAAAAAAGAAACATAGAAGTCAAATATAGAGTAGATATCTGTAAGAAAGCATGTAAAACCCAGATGGAAGACAGCTATAGTCCAAGTAGCTAGAGCTCTGAGAAATACTATATTTCTGTATTTGAGTTTCCCCTCTCACTTGTCACTTGAATAACTAGATGAAAACTCTTGTGCAAGTCACAATATTCAAAAACAAAATTGCTTATGAGGTTTACACAAGGCTCTTGAAGGCCTGATTGAAAGTTTCTCTAAGACACATTTATAAAATATATACTCTTTCATACTTTCAGTGTCAGATTGTTATGAATTAGGGTAGCTGCAGTAAATTTCAGGTATCAAACGTGCAGTAATTCAATGATTGTTTGTGATTAAATTAGAAAACTCAGATTTTTAACTCCTGAAATCCCAGAAGATAAGAGGAATCAAAATATCTGAGATTTCATTAGGCTCCTGGCTCACAACTGAAAGTCTTTAATTAAAGATTAACAGAGACCATCACAAGGTCATAAAGAACCTTTACAACAAGTATATAGCCTGGATTGAAATTAGGACTGAATACCTCCTGTTAGCCATTTCAGGAATCAGCTCTGGCCAGCAGGTGTGCCCTTTGGTGGTGGCAATTTTCCCATTCTTGTCTCCATGTGCAGACCCACTGTAGTTCCAGAATCACTGCCTCTGCTTCATGGCTCAGCACTTTGGCCATGTCAGAATCTCTTATTTTCACACTGAAACTATGATTAATTTAATTGGTGGGTGAAGAGAGGGAAGGCAGGGACCATTTTGCTATTTGTAGGACTATCACTTATTTTGGTCATCAGCTACTGCTGATACGTGAGCTACCTCTAGGTCTGATCATACGTAGGTGCTGAAAGAAAGTAAGGAGATTTGTGGCAGGAAAATGGTGAACAACCATTATACCCCTATGGAATTTCCAAGCTTATTCAGAGACTGCCACCCTCTGGACTTCCGGGTGTTTCAGTCTTGAACCTTTTGAGGCCTGTCCATAGTCAATTGAGACATTTTAAATGTGTAGTAGGGAGCGAGTGACATTAGATGAGAGACACGTTGCTAGATCCCCATGATACTCTGTGCCCTTCAACACGAATCCAGGTTTTCACTCTATTATTGTTAGACCAAGACAATCAGCGGCTTTTAGGGAGACACAAGGAGAAAAGGTATTCCACTACCACATCACCAAAAGAATGCAGCAATACAGATGAGCTGTATATATCCTGGTTCATTATAAAATAATGTACTGTTAGTCATACCTTCAAATTCAGTGATGTTCTAAACCAACACATTACACATCCACTGCCCAAGTTAAACCCAAACCCAAATGCTTAAGATCCCAAATACAAACAACTGCAACAAAGCACCAACAGTGAAGCCTACTGCATGGTATTCATGGGAATATGTACAGAATAAATGGAATGAAAAATGGCAGCCAAGCAATGTCAGTGAATAAACATTCACTACCCCATCAGAGTTTCAGATGCCCATTTCAGTCATCTAAATCTGAAAATGACAAATTTACTATTTGCTTTGTGTATAGGTATGTAACAATAAATAACCAGCATGTGCCCCGAGGGCTAGGATTTCATGGAACATTAAGCTTGTCAGCAAGGAGGATGTCTATCATTAACTATGGTTTGAGCTGCCAGGAGATGAACACAGAGACAGAAGTTGAACTTCCAGGAAGTTAAGTATCCAAGGGGTAGCCATGTTAGTCTGGATCTACAAAAGTGACAAGGAGTCCTGTGGTACCCTAAGGTATGTCTACACTTGCCCCCTAGTTCGAACTAGGGAGGCAAATGAGGCATACCAATATTGCTAATGAAGCACGGGATTTAAATATCCCGCGCTTGATTAGCATATTCGCATCCAGACGCCATTTTAAAATGCCGGTAGCCCGAATTAACTCGCCGCGTGTAGACGCGGTAGTCCGATCCAAAACCCTTCCCTCAAATTAACTGTTACTCCTCATTGCACGTGGAGTAACAGTTAATTTGAGGGAAGGGTTTTGGATCGGACTACCGCGTCTACACGCGGTGAGTTAATTCGGGCTACCGGCATTTTAAAATGGCGACCGGCTGCGAATATGCTAATCAAGCGCGGGATATTTAAATCCCGTGCTTCATTAGCAACTTTGGTATGCTTCATTTGCCTCCCTAGTTTGAACTGGGGGCAAGTGTAGACATACCCTTGTAACAGATGTATTCGAGCATAAGCTTTTGTGGGCAAAGACCCACTTCGTCAGATGCATGTAGTGGAAATTTTACCTGCCTCTGGAAATTTCCACTACGTGCATCTGACGAAGTGGGTCTTTGCCCACGAAAGCTCATGCTCCAATACATCTGTTAGTCTACAAGGTGCCACAGGACTCCTTGTCACTTTTCCAGGAAGTTGTGTTTAAACATGGTGCTTATGGAAAGGGATGTAAAGTCAGAGCCTGTAGCTTGTTTATGTGGGTGGAGCTCTGGGATAACACTGCTCCACTGGAGTCTTCAGGGGGCCTTGAGGAAACTAGGATACACTAGCATGTAGCCACAAAGACTTCGGACTCCACATAGGCACAGGGCCTGCCAATTTTGAAACTATTACCCAAACAAGGTGTCCTGAGCAGGTACGGTGCAAGCTTTTCTTACAAAGGTCTACCCATTGCACATCAGCTGTGATCCATGTGATTGCAATCGTAAGTCTTTTTTGCCCCACCTTTTATGATCAGGACAAACATCCAGAGATAGGAAGACTCTGCATTTGAAAACTTAAAATTCGATTTAAACCCAGCTCACCAGGGATGGGGGGGGAAAAGTGGCTTCATAGATAAGTAGCTCATAGATAAGAAATCTACGAGGGTTGTTCGTACATTCTGAAAATGAAAATGTGTGTGCATAATTCCCCACACAAACCACGAATGCCTGTACAGGCTAATAGCTAGAGCTTTAATTTAAAATGGCTTGTTCAGGTGGCTATGATATATTTTTATATGCACAAAATCTTGAACATTTTCTTTAAATATCTCCTGTGACAATATAATCAGCACTATCAAACTGAAAACAGTTTAAAAGAAGATGACTTTAGTTTCTTATTTTCAAGGTAAATATTCCTTTTTTTCCTTTTTTGCTACCAGGAAAGTCGCTATTGTGGTAAAATGTTATCTCTGCACTTGTAAAAAAAGCAACATGTTATACACTGAGCAATACTAATGCAACATATATGGCTTTGCTTTATTTTTGTTTACAAATATTTCCCTTTTTGTGGCATTGAAGCTGAAATTCTCTTTATTATCCCTCCTGCATTGTATTTGTTTTCCATGCATCATTTTCTTTAACCAGCTGATACCCAAAATACCTGCTAGTGCAGTGATGGCCGTCTTTGATATTATTGTAGCTTCCCCATATTGATAACCAGAGTCCATTCAGCACGCTGTACCCTACTGACACAGTACTTTGTTGCTAAGAATGTTACCCAGTAGGCTTTCTGTTCTAACAGACACAAACGACTTTGAAAGTAATTTTTCAGCCTGTTACAATCTGCTCCAAGAACCTGCAGTTACAAATCCCCAATGGTTAGGCAATGCCAAAACCTTTGCTACAGTCCTTAAGATCACTCAGCTCCAGTAGCCTACAGTGTGTTGAGTCATGTAGAGCCATTTTCTCTCCAGTTTCCTTATTTTTTTAAAGCGATTTCTGTAATGCATGAGCTGAGTGATGAAGTTAAATGTGCACAGACAGCTCAAGCTCCACCAGGAAGCATTGATATTTATAGCCAGCCCTTAGTAAGCACAAATGAATTCTTTGTCTTGACATTGAAGCCACCTCCGTCTCGTCTTTTAATGTCTGAGGCTATTCAGATTAAGAGCTCCTGTTGTAATAATAGAAGCCTCATGAACAAACACTCTTCAATTTCTCGCCGTCTGCTAATTGACAAGTGCCTTATTTCGACGCCTTCCCATGTAGGACTTCAGACCTTTTCCTATCTGAATACACATGATCTGATCATTTAGATTTCCATCATAAAATGCTCTAAAACAGTCAACTTGCCAATTTCAAGATGACTGTCATGAAAACATCAAATGGTTGCCAATTAATAAGCTTGTGTTTTCATAGAAATACAATGTGTTGTACATGTTTGTTTGTTTCCATAAAACACATGGCTGCAATTAAATGGCTTCTCTGCATAACAAGCACAATTGCCAGCAAAATACATCGTGAAAGTGGAGAAATTCTGTCTTTTACATTTGTGGTGAATCTATTAAAGGTGTAACAGGACTCCTTTTTTTTTTAATTAAAGAAAATTGGGATACTTTTGGAAGACACTTTTATTGAAAAGTATGTAAGGATGAAAGGGGTGTATGTTGCAAAAGAAACTATCTAGAGAGACTAATAGTCCCTAGTGCATGAGGTTTTGTTTTTTCCCTTGCTCATGAGAATTCCTTTTGTGGACAGTTAAACAGTTAATCAGTGACTAAAACAGAGTATGCTGACATGTTGAAGGGTATTTTGTGCTACCAGATGAGAAGTTAAGAGTAAACTGCTGCTGAACATGATCCTACTTTCAGTAAAGTTCTGGTGATGACTCTACTGGGCTCAAAACTGGGCCCATCATCTGCCTCTTATCCATATACCAATCACTATGTCTTTGTCCAGCAATTACAAGTATCAACTTTCTGTAATGGTAAAATTCTTGTGAGGGAGAACAAAAGTGGATTTCTTAGGACAACCATAAAAATGGGCTAAGGGGATGTTACATGGCAAATTATAATGGAACATAAAAAAAAATCAGAGAATTAGGATTATGAAAAGCATCCGACATAAGTCAACTGTAGCTACTTTTCTAGGCAGATTCCTACAGCAGTGCTCGTAGGGTGCTGTTCTACAAGATGCGGATGGCTTTGGCCCTGATCCAGAAAAGTACTTAAGCCCATGCTTAACTGGATCGGAGTCAGCACCGTGCAAGGTGGAGCCTTTATTCTGCTCCCAATCCATTTCTGTTGCGATTTTTTTAGTTACATGCAATGATCTCCAGCTGAATCTATTGCTTCTCTCCCTACCAAACTTATGATCTATGCAAATATATAGGATCTGCATAAAATATCTGCTCAGATTAATAGTAAATAAGCCACAATTCTCCCTTGTTTGGAAAACTTTTTCTTGTCTTTATCAGCTTGTAGTACTATGTTAGTATAACAAGTTGCCAAAAATAAAGGAATTATGAAGACTCACATGAAAAGACATGGCAAGCATATTTGATAAAATTCATCCAGAGAAGCTGCCCATTTAATTCCCATGAGTTTAAATGACAACGGAAGGTAAAAGTACAGAAGACTAGCTTGTACTAAGATTATTAAAACAGTCAATCTAAAACATCTGCTGATTTATCATTCAGCTATAAAACAATTGTTTAAGGATTGTTTTTGGAAACACCACTTAAAATTAGTATTTTGGATTACGTTTTTTTGCTTTGTGTAAACTAATTTTGCACCTCAATGTATTGAACTTCTTGCATTGATTCTCAGAGGCTATGTCTACACTGCAGGCTTTTGCCAGCAGAGAGTATGCTAATGAAGCACTCATTAGCATTTGTTGAGCTCTCATTTGCATATTCTCTGCCGATGCTTTTTGTACAAGGGGAAAAAAGGGTGGTTTTTTTTTTTTTCACAAAATGGCCCCGTCTACACTGCTTGTGTATTCACACAATCTTCAGTTATATTGTATTGTAGGGAAAGCAGGATAGACTAGATCAATTAGTATTGTAGCTTTTTACTAACCTAATTTGATATCTAGCATTCTGAGAGAGAACTTAATATTGCCACTTTGTCAGGCTAATTATGTGTTCTGATTGCTAACTTTAGAAATCCCAGTTTGAAGTTTTTAATTCAAACTAAAATTTATTTGCTGTAAGACTCTTCACACTGCTGGATTTTAGCTTTGGATGCACACTGTAAATGGAAAAGTTCCTTTTTCAGACATAGAATCATAGAATCATAGGACTGGAAGGGACCTTGAGAGGTCATCGAGTCCAGCCCCCCGCCCTCAAGGCAGGACCAAGCTCCGTCTACACCATCCCTGACAGATGTCTATCTAACCTGTTCTTAAATATCTCCAGAGAGGGAGATTCCACCACCTCCCTTGGCAATTTATTCCAATATTTGACCACCCTGACAGTTAGGAATTTTTTCCTAATGTCCAATCTAAACCTCCCCTGCTGCACTTTAAGCCCATTACTCCTTGTCCTGTCCTCAGAAACCAAGAGGAACAAATTTTCTCCTTCCTCCTTGTGACACCCTTTTAGATATGCAAAAGGTTGGGGGAGCACAAAGCAAAGGCTGCTTAACACAAAGCACAACACTTCCTACTCCTATTATTATTAACTCTAAAACACCAGTCTACTGGAGGCTAATTCAAAGTTTATTTCACATTAGGGGACCTGGAACCTAGAACATTTACTAGACAAAGGGACTCCATAATAGCCTTTAATTCAAGGTCAGTCATGTGGATTACTTTTTCTGTTCAGTGTGCGGGTATGTCACCATTGCAGAAAGAGGTGCCTTTCTAAATAAGATTAGTTAATTTGAGTTAAAAATGACAGTGAAGTCTCTCAACTTAATTTAGCAGCTTTATTTCAACTTCAAACTCTCCTATAGGCTTTAAAATAAGCTGCTAACTAGAGCTAGCAGCAGATACATTGCTATTTTCAAACGTATTGGGGTGAAAATAATTTTAAAAGCTTACTGGTATGGGGCTAATAATTTTAAAAGCTTACAGCTCCAGAAGGGACAGGGCCTTGAGTGGAAGACGTGGGGCCTCAGGCAGAAGGGGGGGCCTTCAGAGATGGGGGCCCAGAGAGTGGCGGCTGCTGACTGGAGGCAGGAGACAGAAGTAAGGGTTGCAATGTGTCCTGGCCATCAGTCACCTCTCTCCAGCTGCCGAGCTCTCCAGCGCTGCACAGTGTGTGCTGCCTGGTGCTCTAGTGGCAATTAAATGGACCTGGGATCTGACAACTGCTGGGGCAGTGGCAGTCAAAAGCCTGCTGGGCCCTTTTAAATCTCTGGCCCCCAGGGCAGCAGCCATGAGGGCAAGAGGGGAAAGGTAAAAGAGGCAGCAACATGAGAGGGCTGCCACCACGGTGCTATCCTCACACAGGACTGCTGATGGGGTATGGGCGTGGGGCAAACAGGCCAGTGATGTTACAGCCATGGCAGCGCTTTGACATTGGCTGTGTATGGGCCTGTACCGGTGGCCTCTTCTTACCAGTACGCCATACTGGCCCACTTTCACCTCTGGATTACCTAACTGCAGTTACGAATACACCTTTTATTTGAGGACATACCCTGAGAAATCGAGCTCTTGTGGTACACGTGTCAGCATGTCGTAAGCTAGTCTGGGTTATTTTGAGTTTTCTATTGTGCATTAATTGGAAAAAAAAAGTATAGAGAGTTAAGAATTTGGACACAAAGGGATGCCATTGGGTTTTCTATGGACTTCAACGGGCATGGATTCAGCCTCTTTTCTCTAGCGTTTATTATGAGATGGGGAGAGGCAACATGTGACTAAGAGAACAGGCAATTAATCCAAAAGCTGGGGCCTTATCAAATTCATGGCCATGAAAAACATATCACAGAGTTTGAAAGCTGGTCTTTTGTGTGCTTTTACCCTGTCCTATACAGATTTCATGGGGGAGGGAGGACCAGTGTTTCTCAATTTGGGGGATTTTGACGCTGAAGGGGTGTTTGTAAGGATATTTATGGGAGGGCATTGTTATGTCTGTTCTGCCTTCAAAGGAGGGTGCCCACAGTGGTGGTTGCTGACCAAGGGTACGTCTAGACTACCGGGTTTTGTCGACAGAAGTTTTGTCGACAGATACTGTCGACAAAACTTCTGTCGACAAAGAGCGTCCAGACACATTGAGTTCTGTCGACAAAGCAAGCTGCTTTGTCGACAGAACCCTGTAGTCTAGACGCAACCCTACAGGCAATAACACCTTCTGTTGACAGAACTCTGTCGACAGAAGGCGTTATGCCTCATAAAATGAGGTATACCAGCGTCGACAAAACTGCTGAGTTCTGTCGACGTTATGTCGACAGAACTCAGCGGTAGTGTAGACGCTGGTATAGTTTTGTCGACAAAAGTCCACTTTTGTCGACAAAACTCAGTAGTCTAGACACACCCCAAGGGCACAACACTGATGCAGTAGAGCAGAAGGGTGGTAACTCCTGGCCACCAGTCACCTCTCTCTAGCTGCCCAGCTCTGAAGGCAACATAGAAGTAAGGGAAGCAGTACTGCAACTCCTGCTATAATAAGCTTGCAATCTTCTCACAACTCCTTTTCAGGCCAGGACCTTACAATTACACCACCATGAAATTTCAGATTTAAATACCTGAAAACATGAAATTTAAGATTTTTAAAACCTTATGACTGGGAATTGACCAAAATTGACCATGACCTTGGTAGGGCCTTTCCAGTAACCTTCCCTTTTTCGTCATAGTGGGAGGGCTGAGCCTGTTACATAAGCCCATAAGATAAGGAACCATGTTAATTTCCTTGAGAGGCATTTAGAAGCGTATGTTTTCCTAGACAGCTGCCTACTAGCAGTAATGAGTAGCAAAGTCACATAATGGACATTAATGTGACTCACACTAAAATAATGAGTACAATAATGGAAATGTTTTCTCTGGGCAAATATCAATTAGATTCATTTTGCTTGTTGAGATAGTTGCATTGAAAAGAGATGGTATTACTGTACCAGACACCTGCATTCACGTGGCAGATGAATCAAAGTTACAGTTAGACATTTAGATGCTGATGCAATCTGACAGAGCATCATTGTAGTTAAAGGATCTGGCCTGGTAAATTGGAAAAAACTTAAGAGCCATATTCAATGTGGGCACTGATTGTCCTGAAGCAAGGTCCTTGTGCAGCTCCCTTGCCCTGGAACCCCTTCTTCAGCCACAAATCACCAGGGGTCCGTCTCTTGTGCAATCACTGGCGCCTTTTTATTGCTTGTGCCAATTTCCCACCACCTTCTATTTACAGCACCTGGTTTTCTTAGCTGCCTTCTCCTTTTGGCTGGGCCACACCACTCGCTGGCTTCTCCGTCTTCCACTTCTCCTCTCACTGCCCTCTGGCTAATGAGGCCTACAGTTGCTTCCCCTTAGCCCCTCAGGCATGGGCTTGCTCAGCTGGCTTCCATAGCCCTTTTCAGCCAGGCTGTAGTGGAGATCTCTGGCTTAGCCAGCAGTCTGTGTCAACCCGAAATGAAATTCCTTTCCTACAAGCTGGTGATATTGCAAACATTTCAGTAAATTATTTTTACACTCCCATAGCACCTGCCATCTGATAATCTCAGAACTCTTTAAATATTTAAGCCTTGTAACACTTGTGTGAGAGAGAATTATCCCCATTTACATTTGGGGAAACTGAGGAAGAGAGGTTAAGTGGCTCGTCCAAGGTCATTATGCAGGTCTGTGCCTTGCTGAGAATAGATTCCAGATTTCCAGGCCACCAATCATAGAAGTCAGAGATGGGAAAAGACCCATTTCTGATCACCCTGGATTCCTTATTATGCTAATAAAAGCAAAATTATTTTAGTCTTTTGTTCAGGGCCAAATTCGTGGGTTTTTTTTTTTTGTTTTTGTTTTTTACAAACCTCCATCTAAACAGGTGCAAATGCTAACAATGTTTTTTTAAAGAGAATTAAGGGAATGAGTCCTTACCAAAAAAGTAAAGCCAGACCGCACAGGCACATAATTCACACTGTCTACCAAACTTGCAAAGAGTGAGCCGCCAAAGAATCTTTCTGATTCAACACGCACTCAAATATCTGACTGTATCACCTCTAGAATTTGGCTGCAACTCTCTTGAGTACTAGGTACCTTGCCTGAGTTTGCTGTTTTGCTTCTGGTCCTTACTGTAACATGAGTGAAGAGACACAAAACTGAACAATAAAAACAAAACCAAGCTAACTGAAAAACGTGTTGGTGAATGAAGGAGGAGGTAAAATTGCAAAAACTGAGTATTATTTTGAGCTGTTAACACATTTCTAATGAGAAAAAGGGGCTGTTCAGATTTAGTTTGTCTAGAGAGTTACATATTTTGTGGCTTCTGTAGGCCAAACTCATCCCTCCTTTTATGTTAAGAAAAACAGCAGATTTGTAAAGTGCAAGCTGAACTTCCACTTTAAACTACCTTGTACAATCTGCTATCATGTCAAGGGACAGGAGCCTATTAACATGGGATGAAGAGACTGTTCGCTGACAGATGATGTTGTCAGGTGTAAGCTGCTAAGTTTGTTTCCCTAAGTATTCTTTTAGTTAACATTCTATGTTTCTCATCTAGGCATTCAAGGCCCCTTTGTCCTTTACTGACAATTATATCTTCCTAGGAGCCCATTTTCATTTTAAAGGGAAGTGAAGCTGGAGTAAGTATGGTAGGCTACGTGAATTTCCAAAATGCAAGCAGGCAATGGAGGGAGAGGAAAGGAAAGGGGGGGGGGAAGAGAGGCAGAGAGGTTAAGAGTAGGAACAGGAAGCTTCTTTTATCTCTGAGTTGTTTCAACAGCCAGCTAATATATATCTGTAAAGTAGCAATAACAAGATAAGGAATCAGCCTCTTCAGATAAATACTTGGTGGGAAGGCTGGCCACTGGCTATATCAAGAAGGAAATCTCTGAATGGCTTCAGGCCACATTCTGGTTTTCTGAAACCTGAGAACCCCAGAGTGTTCCCTTGTCTCCAGTGCCTGGGTGCATGCAGAGATTAAAATAGGTCTGATCTGAATTTCCAGAAAACTGCAAGAGCAGCACCATTGTTGTGTGCAGCCTTTTGAAGTTAGTGGTAAACACCTTTCAGCGAGGAGAGGAAGTGTGCTTCGAGGGTGTGTCCATTCTGTTCAGCTGGATCAGTTGTTACAAGTATTTGAAATAACTTGCTGCAGCTGATCGTAGATGTTCGCAACGTGAAACCAGCACCCTTGTTGCCTCACCAGAGAGCAAATTATTATTTATCACAGCTGCAACAATTAGTTTTGTGGCTCTGGATAGTTAATTTGGAAGTATATGCAAAACATCAAATCTCTCCATCTGAAAAAAGATAGAAGTGAATATATAATCTGCCCATCCTTTTTCCATTGCTTATGGATTTTGCAGTTATTCATTCAAATTTACAGGTGACAGTTCATGTTCACCTTTTTTCATGACCATAATACATTTTCTACAAACTATGTCTTGCAAGGTGTCATCAGAAAACTAATGATTTATTGTTCTAGTAAAATATGCAGAGCAACATAGTATAAAATATTCTACTGTATGATGTTACTAAGACGTATCTCAAACCTGTAGCAAGCAGCCTCAAACTAGTTCCTCAGAGACAGAAGGCAAACTGATGCCTCAACCAAATCAAGTGGACTTATTGCCAGCCAAAAAGGGTATAAGCAATAAATTTACATCTTGGCAAAGAGCAAGCTGGAGATTCCTTTCCCCATGTACTTTTTATCTCCCAAACTCCTGCTGAAGATTATTCTCAAAGAAAAAGAAAAGATATAAGAATGGGGAACAGATGCACCAAGATCTCTTCCTTCATCTCTACTCATGGCATTAATAACACTAGAAAGACAAAGGAAACATCACTGGACTGGATAGGGATTCTAGCAGAAAGGAATTTAGCCTGTAAGACTGTTAAATAATGAAGTGACTTTTGCTTTGCATTCTTTAGCTTGTAGAATCAGGTGTTAATTGCATCTTCCCCTTTACTTCTTTATAAACCATTCCAACTTTTATGCCACATTACTTGTAATCACATCAAATTTTTCTTTCTGTATTTAATAAACTTTTTTTAATGTTTTATTGGGCGCAGTGCATTTGGATTGAAAGGTCCAACTGGAAACTCCATTTGACATAACAAGATTTGTACATATTTTCTAATCACAAATGACAGACTTTATGCAAGCTTGTGTCAGGCAGGACTACATGCATATTTCTGGAAGAAAGTCCGGAACTGGGAATATGCTGGTGTTGCTCATCAGTGTGATCCAAGAGTGGCTAGCCATAGTTTGGAGTAATTTACATGCAGGAATCTGAGTTTGAGAAGACCAAGAGTGACTGATCTCAAAGCAAAGCAGTGTAAAAGACACCCCAGGGTGGAGAATTGAGGTGACTGTATGGTGAATAATATCACAGGGCCCAGTCCTACTCCTATGGAAAGTCAAGAGTTTTACCATTGACTTTAATGAGAGACAGATGCTCATGATGAGCAGTGTTCCAAAATCCCAGATACAACCCTTTTACTCTCTCAAACCTGTTTTTGGTGGGAAGAGGAGCATACTGCTGTAAATGGCTGATCCAAAAGTCTAGAGCCAAATATTAATGTACTTAATGAAGATGAGCCAGTGGTCACCATCTGGCTCCAGGGACAAATGTACAAAATATCTTGTGATGTAAAATACCCATGTTGTATAGAATACTATTTCTTATTCACTCTTACAAACAGTGAGATAATTCATGTAGTTATCAGATGCTGTCTTGCATCTCACTGGAGCTGAAAATCCACAGAAATTGGTTTATTTGCAGTTCTGAAGCAGCGGATGCACAGTGCAGGAATGGATGTTTAATATTTAAAAAATTAAGAGAAAACAGTTAAAAACAGTTATAAATCATACTGTAAAGGGGGAGTACATGATATTCAGAAGGAATTTAATTGAATTGTTGTGACTCTATGCAAGTCAGATGAATGTTTTATTGATCACCAGCAAAAACAACTATATTTTAACTAACGAGAAATTCTGTGGCACCTTATAGACTAACAGATTTATTGAAGCATAAGCTTTCGTGGGCAAAGACCCACTTTGCAGATGCATGCATGCCAAACCCATATTATACTCTTCACACAGCAGTGTACTGAAATAAATGAAGTGTGAAACCAAAATGGATCATATTAATTTGTAATCTCAAGGAGCGGATCAGAATTTACATAGGGCTTTACAATTTAGGAGTTTCATTCCAGCTACTTCTCCTGCCTGAGTTTCCACACATATCCAAACCGCACCTCTGAGGAACATACTAATACTAATAATTGCTTTGCTAAAGGCAGATTAGAGTTCTGACTTGCCAAATCTCATATGCATCCCAGTTTGTTCGAATCTGTTCAGATTACTCTAGTGCATCTGGAGGCCTGCAGGTAGGACCAACAAGATCCATATTATAGCATCCACTAAAGACCTCTGTTATGAGAGTGTAACTGCCATTGGGTGCATTCAAGCGGGGGACCTTTGGAGCTTAGGCTATGCCTAGACTGCAAGCCTCATTCGAAAAAGAGCGTCTAGACTGCAAGCAGTACTTTTGAAAAAGCCCTGTTTGCATTCAAGAACGCCTTTTTTCGAAAGAGCACTTTCGAAAAAAGGCGTTCTTCCTCGTGAAATGAGGTGTTCCGCCGTCGAAAGAAAAGCCACGTTCTTTCGATTTAAAGGCTACTTTTTTCGAAAAAACCCTCGAGTCTGGACACAGCCTTACTGTAGGAACAGGTATAGCTTGAAGTATAAAGCCAACTGGCTCTTAGCTTAGCCTGTAGAGCTCTCTCATTCTTATCTCTTGCTGTAAGTGTTCTAGGTGCTACTCCATGGAATAGTGAACCACACTAGGGCTTCGTCTACACTGCCTCTTTTTTGAGGAAGTGGCAATGCAAATTAAGTGCAACTTCTTGCGCTTTATTTGCATATTCTCTTCCGATGCTTTTTGCATCAATATAGACAGGTCCATTTTGCACAAAAAAAACCCTGTTGCGCAAGAACATGTAAACCTAATTTTTTTCTTGCACAAAACAGACTCGTCTACACTGCTTTCTTTTTTTGTACAAAAATCTCTTTAGCAAAAAGCATCGGAAGAGAATATGCAAAGGAAATGTGAGAAGTTGCTAACGAGCGCTTCATTTGCATTGCCTCGTCCACAAAAAAGAGGCAATGTAGACAGCATACGGTTATACACGTTCCCTAGCCAAGGAAGCATGTCCCAAGCTTCAGAGACCCAGCTGAGCCCCTACTTCTAACTGCCCACCAAGCATATTCAAACCTGGGACCTCTAGAGCTTACTACAAGCACCTCTGTAG
Organism: Pelodiscus sinensis; assembly: GCF_052426305.1. Classification (NCBI taxonomy): domain Eukaryota; kingdom Metazoa; phylum Chordata; order Testudines; family Trionychidae; genus Pelodiscus; species Pelodiscus sinensis. The sequence continues at coordinate 4,098,601 of NC_143065.1, forward strand.
CTTGAGCTATAAAGCCAGTTGGCTCTCAGCTGAGGCTGTAGAGCTCTCTCATTCTTCTCTCTCGCTGTAAGTGGTCTAAGTACCACTACATGGGACAGTGACCCACACCCACTTGGTATGTGGGTTTCTAAAGCACAGTGAGAGGGGCTAACAAACCAATGTTCACAGCTAAAGGTCACATGTGGCTAGATCAGGGGTGGGCAAAAAGGCCTCCATGGGCCACTGTTCCCCTACCCCAGGCGAATTAGGGCCTGGGGCTGGGGGAGCGCCCAAAGCCTTCTCTACTCTGCACCCTCTCTGCGAGCAGCGCACAGTGCTGGCACTGCTAGCAGGGTGGGAGCAGAGCAGAGAAGGTGTTGGGCGCTCCCCCACCCCCAGGCCGTAACTGGTCTGGGGGCAGGGGAGCACGCAAAGTCGCCTCCCACCCTACCAGGAGCACGTGGCACTTTGAAGCACTGCAAGATGCTCGCAGGATGGGGAGGGGAGCGGAGGAGGCTTCGCATGTTCCCTTAGCCCCAGGCCAATCAGGGCCTGGAGGAGGGAGGAGCTGCATGAAGCTTCCTTTGTCCTGCCCAGCCCTGCAAGGATCCTGAAGCACTTCAAAGTGCCCTGATTGGCATGGGTGCATAGTAGGAAGGGGGGGCAAAGGGGTTCCCCCACCCCAATCATGGTCTGTGGGTAGGGGAGCCCCGCCCCTTCCTGTTTAGGCCCCGTCCCTAGGGTTGCCAGATGGTTTAACCAAAAATACCGACCCCCCGCAAAATGGGGGAAAAATTCTGTTGAGGGACAAAAAAGGGGGGAAACCAAAGTTGTTTAGCAAACCAAAATAAATAAGTACAAAATAAAAAAAAACCAGCATCGCCCCTTTAAGAAAGGCCTTTGAGGCTTTTTGTCGGCGGCCGTCTTGTTTCCCTGCTCCAAGCCAGAGGACAGCTCCCCTGTGGAACCAGGTAAGTGCGGGGAGACGGGGCCCAGAGGGCATCTGTGGGAGGTCCAGGGGCTGGGCCTGGTTGCTGTGTGTGTGTGTGTGTGTGTGTGTGTGTGTGTGTATGCGCGCGCGCGCGTAGGGTTGCCAGGTGTCTGGTATTTTTGCCTCTAGGCAGGGGAAGAAAAACCAGAAAATACCAGACATTTTTGGTGTCCGGTATTTTCTGAATTTTTTTTTACTGGACAGGAGGCAAAAATACCGGACTCTCTAGGTCAATACTGGACACCTGGCAACCCTACCCGTCCCTTCCGGAGTGGCCCGGGACTTCTTCAGAAATGTTTGAAGTGGCCCCTGGGCAAAAATTATTGCCCACCCCTGGCTAGATGCTGCTCTCTCTATATAGCAGAAATTCTGGAGGAGGAAGATGTCACTGCACTGTAGCTGGAATCCCAGGTAGGAATTCTAGCAGCCTGAACTAGAGTGCTCCTAAACCAGTGGTCTCCAACCTTTCTAACCATGAGATCACTTTTTCAATTTAAGTGCAATGTAAGATCAACCTCAAACCCAAAAACCCTTGCCAAATACCCAGCTTTTTCCCCCTCATTCTCTGAGATCCCTCCCCTGCTCCAGCCCTTCTCCGAGGCCTCACCCTGCTCACTCCCCGAATCTCATTCACTTTCACCAGGCTGGGGTAGGGGTTGGTGTCCAGGCTCTGGTCTTGGGCAAAGGGGTAGAGAGTGTGGGAGGAGACACGCTGAAGGTAGGGAGGTAGGCTGGGTTCTGGAGTGGACTAAGGGGCATCAGCCTCTGGAACACAGGGAGGTGGGCTGGATCCCTATGCCCACATGGGCAGCCAACATCCGCTGCCTCCGGGATGGACCTGGCTCCTGCATTGGGAAAGCAGGATAAGGGACCTGCTGAAGGTAGGGAGGTGGAGTGGGTTCTGGAGTGGCCTAGGGGATACTGCATTTGCCTGGGGAACACACACTGTGTGAGAGTGACAGAGATTTGCATTGCCACGCTCCTTCCATCCTCTTCTCTCTGTGTGGAGACAGGGTACAGGAGTGGGGGGAGGAAGGACACCCTGACATCAGCACCCCCCTCTTCTCCCTCCTGCATGACAAGCAGGAGGCTCCCAAGGGGAACTCCAAGGGAGAGAACAGGTGTAGGATGACAGTAGAGAGAGAGGCAACTGAAGTGCCAGCCCTTGAGAGCTTCCCGGCCAAACCAGTTGGAATCACTGGTAGATCCCGATCGACTGGTTGGTGACCACTGTCCTAGGCCATTCACGTGGCTTTCCTGATGTGCTACTCTTGCAGAAACTAAAAGTACTGCTCAGCCAACTCTGCCAGATGAGAGGGTAGAGTCTAGCCAGGAGCCTACCCTCATTCAATACATAGCAGCTATGTAGAGACTAGAAGATAGCAGGGTCCCAGCACATATCTGATCCTCTTGCTATACATTATGAAAGCCACATATCCAAGAACAGTTGCCATTATTGTGTGCGCTCCCACTCTCACTTCTCTTATTCCACTTCCTTAGCTGGCAGATGGAATCCCCTAGAAATCAAAAGGTTCTGTTTATGCATGAAAAAGTGAGCTTCATGATCTCTATTCCAGTATCCAATGTCTTATAAGACAACTTAGGTTGTGCATGCTCTCTCGTTTGCAACAAACTAATGACTAATAGGCATCAGGGAGCGAATAAAAACTGATTGATTACCAGTCAGTGCACTAAAAACAAACATTTCCCTATGACAGCTTCAAAAACAAATTAAACGTATATAATCAGCTGGTAAAGAACGGGTGTCCCCTGGCTCCCACAAGAAATCAAAGTCTAAAAAAAAGTTTTAAACCAGGAGAAAAGCCCTAGATAGTTGTCTCTAAGATTCTTCAGCAGGGCAAACAGTGCTTCAAGGACAAACAGGAAAGTAGCTGCTATTTGAGGCAACTTCATTATAAAACCATTTTTAATAAGCATTCTTAACAAAGAGAGGGAGCGTGTCGGCAGAAAAGCCTCCAAGGGATCTTTGGGCTGCCCAGTTAAGTTATTAGGAAGTTACACACAAGGGACCAAACAGCTATTTTATTGGCCTCAGGAGACGGGGTTTAGTTTGTCACCTATTCTCTAGAGGCATCGTCACTGCCAGCAGATACTGTTAACCATCAATTTTCTGCTTATCCCATTTTGTGAAGGAAAGTATATTTTTACTTACTTTAGTTAGCACAATAACACAGTGTAAAGTAAGCAAAAGTGCAATTTATGTACAGGCAGTCCCCAGGTTACATGGATCCGACTTACATCAGATCCCTACTTACAAACGGGATGAGGCAACCCCGCACTAGGTGCTTCCCCCCAGCAGACCAGGGAGACGCGAAGCTAGCGCCCCCTCCCCCCCAGCAGACCAGGGAGACGCGGAGCGGCTTTTCTCAGCAGACACCTCAGCTTGAGAATAAAGGACTGAGGGAAGTGAGGTGTGGGAGAATAAAACTGAGCTCTGGAGAAATGTTTGGCTAGAGTTTCCCCTCCAATATGTACCAGTTCCGACTTACATACAAATTCAACTTAAGAACAAACCTACGGTCCCTATCTTGTACGTAACCCGGGGACTGCCTGTACTAGGTACTCATAATGAATCCTTTGTTCTCTTTTTCTTTAGCACAATTACATAATTACCACATTTACTACATTACTACAACTATAAGAAAAGTAAGTCCACCAATGTTGTGACCAGAATGAGGTGAGCAAGGTAACACGTATAGTATAAGAGGGACACATAGAATAATAAAGAGGATTAGTGTTGACGAATTGCCTTTTTGAATCAAACAGAACAGGAAACCTCAATGTGCTTGCAAAGGTTTGGTGACCATGATTCAAGGTTTTTTTGACTGCTGATGTGCTTGCTGCAAAATTGTCCTCCCCCACTTTCTGAGATGCCACTGCACACTTTTTAACAGCCTCTGAGTGCTGAGGATATTAAGGACCCGATTCAGCATGCATCCCTTAAATACATGCTTGAAGTTAAGTATGCATTTAAGTCCCACAGAAGTCAATGCTTAAGTGCTTTTCTGAGTCAGAGCCTCGTGTAAACCTGATGTAGGATTAATGCCAGAGCTTACTGTGAGGCTGGGACAGATAGGCACAGGTGTCTGTAGGGGCTGGGAAGGAGGATCTCTCTCTCAGCACTTGTGCTGGAGCCACACTTTCAGTTTAAAGACTGTGGCTGCGCTTTAAACTTTTACGTGTAGACAAAGCCTGTTATATTCCTATTCTAGAACAGGAATATCCACATGGGGGTCCTGTATTCCAGAATGATCCTGTAATAGGTGCCCCTTAAGTTGCAAAGTGTACAAAAGCCCTGGTTCTGAACCAATACAGGAGAGATTTCTAGACATTCTGGTAAAGAATCATAGAATCATAGAATCATAGGACTGGAAGGGATCTCAAGAGGTCATCGAGTCCAGCCCCCCGCCCTCAAGGCAGGACCAAGCTCCGTCTACACCATCCCTGACAGATGTCTCTCTAACCTGTTCTTAAATATCTCCAGAGAGGGAGATTCCACCACCTCCCTTGGCAATTTATTCCAATATTTGACCACCCTGACAGTTAGGAATTTTTTCCTAATGTCCAATCTAAACCTCCCCTGCTGCACTTTAAGCCCATTACTCCTTGTCCTGTCCTCAGAAACCAAGAGGAACAAATTTTCTCCTTCCTCCTTGTGACACCCTTTTAGAACTGTTTATACAGTTCATGTTCTAATACTGCATATTTGCTCCACCACAGTTTAAAGTGTCTGTTTAAACTAGAATTTGTCTTCCATTTAGAAATTTAAAGCCCAGGGAGATTAATAAAGTAAGATTAATATTTCATCTTGCATTCAACTTGCAAGCAAATGTAACTACAATATTATCTTAAACAAAGCTACACAAAGTCAGTCCAGGGACCTCAGACAGCTTATACTTACTGGATTTAGTTGGTATTAATACATGTGGCTCTTATCACAGTGACAGCCAGGAAGCATGACCTCCTGACTCTGTTCTTGTTAATATCACAAGTTAACAGATAGCAAAGCAGAATAAAAGGTCAGGTCAGAGGTTTGTGGTAGTGCTGTGGAAAGGTGACAGCAAATAGTAACACATTGAGATTTGAAAGCCCAGCACCTCCAGCTGTTATAGTATGGCTAATATATCAAGAAGGTGTGGCCTCCCTGACCTAAAAATCCTCTGTATGCACACAGTCTGAAAATTAAATAACTTATGTAACACAAAGATATAGGGACAGGATGATCCAAATGCATTTTCAGCAGATCAAGCTCACTGCAGTGAGCTATCAGCCTTTTTTTCTACAATATTAAACTCCTTTCCAAGGCTCATTCATCCATCTGGCAGAGCAGTTTCCATTAACTGCTCTTGTTGCTACCTTAGCAAAGCTAACCCATCTCTTTGTGACATATAGACACAATTCTAAAATGGTTCCGCTGTGCATCCTCAATTCATTGTTGACTGTGAGAGTTAAGGGAAACTCACTAGTCTGTACCCTTATGCCACAGGAAAGGAGGGGCAGATGTTGACCTAAATACAAATGGCAGCCTAGGGTATGAAATGGATCACTGGACATTGAGAAAACCAGACCTCCAATCAGCGTAATGGGCCGACTAAAGTAGATTTTAACAGCCATGTCTACATTACAACTGTAGCTGGACTCCCTGATTGTTTAATTGATAAAGTTTACTCAAACTGTACACCTGGTACAAAGATATTCTAAACATTATTTTATGGCAGCCTTTAAAGGCTGCAGCTCTTTAATAAGAGGTTTCAGCTTACTCCTGCTGATAGAAAGGGAGAATGAGAGCACAGTTAATGAATTCCATTTCCAACATGCTAACCTTCCAGGCATATGTAGGATGGAAGGGTCCATGCATCTTAGACCAATTGCATATGCCCTGCCAGATGGCAGATCTCTCTTGAAACTTCCATCTGGGTACAGTGTAGTTGAGGCACTTGGCTATCAGTCACTGGCAAGGCAAGGACTCTCTCTCTATGTAATGTGATGTGATACCCGGTGCCATATGTGGTAGAGAAGATAGTCAAAGACTGTAGGGGAGTGGATGTGCTGAACAGCTGAAGAGAGGTTTTGCAGTCAGTCCCCAGGAGAAAAAGAAATGCTCCATAGCATTTCACTATCCACAGCATAGATATCACTATGACCACTTAAGCAATTTTTACTGAGTATAGTAAGAGCTAAATTCAAATTGCTAGAAGTGAATTGTTTTGACTTTAGCCAAATGGCAGCAGTACAAAATGTGGTAGAGTAGCCTCTTTTCCTCCAGACTTTCAAACTTTCTTTTTTTCAAACAGGGTCTTTAACTGTTAGGCTGTGTCTAGACTACATGGCTCCATCGATGGAGCCATGTAGATTAGACAGATAGGCAAAGGCAAATGAAGCCGCGATTTAAATGATCGCGGCTTCATTAAAATTTACATGGCTGCCGCGCTGAGCCGACAAACAGCTGATCAGCTGTTTGTCTGCTCAGTGCGCTAGTCTGGACGCTCCCCTGCCGACATCAAAGCCCTTTGTCGGCAGCCCCGGTAAACCTCATCCCACGAGGAATAACGGGGCTGCCGACAAAGGGCTTTGATGTCGGCAGGGGAGCGTCCAGATTAGCGCGCTGAGCAGACAAACAGCTGATCAGCTGTTTGTCGGCTCAGCGCGGCAGCCATGTAAATTTAAATGAAGCCGCGGTCATTTAAATCGCAGCTTCATTTGCCTTTGCCAAAAAAACAAATCTACATGGCTCCGTCAACGGAGCCATGTAGTTTAGACGTACCCTTACAGTGGTAAAGAACGTTTTTAAAATGAGTAAGGATATGTCTACGCTACAAAGTTAATTCGAACTAACAGACGTTAGTTCGAATTAACTTTGATAGGCGCTACACTAGCGCTCCACTAGTTCGAACTTAATTCGAACTAGCGGAGCGCTTAGTTCGAACTAGGTAAACCTCATTCTACGAGGACTAAGCCTAGTTCGAACTTACTAGTTCGAATTAAGGGATGTGTAGCCCCTTAATTCGAACTAGTGGGAGGCTAGCCCTCCCCAGCTTTCCCTGGTGGCCACTCTGGCCAACACCAGGGAAACTCTATTGCCCCCCTCCTGGCCCCGGACCCCTTAAAGGGGCACGGGCTGGCTACGGTACCCGTGCCAGGTGCAAGCCTGACAGCACCGAGCTAGCAGACCCTACACCTGGCACGGCTCGAGCCAGCCACCCGATGCCCCCCAGCCCTTCCCCTCTTCCCGGGACCAGGCTGGAGGCTCCCGGGAGCTTGGCTGGGCTAGTGCGGACATCGTGGACCTCGTCCACGACTCCACACTAGGCACAGGAAAGTGGCCAGCTAGGGCAGGAGAGCTGCCAGCCTGGCCACCCAGGAGCAGGTGTGCATGAAAATCAAGGTGGTCCACTGAGACCCCTGACCCTGAGCCCTGAGCTTACAATGGCCGTCCTGGGTCAGACCAAAGGTCTATCTATCCCAGGAGCCTGTCTGCCGACAGCGGCCAACCCTAGGGACCCTGGAGGGGATGGACCGAAGACAGTGACCAAGCCATTTGTCTCGTGCCATCCCTCTCCAGCCTTCCACAAACTTTGGGCAGGGACACCACTCCTACCCCCTGGCTAATAGCACTCCATGGACCCAACCTCCATCACTTTATCTCACTTCTCTTTAAACTCTGTTCTAGTTCTAGCCTTCACAGCCTCCTGCAGCAAGGAGTTCCACAGGTTGACTCTTTGCTTTGTGAAGAACAACTTTCTGTTACTAGTTTGAAGCCTGCTACCCATTCCTTTCCTTTGGTGTCCTCTAGTCCTTCTATTATGGGAACTAATGAAGAACTTTTCTGTATGCACCCTCTCTACTCCACTCATGCTTTTATAGACCTCTATCCTATCCCCCCTCAGTCTCCTCTTTTCTAAACTGAACAGTCCCAGTCTCTTTAGCCTTTCTTCAGATGGGACCTGTTCCAAACCTCTGATCATTTTAGTTGCCCTCCCCTCTCCCACCCTCTCTCTTCCCCTCTCCCACCTCCTTTTCCCAGTCTCCCTGAGTTTTGTTCAATAAAGAGAGATTCTATTTTTGACCACACGTTTTCTTTATTTTGTACATCAGGAAGGGGGGCTAGGGAAGGGTAAGTGGAAGGAGGTGAGGGAGGAATGGGGTACGAGCCCCCGATGGGGAGGACTGGGCTGGCTCTGTGGGCTTCTGGGGGTGGAAGCTCTCCTGCAGCCCCCCAATTGCCCCCTCTCCCCAGATGGCAGCCTGCGGCAAGTGCAGCCGGTCTGATGGCCGAGTGCTGTGATGTGTCCAGTGTGGGCACTCCGGGCACTCCAAGCCAGGACTGCTTTGCAAGCGGGGCACCCCTGAGAACTGTCTGTCCGGGGTGGGGGTCGGGTCTCTTTAAGCACAGCCCTCGGCTAGCCTGAGGCAGCAGCTCCATGCTCTAAGTCCTCATCTGATGCCCTGCCGGCACTGCTTCCGGCCATCCTTAACCCCGCTTCAGGGTCCACTTAATGTGGACATGCTAGTTCGAATTAGCAAAACGCTAATTCAAACTAGTTTTTTAGTCTGGATGCGTTAGTTCGAATTAGCTTAGTTCGAATTAGCGCTGTAGTGTAGACATACCCTAAGAGATACAGTGATGCCTGCCTAAGTTTGCAGAGAGCCTGAAACTGTAGTGCTGGGAAATGCAACCTATCCCAGTTCATCTCAGTGGGTGTCATCCATTACTACTGTCATTATGGAAATGCAGGCAGTTAAAATGTTTCATTAGTCCTAGCACAGAAAAAGGGAGAGGAGGATTGCCACAATCTACTCTAAGGGACCTCTTTGGGGCCTATGGTTTGGGAGTGGGGGAGACTTCAGCAGGCACCATCATATTTTTTCCCCTAATCAAGAAAAATCAAAGTCCAGGGAGCCTAGCAGAGGACAGCAGGGCCTAAAAGCCCAATCAAGAGGAGCCACACCCAAGAGGCAAAGGGTGTGTCCACGCAGCAGCGTTATTTCGGAATCACAATGCGAGCGCCTACACAGCAATGCCGTTATTCTGAAATAAATTCAAAATAATGGATGGCTTATTACAACTTCTGTAAACCTCATTCCACGAGGAATAGCACCTATTCCAAAATAGCTATTTCGGAATAGCAGTAGTGTGAACACCCCACTGCTGCTATTTCGACATAGCTCCTCCCCAGGGTCATTCCTGCGGCTCTAAATCGAGGTAGCATGTCCACATTAGGGAAGCCTGCTTCGGACTCATTTTGAGGCTTCCCTGTAATGTAGATGTGGTATTTTGAAATAAGCTATTTTGGAGTATTTCTTCTTGAATAGCTTATTTCAAAATAAGTGTGCAGAGCAGACGTACCCCAAGACAGCATATTTTGAACAGCTGCTCAATTGACTGAAGACATCCTGTTTTGAACATCTGCTTAATTGACTGAACACAGTGCCTCAGTGTCTTGTGTGGACATATTTTATTCTGTGAGCAAAGCTTGGAATAACATCACTCTCTTGTAGGGTTTCAAATACTGAAAATCTCAAATTCCCAAAAGACATAATATCAATATGAAATTACAGAAGGTGCCAGAGAAACACAATGCATTTTGACTTGGTAAGAAATAACCACCGATCGTTAATGTACTAGCAAGAACTTAATAAATCATGCAGGTTTTATTAGGTTAGTTAAATAGATGGGAGACATAAGGCTCTTCAACGGTATTTTGCGTGTACAGGAATACTTGTGTACAATTTGATTCAAAAGTGAGTTCAACTAACTAGCTATCTTTTGCCCAGAAGTTAAATTTCATTCAATATGGAATGTATCAAAGACTAATCCCAAGAAGAGTGCCACAACAAGACTGTTTATTCCAACTCAACACAATGAGTGATATCCAAGCAGAGCTAAACTGCTGTCCAACACAGCTATGCTCTATATCATCAGCCCAAACTTCCTGACATGTTTACCAGAGTAAGTGACATTACAGCATATGACTCTAACTGGGTCAGAAGATCATTAGAACTCTTCTTCTAAAGTTAGTGCTGGGATTTTAGCCAATCCACACACTCAAATACCCCTGTACTTGGAGAAACTTAACTTTTGCTGGCTCCCTAAATAGTATCATATATAGCACCCACGTCAAGTGCCGCTTGTAAGAATGCTTTCGGATTTTCCTTTGAGAAATCCTAATCTATTTAACTTAGTTTATTTTGGTTAAATTTATGCTCACGGTGATGAGCATGCTGTGGATAAACAGATTAGCTATACAAACACAATCATTTGGCATAATTCAATACACAAAATGCTTGTCAGATAAGAGTGTCATTTCCTTTGCATACTATTAGGCTCCGTAACAGCTCAGATTTGCTTTGTGATTCTTGCATCTGGGTGCCGACATGAAACTACATTTGTCTGACACGATTCCACAACTGAACATGTTAATCTCTAAGCAGCTTTCTGAGCAAGGATAGGAAAAAAAAGACACATTTACTGTGCATTATGACAACTGTTCAAGATGCACAGTCTGAATCAATTCCTGATTTCAGCAAATCAGTCACAGTATCATCTAGTTCTCAAGGAACTTCAACCAAAGTTGAAGGAAAGTTTATATGTGTTTGTCTGAAAATTGTGACTAGATGTGCATTATGCCAACTGTTAGATATTACTCATTTTCTTCAGATCCTTTCCTAATGGGTAAGCTCACCTTTCCATTGCTCAGATCACTTTCTTGTTTCAGAGAAGTGCATACAAGCAACTGCTAGGTACCCACATGCAAAATGAGAACCACACTTGGCTGATTCTCTTTAAACTGCAAACAAGCAGCTCTTTCTTCATGTGCATGATGCCACAGAATAGGGCCTCCAACATCTGCTTGAGCTATTTCATAGGTTGTATGCGTGATCATTAATGGCACATACAATGAGATTGTGTTTACTGCATGTAGTAGAACACAAAACTCTTCTCTTCTGCAAGCTATGAATCAGAATATTTTTCACAATTACTGACAGAAAACACCGTGCCATCATTAGTCAGCATTGTCAACAGTGACTAAGCATAAATCATCCAGCACAACAAATTAGGTTTCCAAAACAAAACTATTTTCCATGATAGGCCCCAGAAGTACAATCCATTAAAGAAGTGAGGACAATCCCTTATTAGTCTGGCATGGATTAAGAAAGTGTTTCCTACAGTCTTCAGGTCTCTGGCTAATGTTTAAATTTTGCTGATATATATATATATGGCACTACAGAGTGAAAATGAAGTGGTGTTCCTGACAGCGGGTCAATAAAAGGCGCTACTGAATAGAAAATATATAGTCTGGTGGTTTCTGCTTATTTCCAGGTGGACTGGAGTCCATGTCACAAACCACCATGTACAGTAAGCACAATCACTAGCCTCTGCACAAGAGAGGCCCAGGACTGAGCTAGCATAAATTCTGAATTACTTACCACCTCTAGAGAGGGTGGTCCCTCCAGGCCAGGGTTGAGCTCATGGGCAAGGCTGTGCAAGGAAGCTGTCTGTACAATGCCTGGCCTGCGGATATACAGAGGACTTCAGTCTCCTGTACTGTCAATCTCAGTCAGTGTGAGCTCAAATATTCACCAAAAAGCTACGGGTCAATTTTTTCCCTCAGATGCCCTCGTGTAGTTCCCCCACGTATGTCAATGGGAACCACATATCCACACATCCAACGGGAGAATGTGACCCTAGAAGTGTGTCTTACGTACTAATCCCGCCTATGCAGAGGACCATCACTGCGCTCTAAACAAGTGTGCAAGATTTAACATTTCAAACCAAGTGACATCTACATGTCTTGCCTTGACAAACCGTAACTGATACATCTGTTATTAAATTTAATAATACAGTGTTTACTGGTGCAGGATTTTAAAGTGTGTTTTTCTTAACATAGATATTTTAAAATTATGAATGAAACAGGAGTGAGATTAATGTAAGATATTTTATTAGACTGATTTCATCCTATGACGCTGTGGTAAACACACCTCTAAGTCTTGTCTTTGTTAAAATACATCCTAACAAGTCTTGCATAGCAGCGGGTATGACTTGGATATGAGGCATTTGTCAAATTCTAACACCATTAATTTGTCCTCATTGTATGAATATGTGAAATGGCGGGCAAGGGCAATTACTTCACTACCTGACTTCCATGACGTATCATTTCTAAGCACTGCAGTGTATAATATCACTCCCCCATAACAAATCATAACAGTTCCTAAGGTCTGAGCTTTTGGCTCAGTGTGGAATAAGAATGCGGACTGATTCCAAAAGCAGTTGTCGATGACGAGGAGACTCAGAGTAAATATGTATTCCGTCAGTGCATATGTCCACATCACTTATCACAATGCCATTTACTATGTCTGTGTATATGGATGGCTAACAGACAAATTCTCATTTTCAACCAGTACCTCCCTTTAACACAAGCACATTGTCATCTTACTTGTAGACTAGAGGATAGAAAGGGGGAGGAGATTTAAAATATAATTAAAATAGGCTTTCATTTGAAGCATATCACATATGTAACAGGCACACAAATTAAGGGAGATGAGAAGGTAATTGTCCTCTCCCTTGGCTTCAGGATACCCTAGTTACCAGCCGTCTATAAAGGCATACACCTCAGAACCCAGAGCTTTGTCTTGCCTCTTCAAACCCCTTCCCTTCTTTCCCTCCACCCCACGACACACACACATACCGCATACTCATTTTGATGAAATTTCATCCCTGGGCTGAGCCACTCTGTCTTGGGAAGGATACTAGAGTTTGTAAAATAGAACTTCCCCAGATCAGACAAGCAGTTAATAGTCTGAGAGGCAGATCAGTCAGTCTACTATGAATTCCATTTGTAAGAGAAGACCACACCAAAAAGGTATTACTTACATGTATGCGTCTTCTTTGTTACAGAAATACCTGAAGGAAAGAAATGATACCATTGTTAGGAAAGTGACCATTGTATAAAGTCTTTTGATACATATTTCATTATAAAACTCTTTCATCAGAGACATACGGCTGCCTCTATAGAAGAGGCATGAACGTCACATCGATTTCAACATTAGATTCAGGAGTATCTCCCTTCTTTGTATGCAGGTTTTAATGTTACTTTATATCCTTACCCTCCTCCCCATTAATGAAGGTTCATATATGTAACCACTGAGATTTTGTTGATCAAAAGCCTATTTGAGTTAAACAGTTGTGGGATATGTGACTGCCCCGAAAGGCCCAAGAGTATGTTCAGAGGGGTACAACCCTTTATGTCTCATAGTAAAGAATTTTCCCACGCTCATACCAACCAATGCACACCAACCTCCCCAGACAGAAAAGATCTGAGCAAGATAGCAATTCATTTGCTATGGTTATTATGTGCAAATTGTTTTTTCACTACAAACCACAAATTATGCTTATTAAAACCAAACAAACGGCACTATGAATATGGGCATTACTGGTTGCTATTCTAGGCTGGAAGCAAAATAGATAGAACCTGTTAAATATATTGTTGAAGGAATAAAGATGTTTTTATGCCAAAGAGGCTCGTGGTGTTAGTCAGCAGGGATCATCCAGTGCCAATGAAATTTTAGACGTTATAAAAAATGCAGAAAAACAAATGGAACTAGGCAAGATACATAATACCAAATAAAGATAACATTAACTCCGCTAAATGTCATCGGAATTCATGCTTGAATATAAACAATGTCGTCTCTACTTTGGTAGATAACTGGTGCTATACTCTGAGCTCTCATTATTTAAGCTTCACTCTCCTTTGGGGGCATTCTGTGAGAGGGGAAAGAGGTTACTGGAAGTAATGCAACTATTTGAAATATTTAGTTCATGATTAAGACCTGTAATGAAATCTTGAATAGGTTTTGCTCGCAATGTATGAAAACAACACAGTTCTGTATCCCCTTGACCCTCAAAACAAATTTATAGAAAAAGAATGACCTTTTATTTTAGCCCTATTACTTTGTTATGCAACTTTTCAGTGAGGCGAAGTGGATTACAGAAAACGTACTAAAAACAGATATCATTTGTATATTTATACTTGACCTCTTCACGACATTTTCAAAATGTCCTTATTGTGACATATAATTAAATCAATAATGCTGACCCCAAGTACTTAGTGCTGGATTAACTCTTCTGGGAGGCGGGGGCTAGTAGATTTTGTGGGACCTCGCCAAGGCTCTGGGATTGGACCAAAATGAGGGGCTCAGTGTGTGACGGGGAACTGCTGGGGAGCAGGATGGGGTGAAGGGTCTGGGCAGGAGGTAGAGTTTGGGAGGGGCCAGGGGATTGGGGTACTTACCTGGCACAGCTCCTGTGGGAGGAAACAGGTGACTGTGTAGCCCTGGGCCTACAGGCACTGCCTCGCTACTCCCATTGACCTTACTTAGTCTTTGAATCTGAAATTATAGCCCTCATCAAGAACACCCATTCCTCCGAAAGTCTTTGTTGTTGTTCATTTTCTTGGTTGATCTGCAGAATAGCATACAGCGCTCCTTACAGAAACTTTCATTACTACAAACTGTCCTAACATTTCCTTGATGGAAACCTTTACCTGTGCTCTAACCTATTTGACTAGCTCCTGCAATCTACTGAATAGCAAACACTGAGAATAAAGAGTCTTTAATTTGAAAATAATTTGCAACTGACTCTCAGAACTCTAGTGCTAATAAATTGATACATCAGTGCTCTTTCAGCATTATGAAAGCCATATGTGTACTCTTCCCAGAAAATAATGCTTTTGGTAAAATCACTTTGAACAGACAGTGTTTATGCTGTCACTTCTGATTACTCACAGCCTCATCACAATACCGTTTGCCACAGCACAAAACAGACTTAGCTGTATATGCTGACTGAGGAACGACTTTCTCCTGACGCATGAAGCATTGATAGAAATATCAATGTTCATATCTTTGTACTTTAAAATTTTAAATAAGTATGGTATATTAATCTAATCAAATGTATCTGTAATAATTACCTATTAGAAGCTGATAAGGCTTAAGAAGTTTTACACACACATTTTTAGATCAGATTAAACCATATACCATCTTAATTGCAGTAAAAAATGATGTCTTCTGCAACATTACATTGCCATTTGCAGGATATAAACTAAAGGCATTAATTATAATTGAGGCTTTACTGAAACCAATTTTGGTCCAAATGAAATCAGTGTGAGTTTTGCCATTGATTTCAACAAAACTAGATTCAAATTAACTAAGAATCTTAACTATATTTTTAAAGAAGTAATATTTTCATTTGTAAATTTAAAGATTCCTCCCACATAAATTATTAAACGTAGGGGAAAGTTTGAATAGCAAAGGTATTAGGACATCCAACCAGTTAATCAGATAGGATATATTTTAACCAGTGGTTTAAGATTTAACAATAAATATGTAGTGTATTTCTAGGCTGCTGCAACATGTCTTGTCTAGTATTATAAGAGGAAAACAAAGGCAGAGCAATTCTAACCACCAAAGTATAATAATCATCTAGAAATATACAATTAAAAGTGTGTTATGCATGGAAATATACAAATAACGCTATTTGTTCATATGGAGGCATAAACTAGACACTGACATGAATTTTAAATCACTCACCGTCTCCACCAATGCTAATTCTATTCAGATCCAGATTTTTATGTCTGTTCTATGGGTCATATCCCACTAGTTTCACATACAGAAGTAGTCAATTCCATCAAAATCTATAGGATCACTTAAGGATTTAACTCTGCATTGTCTAAAGTATATAATCAACTTTAATCACATTCAGTTTAATGGAATTTTGTTCATAATATTCGTAGGATTGGGTGCTAAATTTGTACAATGGAATAGAAAAAAGCATATTATGGAAAAATGCACATGGTAAAATAGAAATGGGATGCACGATCCTCAACTCAGCATTGGATCAAACTCCAAAGTGTGTCTAAAATGATACATCAAGTATTATTTTTGTAAACAAATTGGCACACATATAAACCTTTGACCCAAATTAAAAAGCTATTTAAGAAAAACGTAGATTTTAAAATAAGATTATAGAACGTTTTGCTTTACATGCATGGATTCATTTTCAATGTGATATTCTGAAGTAATGTGTGACAACTTAGTTTGATTATCACTAGCCTAAACGGACTTAAAAATAAGAACAAACAGCTTTAGTGTTACTAATACAGAAAGATTTCCTGACTTCAACAAGCCAGACTTCAAAGTAAAACAAAGGAAATGTCATGAAAATATCAGTGTATCATTGCTATGGTTATCAGTAAGTGAAAGTTTTAATATTACATTTATCACTTCAGCAATGTAGCTGGACATTCCCAATCAATACCATATCCTAGCTAAGTTAACATGTTGCTATGCAATTCTCTATACAGCAACAAGCAATTTCATTTTGTTTCCAGTTAAAATAATGTATATGACATTTCTTTTTCCACTCCCACTAAATATACATAATTTGCTATTATCGGTGGTGTTTACAAAAACAATTTTCAGAGGGGGAGCCATGTTAGTCTGTTTCAGCAAAAACAAGACTAACACATTAATTTGGGCATAAATGTTCCATGAACATAACATAACAATGTCCAGCAAATACATTTATGCCCAAATCAATTTGTTAGTTTTAAGATGCCACAAGACTCCTTATTGTATTTACAAAAATAGTTTTCCTTATTCAATGAACTTTAGGGAAAATATCCAGCAACAGGGATAGGATATCATTTTACAGTTATGATATTTACTAGCCAACTTCAAATAGAGATAAAAATGTCTTTTGAGAATAAAAAAAATCAAATATTTATCCATCGTAAGTTATTTCTTGGAGTTACCCACCCAAATAATGTTTAAAGAAACATAATGAAACTGCTTACTCTGAGAACTCAGATTATTATTTTTGTTGTTCAACTGTCAACTCTTCATATTTCAAGGGGAAAACTTCTATACTTTGATGTATAGAATGGTAAGTAAAAAAAAAAAGTACCATCTAGCAAAATTAATTATTCTCCAAAACATCCAACATATAGTTTTCTTAAAATTCCTGAAAGATAATTTCTAAAAATTGTCATCAGAAAGGCCTCCATCATAGACAGACCATGTAACTGAGCAACCAGGATAATGTTTCATTTTCTATATTTAAGATTAATGTAAACTGACTTTATAACACAAGCTCAGGCTTTTGAGCCAAAATTAGTTAGGTTCATCAGTGCATGGTTACAAAAAAATCAGGAAATCAACATTGTAAGTTTGGGAATTTCTGGAACTTTGAGTTTTCATGCACTTACAAACTTGACATTATGGAATCAAAAACATTAAAACTTTTTAACTCTAGACTTCCTGCCTGATGTACTGTGTAAAATCAGAAGGAAAATGTGCTACAGTCTTCTGGATCCCACTGTGTTTCTATCCTTCACTCCACTTCTCTTTTACCTTATCATGGTTAGAAGCTAGCAATTAAGGTGATAGATTATGCATACACTTAGCTAATATAGAGAACCTAGCAAAGCAGAATAATGGTCTTGAATGTCCTCAGATAGGAATACATTCTTTTAGAATGTCTAACAATGATTTAAATAAAGTAGATAGGGATCCCTGGCTTGAAAAAGTCATATGATCTTTCTTGGCACTG
Source organism: Pelodiscus sinensis (assembly GCF_052426305.1). Lineage (NCBI taxonomy): Eukaryota > Metazoa > Chordata > Testudines > Trionychidae > Pelodiscus > Pelodiscus sinensis. The sequence goes on from NC_143065.1 coordinate 4,116,195, forward strand.
TTTTTATGATGGCCAATGTAAAAGAAAAATGCACACACTTATTGTAAATGCAGGCGGAGCAAGTCTCACCAAACAAAATGAGGTTACAAAATAGTGTCCTTGTCTAGGACAAAAGAGCTGTTAATGATAATCAGTACATATTACTGAAAGTGCTCCAAGTACTTTTGTTTCAAAAATTGTTAATGGACACTAATGCTTATAATTCACTCAAAAGAGAAATAAATGCATGTACTAAAGTTGCAAGGACAACATACGCTAGATATCAAACAATCAGGGATGTAAAAACAATTCCATATTGTATAATTACTTAAATGCTTTTCTTTAAAAAAATCATTTGAGAAATTTTTATGAGAATTAAAATATTTTGTAATGTCTTAGATTTCCTAGAGCTTTCTGGTACAAAGTGATGGAACAGTAGCTCATCATGGCAAAAACAAAGCTTTTCTATTTAGGGCTCTCTCATGCTTTTTATTGTAAAGGAATGGCATATGGGGGGAGTACTCAAGGTCTCTCGAGCTCAGATCCCAAAAGGTAGAAGCTTAACTCCCACTGATTTCAAATGGAATTAGGTGCCTAAATGGCTGAAAGGATCTAGGCTTTTGACCCCCTGGTTGAACTGGAAATACTTCATATTCTTCCCAGGGTTGGAGGAAGACCTGGCCACTATAGGTAACCATTCAGAAGTGGCAAGTGACGCAGGAGCTCTAAAGTCCCATTTTCCAATGTCCCTGAGGAGCCAAAGATCCAGTGAGACACAGGCTGCTAAGTGCTTAAGTCCCTTTTGACTTACTTTATTTTAAAGCGAGTTTCTAGCCCTCAGCATTGGGGAAAACAGCTTGAAAATGGGAATCAAGTACAATCAGTGCAGTGATGTCAATACCCACCCAAGCAGAGAGAGCCCAGCAGTTGGGGCAAGGACTGGGGTCCCCCATCCTACTGTCTTTGCCTCTGGAAGAAGACAGGGGACTCCTGCTGCCACTCCCGGTGGGCAAAGTAGGGAGTTCCAAGCTGCTGTCCATTCCTTCCTTGCAACAGAGGAAGATACCCTGCCATACCTACCCCAGGGTGTCCTCTTAGTCCTCTGGAGTGACCTAATTAATTGGGAAAACTGATGAGCTGAGCCCCAATTTTAAGGAAGTTTCTACAAGCACTTGTTTTCTTGGACTTGCCTTACCTCAGAGGGTCTTTCAGACCTTTAAGTGTTTCCTTTTTCTTCCATAAATAGTTTATGAAATAGATTTAAAAAATGGACAAAACATTACAAAATCTCTACATTTTTATGTGTCAAACATCAGTGTAATATATATGTGTAGATAGCTGATCTAAACTTAATTTTCCTATTTGTACCTTGTGCATTAAAAATTAAATACAATATAGAATTGCATCTAAAAAAAAGAACATAGATCCAGCAGGAAGCTACCTAGAAAAACTTTGAATTCGTTTTGTTTTAATGACTAGTAATTACACAATTGACTGAGCAAACGATAAAGTGAGGATTTAAAAATAGTTTTACAGTGCTCCACAATTACAGGGAGCAAATTCCATTTAATGTACAGCATTCCATGAATCCAACCCTATTCAACACACTATTGTTCTTAAAATAAGCTAAAACCACATAGAAATCGTCCATCTCTTAAAAACTGACAGCGGCCGCCTTCTTATGTATTTTATTCATATTGTGAGCCTTACTGTAAGCCATCATTTAAATAGTTTTAACTATAACAGTAAAATACTGCCACAAGCGACAGACACCTTCTCTATAAGCCCTTTACCTTTTCCTTGCAGTGACATTCAAAGCACAGAGTTTCCTTCATTTAAAGGAGCTGACCTATCAGCTCACTAATGGGAACAATTAATTTAACCTGCACTAGATATACTGCCAAGGAGCTCTGCAATGTGTGCAGCTTCCTGAGGGGAATCAGTCCTCAATGGTTGGCCCTTCCTGCTATTTGATTCATTGACTAGAGTTCCACTTCCTTTCTAGTTAGTCTGATTTTATACAAAGAGGACATTGCAGAAAATGTGAATTGTTTAGCAAGTAACATGATGTTAGTGAGCTCACTGTTAGGTATCCCCAGAAGCAGCTTGATTCTGGGAAGCAATGAGAGTGTATGGACTTCAGACATGTTTGCTGTGTTTTGGACAGCCAAAAGCCCCTTCTGCTCCTTTGAGAATAGTGTGGGAGTTGGTTATTCTTGCAACTTAGATCATAAAAGGTTAACTTTTTCTGACTGTTCCCCTGGCCTGCATAAAAATATTCCTACATGTATTTGTATAAGTTACACTTAAGAGCAATACTTTATTTGATCATGTAATCATACGTACCACTCAAGCCCCTTTCCCCAACTCTTCCCTGAAATCCCTCCCCTTCCTCAAGGCCCGGCCTTATTCATTCCATTCCCATCCCTCCATCACTTGCTCTCCGACAATCCTTACTCACTTTCTACTGGTTGGGGCAGTGGATTGGTGTACAGGAAAGGGTGCGAGGTTTAGGCTCGTAAAGGGAGTTTGGGTGTAGGAGGAATTGTAATAATTTGACTGAATTATACTTTACCTTCCTATATTTTCCCCTGAAGTATCAATTATATGCAACATTCTTCCCTTCCTATCTACATTTCCTTGTGGTGTTACTACTGCACACACTAAATTCCTGTAACATTCAATGATGGGTAAAGTGATCTAGATTTCAAGTATGGAATCCTTCCTGCTGAAATTTAAGTATTAAGTATTTAAGTATTCCCGGTGAAATGCTCTAAATATGTATAATATTGATGTAAATATCATTTTCTATATATTCATAAAACATGTAGCATTCATTTATTTAGTAAAGGATACACCTTTCATTATGCTATACAAACAGCAACATTACCACTGTTGTTCCCAAAACCAGAAAGAAAGCTGAACAGAACAGAGGGTTTTCAGAGAACATTTCCCAGTTCAAATGAAAAAAAAAAATCTCATTTAACAGAAAAGTACTGGTAGGTTCTCTGAAACAGCTTATGTATGGAAAGTCTCATTTGTACACTGACCATTAAATAGGATTATCAAATACAATTTACTAATGAATTCAAGGCAGACTAATTCTCTTGCATGACATAATACAAATGCTACTTCTTCCATCCCTTGCTGCCAGTGGTTACTTCAAATACTGAACAACTACTGGAAAAGGAAGTCTTCCTAGAAACCGAACATTAAAGACATTAGTGTTTCTTAAAGGAATCTGCATTGAAATGTTATTTCAGCTTCTGCAGCACTCAAATTACTGAACAAAACTAGGATAATGGTCAAACATTAAAAAAAGTTTGAATAAAGCTAGTACCTGTCTATTGACCACAGGAAGTCCTATATAAAAACGGAAAATGGCATTCAGCATTTTTATTTAAAAGGAGACGAGGAAGCATTGACAAGAACCATGAAATTGGATTTGGCTTGGAGTTTATAATAATCATTGAAACAGTCTTTGAACTAACCTCTGAATTATCTAGTAGTTTGGGAATATAGCAATTTGGTAGACACTGTAAGGTAACGTGTGCCTCCAGAACACCATACTATGTCACTGTACATTGGTTGTGTGGTATGTTGCTAACCCTCAGTGTACTAATAATTAATGGAAATTTGCTTAAGGGAACACAGTTGAGAAAGTAACGAACAAAATACATTTTTATGATCAACATTTGAATGGAAAAGAAGTGTTATTTCTAGGCAGCCTTTATTTGAGCTTCTTGTGGTACCGTTGATTTACTCCTGGTGCTGTTTTTACTGCATGAGGACACAGAAATGATTGTTATCCTTCAAATAGTAACACTGCAGAATCGTCAGAGATTTCCTAGATCAGTGGTCACCAAACCAGTCGATCGGGATCTACCAGTAGATCTTGGAGCCTCTGACAGGTGATCCTGACTGGTTTGGCCGGGAAGCTATTAAGTTGCCTCTTTCCCTACTGTCATTCTACTCCTGTTCTCTCCCTTGGGAGCCTCCTGCTTGTCATGCAGGAGGGAGAAGAGGGGGGTGCTGATGTCAGGGTGTCCTTCTTCCCCCCACTCCTGTACCCTGTCTCCACACAGAGGGAAGAGGATGGAAGGAGCGTGGCAATGCAAATCTTTGTCACTCTCACACAGTGTGTGTTCCCCAGGCAAATGCAGTATCCCCTAGGCCACTCCAGAACCCACTCCACCTCCCTACCTTCAGCAGGTCCCTTATCCTGCCTTTCTAATATGGGAGCCAGCTCCATCCTGTGTTGGCTGTCCTGCCACTTCCAGGGTGGGTGGAGGGGGGCAGGACTCAAGCGCACCCTCCTGTGCTCTGCAGGAGAGTGCTCTATCCCCTAGTACACTCCAGAACCTATTCAGCCTCCCTATCTTCAGCAGGTCCCTTATCCTGCTTTCCTAATACAGGAGCCAGGCGGATCCCTGGGGCAGCCTGTGTTGGCAGGACTCGACCCCACCACCCTATGCTCTAGAGGTTGATGCCCTAACCCTGAGATCCCACTCCACCTCCTGCAGGTCCCTTATCCTGCTTTCCCAATGCAGGAGCCAGGTCCATCCCGGAGGCAGCGGATGTTGGCTGCCCATGTGGGCATAGGGATCCAGCCCACCTCCCTGTGTTCCAGAGGCTGATGCCCCTTAGTCCACTCCAGAACCCAGCCTACCTCCCTACCTTCAGCGTGTCTCCTCCCACACTCTCTACCCCTTTGCCCAAGACCAGAGCCTGGACTCCAACCCCTACCCCAGCCTGGTGAAAGGGAATGAGATTCGGGGAGTGAGCAGGGTGAGGCCTCGGAGAAGGGCTGGAGCAGGGGAGGGATCTCAGAGAATGAGGGGAAGAAAGCTGGGTATTTGGCAAGGGTTTTTGGGTTTGAGGTAGATCTTACATTGCACTTAAATTGAAAAAGTGATCTCGTGGTTAGAAAGGTTGGAGACCACTGTCCTATACTATGGCGCAAAAGGGTGGCTTGTCTGTCAACTGGAGAGCCTGGAGCTAAGACAGCCTTAATTATAGGACATTCCATACTTTGTTTGAATCAGGTGGTAAAAAAGGCTGCAGGGATGGGGTTTCTGCAATGAGGAGTCTTCAGAGTGAAGCTGTAGGGAAAGAGGGTCTCCAGGCAGTGGTTCCTGAGGAAGTGACAGCTCCTCAGGATGGAGGAATTTCACCCACGTAAAGCTCCAGGGGAAGATTTATATTTGTAATTACTTGAAAATCTAGTTAATTTAATTTAAAAAACCCAGCACCTAAAAAGGGCCATGTGACTGAAAGAAAGGCCGAAGTTTGTTGAAAGAGGCCTGGTGAAGGGGGAAAGGGGCCGGACACAGAAGTCCCAGGCCACAAAGGGATGTGCTCAGGTGGTCACTGTCCCTATTCCTGGGCCTCCACCAACACACATACTTGGTTCCAAATCCATGCTCATAGCTGTCCCATCCCTAAAATAGACTAAGCCCCTTATCTCAAAACACTTCAACTTTCAGGGGGGTTACAATTCACGCTGACATTTTGCAGCCAGAGCCTGTCCCATGTCTAGTATTTCTTGATATATGTCCACAAATAATTTGATAACAAGGTTCAAAAAAGAACTAAATACATTAATGTGGGATAAGTCCATCCGTGGCTATTAGCTAGTACGGGCAGGGGTGGTGTCCCTAGCCTCTCTGATAGAAGCTGGGAACGGGCGACAGGTGATGGATCACTTGATTGCCTGCTTTGTTCCCCCCCTTTTGGGGCACTTGGCACTGGCCACCATCAGAAGTCAAGATACTGGGCTAGATGGACCTTTGTTCCAGCCCCATATGGCCGTTCTTATGTTCCTACTACTTACTGAGATGAAGATACTTCCCAAAACCTACTATTTTCACCTAAGGTTTTAACAGAAAAACATTTAAGTCTGTAATATCAAAGAAACTACGATTTCTGTCATATATTGTTTAGTTAGTGACATACAAACACACCTATGGGCCGATACATTATAAAACAACATATTTTAAAAAAATCATTTCTATTGATAAGATAAATCTCAGGTATTTAATTTTGTTCTAATTAAGTTATGAGGTTAAGGACTTGTGGTTCATTCCATAAAAGCAATGTCAGTTATTCACCTTGAGAAGTTATCTTGGTAGAACTACATTCGGCCATTAAGCCCATGTAATATATAGTACTAGGATGTGTTGTAGAGTTGCATATAAGACAATTGCGTTGCTGGCTGAATTCCAGTTTGGCTTCAGTGCATATTTTCTTCAATTAACCCTGGTGCACACAAATTGCACATAGGCACAGAAGATTTCCCATTCCCTTCAAGACAATACATAAGGGAAGACTTCACACAGACAGAAAACTTCACATAAGTTTTGCACAGAAAGTCTTTCATCAGTACAGTAGCTAATGGGCACAAGAAAAAATATTTGTACAGCAGAGAGAACGGGGTAGCTATCTTAGTAGTCTAATCATGGCAAAGCCTTATAGAACAGCAATTTTCTCCTAACTTCTTATTGTTGCTATCCTCCAAAGCCAATATTCAAGCAGTTTTAAACTTATAATGTATATCCTGTTTTCTCAATTGCATGCTTCTCCTTGTCAATATAGGAAAATATTAGAAATATCTAAGCACTGCTTGGATACTATAGTGGCAGTGGAAGGGTGTGTCTAGACTACCTAGTTTTGTCGACAAAAGTGGACTTTTGTCGACAAAACTATACCAGCGTCTACACTACCGCTGAGTTCTGTCGACATAACGTCGACAGAACTCAGCAGTTTTGTCGACGCTGGTAAACCTCATTTTACGAGGCATAACACCTTCTGTCGACAGAACTCTTGTCGACAGAAGGTGTTATTGCCTGTAACATTGCGTCCAGACTACGGAGTTCTGTCGACAAAGCAGCTTGCTTTGTCGACAGAACTCAATGTGTCTGGACGCTCTTTGTCGACGGAAGTTTTGTCGACAGTATCTGTCGACAAAACTTCCGTCGACAAAACGCGGTAGTCTAGACGTACCCGAAGTTACCTGCTACCAGTCTAGCAGTAATACCATGCTATGTGGATGATCACTAGCTCCTATGACTGAGTGGCTTGAACTTGTATATATTGCTTGAAAGATGGCACTAGTACAGTACTGTCTAAGACTTTGGTACGCTACTGTCTAAGGAAGAAGTGTACCACCTAATGAGTCACCAGCTCCATTTTAATATTCAAGTAGCCTTTGGAGATCTCCCAAGTGCTGACCTAGGATAGCCCGGCTCAACTTTTGACAAAAATCAGGTGGAATGTTTGCACAGCACACATTTTTTGCTAATTCCTTATATAGTTCATAACCAAATTATTATTATAATTGAAGTTTGCTATGCCTAACAATTGCATGTAGTGGCTGACGAGCAAGCTGCAAGTACCATTATCTTTCAAGTGGAGTTGTAACATTTGCAAAGATATGAGCAATGCAGTAAAGGAATTTTACAGTTACACTGAAGCAAATTGAAAATATGAAGATGTATCCCATATCAAAAAAGTATTCAACACTACACTAAATGCTTGATGTGCTTTCCTTGCAGTTATTGCAGTTACAATAATACTTAGCATTTGCTTTATACAATGCTTTACCTCTTCAAAGCTTGGTGCAAACATCCTCAAAACCCAGGTGTTATCCCCAATTTACAGACAAAGGAGGAGACACAAATGTAGTTACAAAAATTGCTCAAGCCCATGGAGGTGGTATTTCAAAAAAACAGTCATGTACAAGAATAAGGAGGTTCTCACTCTGTCCTCTACTCAATGACTCCTTCCATGTATGTGGTGAAATCTTAATTTTGTCCCAATCAGGGGTGCTGGAAGAAATTTGTATATCGGGTTGCTGACAGCCACTGAATCAAACTGTAAACCCTGTATATAATGAAAACTGCTTTAAGCCAGAGGATGCTGCAGTACCTCCCTCCCCACGGCACCTCTAGTTCTAGTATTTTTGGTCCTTTGCCCCTCCAGTTCATAAAGCATCAGAATGATTGTGATTTCACAAGGTAAGCATCCTGGGATGACTGAAGAACAGAAAACCTATTACAAATTACCACTTTTTTAATCAACAGACATCTTGGATCTGAAAAGTGGGCCTATGTCCTGGAGAGGACCCTTGTAATTTTCTAACATCAGATTAGTATTCTCAATTTAGGGCAGTGTTTCCCAAACAGTGCTCTGGGGTTCCGCAAAGTGAAAGTAAGGGTTCCATGAGAACCCAATCACTCCCCCCCATCCTCTCCAGCGCCGGTCTTAGGGGCAGTCGAGCTCAGCATTTGCCTGGGGCTGCCATTTTCAAGGGGCTGCCAGCTTTTTTGTTTTGTTTTTCCACCTTTTTTGGTCAACCAGTTTTCCCTGGTGCTTTTTTTTTAAAAAAAGGGTTTCGTGGCCAAATAAAATTGGGAAACTCTGATTTAGGGCATATCCAGGAAATACAAATAATGGCTCCCAATACTACCAGCATGCCTCCCTCCACCATTTTGCTTTGAATTCTCCATATTTTGTTTTGTAAAATGACAATTGGGAAGATATTCTGATTTACTAGATTTTTCCTAGAGGTGAACTGTTGTGACTGCAGCCAGTATGTATTTGACCAACATGGGTACAAAATATCAGTGGTCACAGTGAAAGCATGCTCAATAGGAAGAAAAAATTAACCTATGAAAATTAGTTTGAAATATTAAGATTTCATTCTTTATTAAAATCTTCCTATGGTTTTTTTAAAACCATCCTATGGTATTTAATAATTACAGCCCTGCTACAGGGTTTTTGGTGGGATTTTTTATTGTTCTATAACAATTAAAATTCTGTTACTCTCAGTTGAAACCAAAAGAGTGGTTCTATAAGGAAATGTGTTCTCTAGTGTGAAATCTTTAAAAAAAAATATGGGGAGAGTGTACTAGACTGAATTAATACCTAGTGTAACCCCATTGACTTAAATATAGTTATAGTATGAATGTGTTTGGCTAATTATGTTTCAAATAATTGAACATCATCTTATTACAACCGGGGATTATTTTAATCATAATTAAATAATAATCAATATTCACTGGCAAAGAATATTTTCTCTTTGCCAAGTTGCTCCATTATAGATTCTGAAGAATGGTCTTTTTGAAAAAATATTTATGATCTGGAAAGTCAATTTCTTGTGTGTTGCATTACTTTATCAGCAATGTTCTTGTAAATGTGACTTTCATTATTCTGCTGAGATTGACTGTCAAAAGTGGTACTTTTTAGTAGGTTCTCTCCAGGTAAATTCTGACTTTTACAGACTGACTCCCTTTTATTTCAAAATATACTGAGGTTGAATTTCGGCTTCTCATTGCTTTGCTCTCCTGGGGAAGAGAAGCAGATTCTATTATGTCTTGATCAGCTGCAGCTGAATGGGGGGAATAGGGAGGGGAAAGGAACTATGCTGAAGGCTTATGCAAAAATTGAGACTTGAATATAGCACAAGTAGCACTTCAACACTTTAGATTCCTCTAGTACAGAGCTCCCTGGAGAGTTCAGTTTAAATCACTAAACTTATTTCAGGAAAGGGGGAAACACCCTAGAGAAAACTCTGTCGACTCCAGCAATATTAATAAACTGGTTGCCAGTGATGTGAACTATAATTCTTGACAGGTGTTTGACAAATTTGTAATTCCTACAAAGCCATCTTGTGAGTACTGCACTTGTTGCTATTATTTTCAAACAACCATTTAACACTATTTTATGCACACATTAGGACTGAAAAAACCTGGGAAGTGCAACACCAATTCTAATCTACAAAGCAAGGCTGCTATGACCACTCTGAAAACCTGTCATCCACGGAGATTATTCTTTTCTCTTTGTAAAAGGTCCATATACCAGAAAAAATCACATTTGCTGCTTAATTAATAATCTGAGATTCTTTCAACACAAATGCATACAATACTGAAACTGATCTCAAACACAACCCTAGACAGAATTACAAGCGGGATATTATTGTACATTTTAGGTCCAATTTTGCAGTTTTGACAAGTAAAATTTCCACTAAAATCAACCTACTGTGTCTTCAGCTTCAGCATTTTATCAGAAATTGTGAACCAGTGTTCCCTGTAAGATGAGCACTTGGGCAGCTGCCTTAGGATGTTAAATATTGCTTAACTGAATAGTTGAGTAACCTCATTTTTTACTGGTTAGTCAACTATAGTCCCCGGGGGTGGGGCCTGCAGCCAGTGGCTCCAGCATCATTCCTGAGAGTCCCCTGCCATTCTGCGCTGCTGCTTCTGTATCAGAGGCAGCAGTGTGGGGTGACAGGCAGGAGCTGGTCCACGAGGGGAGGTAGTTTAAAAACCAGCTCCCCTCACAAACTGGCTGACTGTTGCCCTGTGCTGCTTCCTCTGATAAAGAGGCAGCAATGCAAGGTGGCAGCAGCCCGTCTAGGGGTGGGGTTGAGCTCCTGGACCCATCGCAAACTGAAACCAAGCCAGGCTGCCTACCTGTTTGGCTCCTAATACACTTTAAATGCAGAGCCACAGTGGGGGTATGTTCCAGACCCATCGCAAGCCAGGACTGAGCCAGGCTGCTGGCAGACTGCTAAAAAATTTACTGGCAAGGTATGTGTTTGTGAAATGTGTGTTAACCTATAAGCTTTTGTTCATCGGTTAATTGGTTAATCGACTACACTATTACATCCCTAAAATGCTCAGGAGAGATGTAGGTGCTACCCAGGTTAGGAGAACAGCCACAGCTCCCCACAGCCATCACCGTGTGTTTCTATTGATGGTGCACAGCCACACATCCTTCGGTGCCCATAGCAACATTGATTCTGCACATGGATGTAAAAAAATAGAGGGAACATTGCTGTGACCGGAAGTTCTCCTATAGACAACATACAATGAAAAGATGGGCTAAATTAATATTTGATCTAACTGCTCAAACCAAGAAGTTATATGAGGGGTGAGTTTGGCACAATTTGTTAATAAATGTCTCCTTCACATTTGTTTTCTATATGTTGCATTTTCCTTATGGTGAAATGTAATGGTAAATCTTTTACTTTCATGCACCTTTGGATGCCAGTTACTTTGCAGCATGGAGTCTGCCATGTTGTTATTTTGGTTAGGAATTATCTTACAGTCAAAATGTCTTCAGATCCCTGTGCACAATGAAACCAGTCAAAAAGATTAACTTCTTTCAGATGATTATTTTCTAAGGCTTAAATCCAGCACATAAAAAAATATAGTGGACTGAAAAATACTGCAAGGTGATAATGAAATGTTCTAGACCTTAAATATCTTTTTGACCTTAGATAATAAACAGGTTTCCAAAATATTTGAATTACAGTAAATAATTAAATATAATGTTAACTTAAGAGTGAATGTATTTCCTTTTTACGCTGTCTATAAAAAGGGACATTTGCTATCTCAGGAAGATCAATATTAACAGACAGAATGAATCCATATCCCAAAATATGCAGCCTTTTGTATTATTTTACGTTTTTCTTTATTAGGTTGAATTTGCCACCATCATACAAAATGTCATTTTCTCTTAGCTTGCAATGTAACTCCAGTGAGCCTGCAACCTCATTGCCAGATGAAACCACCATTGACAATCTTGAATGTACAAATTCAGACACAGTTGCATTGACCCCCTGGCACTTTACCAATAAGAATCCATTAAGAAGATTCAGAGTGGCCCATAAAAGCTCTATTTTTTGTAGTGAAATCTCGGCATGGGGGGATGGGAGAATTGCTATTTGAAATCAAGTGAAAGTTTGTTGCCCTTATGTCACACAGAGAAGCAGAAATAGAAGAGGTTGCAATGCACACCTAGGGTACATCTACACAGCAGTGTTATTTCGGATAACATACTGTAGTCCGTGTCTACCCTAAAAGCAGTTATTTTGACATAATGTCAAAATAATGGTGAGCTGGAGGACTTCTTCCTCCGACTCTTGTAACCCTCATTTTACGAAGAGTAAGGGAAATCAGAGGAAGAATGCTCTTTCTTGGACTTCCTACTGTGTAGACGGCGCCAAAAGCCAAAATAAGCTATTTCGACTTAAGCTACACATTTAACGTAGCTCAAGTTGCATAGCTTATTTCGGCTTTAGCCCTGCTGTGTAGATGTCCCCCTAAAGTGCATTTGTCATTCCAGTCCCTGGTAAATTTATAACCTTATTAATGGCAGTTTGGTGGTTGATACTGATTGTAATAAATAGTAATAAATGTGTGTAACAAATAAAACATTTCTTGTCCTTTGCTGTTGGTATGTGCACAGGTTTCATAGTGAAATCAATTGACTCTTGGTGTGTGCTCCTGAAGGTAGATTCTATGCCAGAGCCTATCAATTAAGTTGCTAGGTTAGTCTTTCAATAGAGCCCATGTATGCTTTTAGCTTTTTAACTTTGTTTAATCTTAAAGAAATTCAGCAGAATCTCTGAAACAAATATTTACAATGAATACAGGGAGCTTGGCACAGAAATAGGCTAATTTTGGTACAAACCTAAAGCAAACACCGAATCCAATTCACTTTTCCAGTTGATTCTGCTCTCTTTTCTGTGTACTGAAACCTTGGGAGCTTAGCCGTGTTATGTATCCCTTTTCTTACGCACAGGACTATCGAAACAGACCAGTGCACTACAACCTCCACAGGTTGATATAGCCAGCATAACATGATTGAACCTGATAGATTTAAGTTAAATGTTAACAATGTATAAATCAAGAGTAGAAATGGTTTTGTGGTGTGAATAGTATAGAACTCAGGAGATCTATGTTCAATTCCATGTTCAGCCAGAGATTTTCTGTATGATGCTGGGTAAATAATTTACTCTCTTCGTGCCTCACTTTCCTGCCTGTAAAATGGGAATATTATACTTCGTTCCTCTGATCCTGTGTCTTGTTTATTTAGATTGTAAACTATTTAGAACAGGGACTGTCCCTCACTATGTGTTTATACTGATTTCAATTGCAGCCCCTATCTCGGTGTTTCTTAAACTTTTTGAGACCATGGAACACCAAACAGTATTTTTTTTTTTTTTTTTGCGGAACACCTATGAACATTTTCTTTAAAAAAAAAAAAGGTGCTGTTAGACAAAAAAAGACACAAACAAAGAAGTAACAAAAACAAAGAAGAAGTCGCAGCACACCTGAGAGTTGTTCACAGAACACCAGTGTTCCACGGAACATAGGTTAAGAAACACTGCCCTAGGTGTTACTGTTATATTGTTATTAATATACCATTTGGATCAACTTCAGTATCTCAGAGACATCACTAAGGCAAACAGACAGTTAGGTAGCATCTGAGAAATTTGGGTAACAGAAAAGATTTGTCAATTAATACTTGCACTTTGTACCACATTCCACTGCCCCCAGAAGAAGTTGGGATCAGTCTCCAATCCCCTTTCACTGGCAAAATGGCCAAAGAAACATTTAATTCTTTCCCTAAATTTTCTGCTCTCTGTAGGCAGTGTTCCCTTAAGGAACTCAGAGAGAGCTTTTGCAAATGCTTGGAAGCAATAGGAAGGCACTGTAGCTGAAAGAGACATGAATATCTCCAAATAATCCCACACTAGTTATTTTCAGGGCTCCAGGGAAATTAAACAAGGGGTGGGAGGAAGAAATAACCTGGCTCCTTCACATACACATCTCAAATTTACAACATCAGTGATTGGAGCCTAAGAGCAGAATTTTGAGCATTACTCTGTAAATTCATTTTAACAGAATCATATCCAGGACTATCCGTCTGCAGGGAGCAGGTGACACGAGTGTGGGAAGAGAAGGCAAGGAAAGAGGGAGGAGAGATTTGATTATGTTTGAGGCATTTCGATTTAAGGATGTTCTTCACTGACAAGATATCTTATCTGAGAGAGGCTTTGCTCAGCTGCTGTAAAACCCTCCATATTTATTCAAACTCAGCACATTCCTGGCAGAATCAATTGGCTCAACAAACTCTAGATGTTCTCTGTACTACCTTACAAAAAGGTATTTCAATACCCAAACTAACTCCAGGCAAACACAGGATGTATGAAGGCTGGGGGGGGGGGAGGCAGGGCAGAGTATGAACGCAGCAGCGGCCTGGCGAGCTCCCTGCTCACTCTCCTAGCAGCTTTCTTGCTCCTGAACCTCTGTACAGCAAGCAAGAGGCTCTGGCACCACCATCATGCTTCCCCCTCACCCGGGCTGGGCATGGTCATTATTCGCTGGCTGGAGGCTTCCTGGGCGGAATTCTACTGGGAGGGGCGGGCGTTGGGTGCAGTGTAGCTGTGTGAAGTCCCTCCTCCCCCGCAGCCAGAGAGAGGCGAGTGGAGGTTGCTGCAGAGGCTGGGCATGGGGAAGGGATGAGGGACAGAGGTCATGGGGCATTGCCAGGGCCAGGCATGGGAAGGGGCTGGCGCAGTGCAGCGGACGGAGAGCGTAGCAGAGACCTGGCAGGCACTGGGTGGGGCTTGAAGGGTGAAGCAAGTCGGAACGCTGCAGGGCCCAAGCACGGAGAGAAGCAGGGGAGGGAGCAGTTGTGGGGCACTGCATGGGCTGGGCCAGGATGTTGGGTCTTGGCAGGGTGGTGAGTGAGCAGGCTGGAGCTGTGGGGTCTCTGTACGGGTTAGCTGGCGGCGATGGGAACGTGGTGCTGTTTGAGGAGGGGCTGCAGCCTGTAGGGCTGCGGGGGAAGAGGCCAGTCAGTGCGGAAAGGGGCTGGAGCCAGGGGGTGGGGACAGACTCTGGTGGTGGCCTAAGATGACCCCCCCCATGGGGGAGTGATGTAAGGGCCAGAGGAGCTGCCTGGAGCACCTAGTGAGGCACCCTGTCTGGAGGTAAACACGGGCTGGGAGTGGGTTAGGTCGATGATGTGATGATGTCATTCTGTTATCTGACAGGAAAATTTATTTTATATATATAGAGAGAAAACTTTAATATGTAAATTTAGTGTTGGCAAAAGTTGTTGGATTGATAAGGTTTCTCTTTAATCCACCAAGCCTCAGTAGTGCAAACTTTCTCGAATTGTCGGTTAGCCTAATCTTGTAGCATGATAGACTACCTCAAATAGAGAGACTGAGGAGTGCAGGCTACAGGCCCATTCGTTCAGTGCTTTCAATCAAATACCTTAGTCGAAGTATGTGCTTATGGTACTTAAACAACTCATGAAACTTGAGCCTCAGCCCTTGACCTCTAATGAAGATGCCAACATGGGTGCCAGTTACTGTCAAGGAAAACTGTAAACAAAGCTGTTGGGAAATGCTGAAGCTGCAGAGGAAAGAACTGTTTGGACAATGACGCTGATTTCTGAAGATTTTTTTGTGCTTCGACAACTCAAAAATTGTGCTTTATACATTTTGCAGGCTAATAGTAAATATTTAAATTATTTGGGAGGGCAACACAAATCTGACCAAACTATTAGTTTAGAAAATAATTTTACAAGAATTTTCTTAGGATTTTTAGTTGTTACTTTTTGTACAGCAGATAAAGATTTAAAAGTCCTTATGCAGCAGCATTTGCTCCCTTGGAATTATTCTTAAAAAGACATAATACCTAAAGAAGTCCATTGTTGAAAAACAAAACAAAACAGGGTTTCAATTTCAAGGTGGAGTGCCGTTCCCATGCATATCATAAGGTCTAGGTCAGGAAATTCAATAAAACTCCATTCTTAACATGACATAATCCTCTCCTAAAGCAGGAGATGCAGAATAGTGGAGACTCTTCATGTCACATAGCTTAGAAATACAGGCAGTCCCTGAGTTACATGGATCCGACTTACATCAGATCCCTACTTACAAACGGGGTGAGGCAACCCCGCACTAGCTGCTTCCCCCCAGCAGACCAGGGAGACGCGAAGCTAGCGCCCCGCCCCCAGCAGACCAGGGAGACGCGGAGCGGCTTTTCTCAGCAGACACCTCAGCTTGAGAATAAAGGACTGAGGGAAGTGAGGTGTGGGAGAATAAAACTGAGCTCTGGAGAAATGTTTGGCTAGAGTTTCCCCTACAATATGTACCAGTTCCGACTTACATACAAATTCAACTTAAGAACAAACCTACAGTCCCTTTCTTGTACGTAACCCGGGGACTGCCTGTACTGGTCAGAGCCTCAAGGGAGCGCAAACTGACAGAGCTCAAATGAAGTCAAAGTAAATGAAGATCCAGTCCACAGTTCTGACATTCCTCTTCGGCACCTGCAGGCTTTGTTGATAAGGACATTATGAAGAGTGGTAGTCAACTGGAGAATTACAGTGTAAGAGTCCCGTTTAGCTCTGAATCTGTTTTACTTTGAGGGTCTATGCCCATAGGCATTGGGTATAGTTTGCACACCTTGGACATTATTACAACTAAATTTCAGCATTATTTCTTCTCCCTAACGTGGCTTTAATCTAGGGATGTTAGCGTACGAAGCTGGGAGGGGTTGCAAGTGCTTTGGAGGACAGGGTCATAATTCCAAATGATCTAGACAAACTGGAGAAATGGTCTGAGGTAAACAGAATGAAGTTTAATAAGGACAAATGCAAAGCACTCCACTTAGGAAGGAACAATCAGTTTCACAAATTGGCCGTGTCTACATTGGCATCCCTTTCCGGAAAAGGGATGCTAATGAGACACTTTGGAATTGCAAATCCGCGGGGGATTTAAATATCCCCCGCGGCATTTGCATTTACATGGCTGCCGCTTTTTTCCGGCTCGGGGTTTTTGCAGGAGAAAAGCGCCAGTCTAGACGCGATTCTCTGGAAAATAAGCCCTTTTCCGGAAGATCCCTTATTCCTACTTGAAATAAGATCCCTTATTCCTACTGTATCAGAGGCTGCAAGGAGGGAAGGCAGGAGCTGGTGCTTGGGGCCTGCTTAAAAGCCAGCTCCCCACAAGCACCAAATCCTGCGGAGCTGCCTGCCCCCACGCTTCTACTTCTCTCTCAGAGGCAGTAGTATGGGGGGGGGGGGGCAGGCGAGATGCTGACACAGCTTCTGCCCATGGGGAGATCAGGTCCCCCACGAACAGGGGCTGCTGCTAACCTGCACTGCAGCCTCTGTATCAGAGGCAGCAGCAAGGGGTTTCAGGTGGGAGCCGGTCTGTGCGGGGAGCCGATTTTTAAACTGGCGCTCCTTGCATACTGGCTCTGCCTGCCACCCTGCACTGCTACCTCTGATGCAGAGGCAGCAGCACAGGGTGTCAGGGAGCTCCCTGGGAGTGGGGCCAATAGGGCACTGGCTGCTTGCCCTGCCCCTGGGGAGAATTTTAGTAAACATGTATCTGCAAAAATGTGTTGCGGCTACACGATTACTAAAATACACAACCTCTAACGTGCCTACTTGAATCAGATTTGCACTGAGAGATCAAACAGAAGTTGCTTTTTTTTCTGAATTGCTTCCAAGGAGAGTAAAATAGCTGAGCATGTGCAATGTGCTGCAGGGTCTATTATACTCCTTATGCAAGCAAAACTCACATTAAATTCCACAGGACCATGTCAGGGTTGCAGTACTGTCCCCTGAGCTGTTTGGTACTAATCGCATAGTTCAGAATATGCTTTGAATAATCAACTCACATGACTTATTGAGCTAAGTTTTAAGCATGGTAGTCCCTGGCTATAGTTGGCACTGTGAGTGTACTCCTGATACCCTGTACAGGGCTGCCCCGGATACCCAGCCCTACTGCCATGAGCAGGCTCCTGGCACCCCATCTGGGGCTGCTACGGACGCTAGGCCCCACTGCCATGGGCTTGCTCCTGGCACTCCAGCTGGGGTTGCCGGGGATACCCAGGCACATTGCCCATAGGCTCAGCCCACAGCTCTCTGTTCCAGGAACAACTGTGGTCTTGTCGGTCCCAGGATGTTGCCGGACCAGAGAGTCCCAGTTTCGGGAGGTAGAACCTGTAGTTAAATAATGTAGTCATCTTTTTGAGAGAGATAAAATGGATGACATTACATCTTTATCTTGGACTAACTTCTGTCCAACTACAACCTACACTTGATGGGGACTCCAGTCTGAAGGAAATCTTTTCTGGCCTTCAAACAACTCTGTAACCTGTTCTACCTTGCATGCAGCTGTGGCACTCCATGTTCCTTGCCTAGACCTGATGAAGAGCACTATGTGGTTTAAAAGCTTCTCTCTTGTACCAATACGAGGTACTACCATACCAGCCTCTGTAATGTCCTTGAACTGACACAGCTGCAACCCATTACATACAATAGTATTCAAGAGTCTGTGAAGCTGAGGTGTTCACCCCTCCCCACTATATCCACAATGCTTAAGCAATGGCTTCACAGTAGGTTACAGGGGTACAATTTGTATACAATAACAAAAAGAAGAAAATTCTTGAAGAGACAGACTCTAGCCTTCTGCATAGCATGGACATAATACGTCTTGAAAATGCCTTTCCAAGACATCTAGCTTTAAATGTGAACTGAACACATCAGAGAAAATGCCACTATATTGTATTAGTGCAACCTGTGATTTATTGTGGTATCCTGTCATGATCCACATACTTGTTCTTGTCAGTAGGCAATGTATCAGGTTTCCCACAGCAGTCTCAGAGTTAGAGAAAGTTAATGAAAGCTATCATAAAAATGTTTTGTTATCTTTCTGCTCCTCATTGCTGTTGTAAATAAGAAACATGGAGAAGCTACAGCTGAGGTTTTAAACACTGTGAAATTCTGTCCCTTCAGTGATGCTGCATGGATAGCAGCAGTGGTTGACCCAAAAGGGAAGGAAAGGATGCCGAAAGGAGAATTAAAGTGTGTGTGTGGGGAGGGCGGGAGAGGAATAACATTTGGGTATTTTCACATTCAGAATAAATCAGATGTTTAATTAAAGGCACTAGAGAAATTTTAGGAATAACTCCTCAGTTATTCCCGTAAAGAAATTCTATGCACTGGACCCTTCAGTTATATGTAGACATGGAATGTTCATGCACAACAGCATGTCAGAATTTTTGATTACACATGTTCCTGAGTGGTCAATTTTGTAGGCACTCAGGGCTGGAATTTTGAAAATGTGACCCTTTTTGCCCATCGCTGAGGAAGGAAGGTCTTATTGCAAAGAAACTGGACTAGGATTTGGGAGATGTGACTCTACCATAGACTTCTGGTGTGCCCTTGGGTAAGTCACTCTGTTCGCCATTTGTGAAAGAGGGATTGTGGTGCTCTGCCTCACAAAGATTCTCAGGATAAACCCATTTATGTTTGTGAATGCTCTCATACCACAGTGATGGACTTCATGGGAGCATCCTGATGGATTCCTAACCCACTGTCATCACAATTTAGCATTTAGTCACCTGTCAGAAACTGAAGGATAGCCTTGTCTGTCAGCACATGCAAGTTGAAATCACTAATTGCTATTCACTTTTTTCCTATTTTCCAGCAGTCTGAAAACATAATGAAAGAACAGCAATTCAGTCAAATGGAATTTAGAGATATATTAATTCACAAAGTTCTATTAGGGTACGTCTAAACTACATGGCTCCGTCGACGGAGCCATGTAGATTTGTTGTTTTGGCAAAGGCAAATGAAGCCGCGATTTAAATGATCGCGGCTTCATTTACATTTACATGGCTGCCGCGCTGAGCCGACAAACAGCTGATCAGCTGTTTGTCCGCTCAACGCGCTAGTCCGGACACTCCCCTGCCGACATCAAAGCCCTTTGTCGGCAGCCCCGTTATTCCTCGTGGGATGAGGTTTACCGGGGCTGCCGACAAATGGCTTTGATGTCGGCAGGGGAGTGTCCAGACTAGCGCGCTGAGCGGATAAACATCTGATCAGCTGTTTGTCGGCTCAGCGCGGCAGCCATGTAAATGTAAATGAAGTTGCGATCATTTAAATCGCGGCTTCATTTGCCTTTGCCTATGCGTCTAATCTACATGCCTCTGACGACAGAGGCATGTAGTCTAGACACAGCCCTAGGGTCCTTTAGATTTAAATTCACCTGAGCCTCTTTCCAGCCTTAACTGCAGTACTTGGCAGGGTTCATAAAATGAAATCCTTAATTTGTGGAAAGGGGTCCTCTTCTACACATGCAGAAAAGGAGCACCTTTTAATGAACATCATAAAGGAACTGTATAAATATTTACTAAGGTGAAGGAATAAGAGGGGTTTACTAGGCACTAAGACCTGCACTGGAAGCTGAATGCAAATACCTTAGTTCAGAGACTGCGCACTGGACTCTTGATCTGAACTGACTGCTTGCAAAGTCAGAAAAAGATTCAGGTGGATGGGATCACTCACTCCCAAGTTAAATGATTCCACAGGGGGAAAAATGCCCCATAAGTTACCGTTGTTGAATATGTTCCTACAGATTTCATAACCACTAGAAATATTTTTTTTCCAGGAGAAAAAGGATGCCCTACTGTGTTGGTTACAGCAGGATTATAACCACATGCACTCACTGAATACAAAGTAATAACTAAATAAAAAGCAAATGACCAAGGCATTGTACATTCCATTAAATGGAAGCAGCTGTCATAAACATCTTAATTTAAAGAGCTGCTCATTGGGGAATTATAGCCCTGTAAAAAGCTTCTTCCTTCTGCTGCTCCACAGAACTGGAACATATCAGGCCTTTAAATTTTTAAACATGACTTTCATGTTCTTTAGAGCACAAAAACCTTTGAAAAGTCAGCTTGTTAGGAGATTCACCTTTCACAATCTTACCTTTAGGTCTGGCTGGGGTGCTTCAGAGCTTTGAATAGAGACCTTTCTGGTGTATCAGGGTTTGTAATGTTCTTATTGTTTAAGCAGTACAATAGCTTTCTCTCTCTGATTTACTGGGACAGTCTCCATTGTTATATATGGAACATATACAAATCTTGCTGTTAAAATGTCATGTTCCCTGTCAGGACCATATAGAATCCAAGATCACACTAGCTTTCTCTTCCTACAAAAAAGGGTATGTCACCATAGTTACAGCTCAAACCACCCCCCTGGAAATCTTAAAAGCCAGGCCACTCTTTGCAATTTGGGGCTTGGCAAGAAAATGCTAGGAGAGAGTGAAACCAGCATATTATTAAGCTATCTCAGGATAGCCTAAAGCAGGACAAACCCTAACTAAATCATCCCAGCCAGTCTTTTGTCAAGCTGGGACTTAAAAACCTCTAGGGATGGAGATTCTACCACCTCCCTACGTAATCCATTCCAGTGCTTCACCACCCTCCTAGTGAAATAGTTTTTCCTAATATCCAACTTAGACCCCCTCACTGTAACTTAAGACCATTCCTCCTTGTTCTGCCGTCTGTCACTACTGAGAACAGCCTCTCTCCATTCTCTTTGGAATCTCCCTTCAGGTGGTTAAAGGCTGCTATCAAATCCCCCCTCACTCTTTTCTTCTGCAGACTAAATAAACCCAAATCCCTCAGCCTCTCCCCGTAGGTCATGTGCTCCAGCCCCCTAATCATTTTGGTTGCTCTCCGCTGGTCCCTTCCCAATGCATCCACATCCTGTCTATGGGGGGGGGGGGCGGGGGAAGGGGGCAGAACTCGATGCACTATTCCAGATGTGGCCTCTCCAGTGCCGAATAAAGGGGAAAAATAATTTCTCTAGATCTGCTGGCAATGCTCCTCCTAATGCCATTAGCCTTTTTGGCTACAAGGGCACACTGTTGACTCATATCCAGCTTCTTATCCAATGTAATCCCCAGGTCCTTTTCTGCTGAACTGCTGCTTAGCCAATCTGTGCCCAGCCTGTAGCAGTGCTTGGAAGTCTCCCGTCCCAAGTGCAGGACTAAGTACCTCAACGAGTTGTATATACATCCAAACTCCCATAAAAAAAAGACAGCCACTGCTGTGTCTGCATCTTGCAACTCTCTCAAGAAGAACAGATCCTTACACTATTATCCTGTCTAGTAAGCCAAGTCACTTGACTTGCTGCACCATATTGAACACGTGTGGGTTTTTTATTGTCTCCCTTTGCCAGTAAATACTGACTAATAGCTGTCATTTTGTAATTTCACAGCTTTGGTGGTTACTATTTTAAACAACCTCATCTTTATAGAGTATCGTTTTGGAGAAAACAGTCTTTTATAATATATTTTCTCCTATTGCATGTCTGGTTAACAACACTTCAAGCCCTAACCACATTATAGCTGACAGTGGGCCAGGAACCATGTTTAAGACTACTGCAGGTTTTTATAACAGTGTGATAACATACCTATAAGAAAAACGATCTGTGCACACTGCCAAGCCAAACATGACAAAATTTTATTACTTAACTGAGTCCCAAATTCCTGGCTGAACCATAAGAGGAAGCACTGGCTACGACATATGCTATTATATCTATCATGGAAAAGCTTTTTTCTCCATTCAGTGACAACCCCTCATGAAGTCCTTGCCAGAGGGAACACAGAATTTCAGGAGCGGTTTGTTCCCTAAGTGCATACATGGCGTCAATGGTTATTTTCCATTTCTACATATATGCACTTGGTCCTTTAGGACAAAGTGATATTAAACTGAAATTCACCCATAGAATTATAGGGCTGGAAGAGACCTCAGGAGCTCATTGAGTCCAGTCCCCTGCCCAAAGCAGGACCAACCCCAACTAAATCATCCCAGCCAGGGCTTTATCAAGCCGGGACTTAAAAAGTCACCCAGCTGCAAAAGAGCCTTAGAAGGCCCCTTTGGACAGCACAATGCAGCTGACCTGCAGGGCTGTGTCAAGACTGGCAAGTTTTTCCACAAAATCATCTGCTTTTGCGGAAAAACTTGCCAGCTGTCTACACTGGCCGCTTGAGTTTCCGGAAAGGCACCGACGATCTCATGTAAAATCATCAGTGCTTTTCCGGAAAAACTATGCTGCTCCTGTTCGGGCAAAAGTCTTTTTCCGAAAGACTTTTGCGCAAAAGGGCCAGTGTAAACAGCATAGTACTGTTTTCCGCAAAAAAAGCCCGGATCGTGAAAAAGACGATCGGGGCTTTGTTGCGGAAAACCGCATCTAGATTGGCCACGGACACTTTTCCACAAAAAATGCTTTTGCGGAAAAGCATCCTGCCAATCTAGACGTGCTTTTCCGAAAATGCTTTTAACGGAAAACTTTTCCGTTAAAAGCATTTTCGGAAAATCATGCCAGTGTAGACGTAGCCCAGTAGTATCAGCAAACAGGTGGCTCCAGCATAAGCCTACATGGACACTCTGCATCTCATGCCCATTGGGCAGTGTCTTTGGCTCCACGATTTTGGTTAATTTTTGGCTACAAACCTCCTCACAGCAGAGTGCTTAACCATATGATCTGCTGTAAATCTGTTCCCCACAACTGCTCCCCAAACCACTGCATATAGGTGTTTTTTTTACAACCCTTTGAGCTCACCAACTACAATACAAGAGACACATCCGAAGCAAAAGACATTACATAAGCTTCCCTATTTAAAGGGAAGAATTGGTTCACAGACATTCTAGTTAACATAAAATTGCCAATTTTGGTTGGACATATTCCTGGAGGTCTCATCAAATGACACAATCACAGAATCTTAGGACTGGAAGGGACCTTGAGATGTCATCTAGTCCACTCCCTGCACTCATGGCAGGACCCAACACCATCTAGGCCATGCCTGTCGGGTGTTAGTCTAATCTCCGATGATGGAGGCCATCCATGACTGGTGTTAAAAATCTCCAATGATGGAGATTCCACAACCTCCCTAGGTAATTTACTCCAGTGCTTACCCATTTGGACAATTATGAAGTTTTTCCTAATGTCCAATCTAAATTGTCCTTGTGCTATTTAAGCTCTTTTTTTATCCTCAGAGGTTAGGAAGAATAATGTTTCTCTTTCCTTTTTAACAGTGTTTGATGTACTTGAAAACTATACTCATGTCCAATCCCCTCCCCACCTCAGTCTTCAAAACAAACACAGCTTTTTAGTCTTCTTTCACAGATTGGATTTGCTAGACCATTCATCATTTCTGTTGCTCTTCTCCGGACTTTTTCCAATTTGTCCATATCTTTCCTGAAATGTGGTGTCCAGAACTAGACATAGTACTCCAACTGAGACCTAGATAAAGATTAAACTTGACTTCCTTGAGTCTCTGCCACAATCCTGGAGGGTTGGCGATTCTAAATGATCAGTAACTGAATTGCATAGTCACTTGCCTTTCCTGTTCCGATTCTATTCATTTTTATCTTTATAGATGTTTAAATGGTGTAAAGACAGATGCAATTTTTTTCTTCTACTGTGTCTTCTCAAAAGAACACTTTGAGCTCAATTACTTAGTGGGGTGAATTTGATAGAGCAGCAAAATCCCATCTGTAGATATCAGCCCTTACAATTCTCTGTGGCAATGCAGAGCTACTCTACGGATCCACCCTGACCGGCAAACCAAGTGGATCTCAGCACAAAAGGCATAAGATTCTTAAGCACCTAGAGGGAGGCACAAGAGACCTCCCTCCCTAGTAGTCATGCTAAAGCTGTTCTGTATTAGAGTTCCATATTTAAGTTTAAGGGCAAGAAGACATGGTTTTGGACACTAACCACACTTTGGCTACGTCTAGATTGGCCCCTATTACGAAATAGCCATGCTAATTTCCAACTTTGGAATAGGGAAATCCGCAGGGGATTTAAATATCCCCCCGCGGGATTTAAATAAACATGTCCGCCACTTTTTTTCCGGCTTGGGGAAAAGCCGGAAAAAAGCATCTAGACTGGCGCGATCCTCTGGAATAAAGCCCTTTTCCGAAGGATCTCTTATTCCTACTTTCAAGTAGGACGTAGCCTTTATGTATTGGGAAACAGGAAGACTCTATTGGTTCACAGACCACTTAGGAAATTTGCTTAATGTTTTTAGTTAGCAGAGTATAATAAGAACAAAAATCCTGAAAATAATGGAACGCTTATCTATTTCCTTGTTTATGCAAATAAAAATGCAGAATCTAAGAAGTGCCTTTGTTTCCATTTTTTTATTGGCTTTTTTGCTGCAGGTGTTTTTGCAAGTAGGAAAATGGCAATCATTCATTTTGGAAGTAAGAGAGAATACAACTAAGTGAGTAGGGAGTTCCAGTCCCAAGAAACACAGGTCTGCTAGCTCAGCACACACAGCTGGTTCATCTTTTTTTTTAAACCCTCTGTTGCCAATGTATTCCAGGAACAACATGCAATTCCTCTTCTCCTCCTCCTCCTTCTCCTCCTCCTCCATTAAAAAAAATGAATACAAAGGGACCAAAATGTTCTATGGCTTTTTGAAGCACCAGACATGGGGGGCTGAGTTGGGGAGTGGGACAAGAGGGACCTGAAACTGGACTCTATCTCAATTCAGATCCAGAACTTCACAGTGCAAATCCAGTTCTAGCTGTGAACTGGTAACAAAGGTGGCATAGTATGCCTGTACTTCTTGCCAAGCTATTCATTTTTAGCACTCGCCAGATGTCTGCTGTGATGTATTGAGCCCTTGATAACTTTTTCCAGCAATCAGAAATGTTTCTTTGCCTATCTACCTCAACCTGTGCATCTAGATTTTGAGAACCTGTGAAAGTCACAGCCACCGCTCCCCAATCTACTTGGTTTAAAATATTTTGGGGAAATATTTTCAAAATGTTCTCATTGAGGCAGCCAATGACATGTATCATGTATTAATGTCACCACTCACAGCAGTAAGTTAGGATGTCCTGTTGGACACAAAAGGGGTGAGATAAAGAAGAGATAAACAATTTTCTTCCCCCAAAAAAGTGTTTCTTATATCAGCAAACACAATTCTTGCATTTAGACTTGCGCCCGAAAACATGAAATGATACGGATCTCTAAATGCATGTCTAATACACAACCACACAAGACAGCCCTTCCCAGAAGCCACCTGTGTGTTCTTCCCAATGTTTCCCTTTCCTTGGAACCCTTACACAGCAACTCTTTTTTAAACACTATTCTTCTAAGAATTAAATGTACAGTAGAAGGACCTGCATTACAAAGAACACAAGGCAACTCCCGTTTCCAACATGCTCTCTCAAAAGGAGAGAGACAAACCTCCTTTTCCCCATTTTCTATGTGGACCATGCCTGCTATGCACCATGCTCTGAGTCTCATCCCCAGGTAAGGGCTCATGTGTTTGGACTCATTTCTGGGGGCCCTTTATTTCAAACGCCTGTTTCACTGACGCGTGTAGATTATTCCGGACTTGTAAATTTCAAAAATGGCACCTGGCCGGGAAGATGCAAATCAAGCGCGGGATATTTAAATCCCGGGCTTGATTTGCAATTCCGAATGCCTACATCTGCAGCCCTATTCCAAAATAGGCTGCAAGTGTAGACATACCCAGAGAGAATAAGACTAGTTTGTTAAAAAGTGTGGTTTCTTTTTTCTCCATACCTCTTCTCTAATTCCAGTGATATGCCTTGTCATCAATATCTACCTGTTTTTCCCTTTTACTTAAAACTATTACTCTTGCAAATCTCACTATCAGTAAGGGACTAGTGGAGAGCTTCACAACATACAGGGAAGATCAAGTACAAGTAGCGCCCATGCTTTTTACCTGCTTCTAGAACAAAGAATAATTTATTACCTTTGTCAGACACATAATTCCAGTAATCAAGTAGATACATGTAAACATGTATTCACTTCTAGGGGCAAAAGGAGGCAAACATTCTCTATTCTATTCAAGTTCTTATACCTTAAATATTTGTTTCCTATCACTCTTCATTAGGTATTCATTATAATGTCTAATTTATTACATTTAAAATGGACACTCCTAATCAGCTGGCCCTCAAATTAGATCTAAGTTTGATTTGGTATAATTCAAACTGGAAAGTCCTTGTGTTACTATACAATTGAATTATCTCATTTTAATCTACTTTTGAACTAGTATTTTTAAAAGCCACCATTCTAGCATCATCACGCTAAAATGCAATCTGTGTCATGTTGGTTTGATTTTGGCCCACTAATGCCAACCTCCTAAGTGACACCCAGGCTGTGTCTACATTGGCACCCCTTTCCGGAAAAGGGATGCTAATGTAGACTTCGGAATTGCAAATTCCGCGGGGGATTTAAATACCCTACATAGTAGGAATAAGAGATCCTCCGGAAAAGGGCTTATTTTCCGGAGAATCACGTCTAGACTGGCGCTTTTCTCCGGCTTATCCCCAAGCCGGAAAAAAGTACTTGAAAGTAGGAATAAGAGATCCTCCGGAAAAGGGCTTATTTTCTGGAGAATCACGTCTAGACTGGTGCTTTCTTCGGCTTATCCCCAAGCCGGAAAAAAGCGGCAGCCATGTAAATGCAAATGCCACGGGGGATATTTAAATCCCCCGCGGAATTTGCAATTCCGAAGTCTACATTAGCATCCCTTTTCCGGAAAGGGGTGCCAATGTAGACACAGCCCTAGTGTGTTTTTATGGGACAAAACACACATTCTGCAGGCCCATGTACATCTCCACTGATTTATGGAAGCTGCCTCTGCAATAGGCTGGATCAAAATGCTACAGTAGAAAAGTACTTAATGTTATCTGCATTTATGAATCTTGTCTGTAATATTGCATTTGGAATGCACTGAGGACTGACACAAATCAATTCACTTGCATTACTGGCAAGGCAAAAAACCACTGACCTTTCCATTAAATATTCAAATGCTAATTAACCTGAGGGGAAAACTTAAGGATATGAAGTGTATTCTGAATTCTTTAGTCCTTCAAAGAGAAGGAAGTTAACAAAATGTGCACTTTTCTTTTGGCCAGTGGAATGGATGGAGGAGGTGGGGAGATGACACTGTTAAGTGCCACTTTGTCTACACTACAGACTAGCCCCAGTTCAGTAAATGTACTGCAAACCCCAAGAATACATAAGCAAAGCTGTGATTAGTACCCCTCCAGCTATACTAGTTTCAAGCAAGGGTGAGCTTAACCAAAGCATATCATACCTTCCTTCTGTTTGCACTTAAGGCTTGTGTAAGTAGAGAGTTTCACCAGGCTTACATCACTTGCGTATCTGAAGTTGAAAGTGAGTTATGCTAAGTTTGTGAAAACTGGAACACGTGTAAGTAACCACATCTCGGACAACACCTTAATGAGCACAAGTATAGCTCAAAGATCCTGACTGAAAAAGTTGTGAGTTAATAAACAGTGATGAAGCAATACCCTTTTTGTTTAAATGAAATGAATGATCCTTTAATTAATAGGCAGCATGTAGTTTGAATTAAGGACAAAGGAAGTGCGGCATTTGAGATATCATCACAAGATAGCTGTATGCAAAAGAGGGATAATTAATAGAATACACCTCAGTTTGATAATGTAACTCAGGTTTTGCAGTAATGAGTGTATACCTTGACTAAACAGTGAGTTGAAGGTCATACTGATGCACGAGCAGAATACAGAAAATAGATATGCTGGGATTTTAGGTGTCAGAAAGATAGCCAAACACAGTGCTGGATACATTGGGGAGAAGAACAAAAATGGTAGGGAAAAAAAACTTTATATTCCATGTCTAGAATTTTCAGACAAGTTTGGCAACCCAGTCCTCATAAGGGAATCCATAGGAGAGAAGTGATTAAGTCCTTTGGAAATAACTCAGCTTATGTTTCCAAGGGACACTACAGAATAAAAGCAAGACTCTTTAAGCTTCTAAAGAACAGATCATTCTGTTTTCTCCCAGCTCATTTTTATGCAGACCAATTCCTGACAGATGCTCAGAGATCCACTGCATGAGAACACAGGGGATATTAGAGATGGTTTTTGCTGTGAGTGGGGCCACAAAAGCCATAACTCCCTTCTGCTTATTCAGAAAAAAAAGTAGTCTTTTATCCTTTGGCAAGCAAGAAGTTAATAGCCTGTTTTCTTTTAAAAAAATTACCTCTAACACTAAAATTTTATTTCTATTGTATTACATTTAGGAGCCCTCAGGGTCACAGGGTAGATAATCAAAAAGGACAAGGAGAAAATTAAAAAAGAGAAAAAAGCAATCAAAAAGAGCATTGAGGAGGACCATAATCCTCCATAGGAAGAATACTAATTATACTACTGCATCATCTTATAATTAACCCTGATCTGAAGTTCTTTTTTAGCAGTAATAACTTTCACACGTACAATCATTTTGATTGCTAATTGTTCCCAGCATTTCTTGAACATCTATTTTAGTTTGTGTAGCTTCTTTTCACACAGTAGTTAACTCTCATTTATAAGAAACAAGACAAAATATTTAGTCTCTTGGATAATTTTGTCACCAGACATTCCAATCAGTGTGCTGGCTTCGTTTTGTGGTTGAGTCGTGGGTAGAACACATTCTCTTCTTTTCCCAAATAGTCCTCTTTCACCGCTAGAGAGAGAGAATAATGAATCTCTGGTGTATATTTCAGGTAGCACCCTCGCAGGCCAGCCGCTGAAACTGGCCATTTGTCTTTTTAATGATTTCCATCTGCACTTTCATATTTACTTTAATAAATGTGGAATATTATTATAGCAAGCACACTGAATTCCTTCCATAACAGATCCTTACTTGGGCTCAGACCATTATTGGACAACTGGGCACAGGTTAGTATGCTACTTCTGAAGACCTACGAACAAAACCAAGTTTCTGCCAGATTACATAAAATGAGCGGGGTCCAAAAAGAAGAGGCCTGTGTCTTCTCTTTGGAGATACCTGCTCATTCATGAGTGAAGTTAATATTCCTAACAAACTAACTTGAGGTATAGAGAGACTATAGAAATGCACAGGTGACTTTACACCAGATATGTAAAAGAAGATATACAAGGAGCAGGAATATATAATCGCTCTGGATGAGTGGAGAGAATAGGAAAAGGGCTAGGAACAAGCAGTTTTGATTCCTTATGAAATCTGCCTTCAGAGCAAGGTGTTTACAGCATTCACATTACAGCCGCTCTCCGAGTTACGAACGAGTTACAGACCAACACTTGGTCCATAACTCGACCTGTTCGTAACTCGGATCCCATAGAGTTACATGGCAACCGCGCTGTTCGTAAGTGCGGATCGCGGTTCGTAACTCGGATCCGCATTTACGACCGCTTTGGTCATAAGTGCGGAAGGTCGTAAGTAGAGGTGGCCGTAAGTCGGGGAGCGGCTGTAATTACTTTCAGTGTTTGTTTTCATTCAACATTGGTTGCATTCTGTATTTGGATTCTTGATTAATTAAATGATGACAAATATTATCTCCAGCTGAATTTTTTGTTCAGAAGAGATGCTTGAGTAATTCCTCTCTCCCCCTTGCTCCCCTCAAATACCCCAAAACCATTCTGTTCCTTGGCTCTAAATGTTCAGTTAATTGCCAGACAGTTAATGTAAGGAGGGCTTTTTTCTAGCCAGGCTGAGTCATAGTAGGAAGAAAGGTGCGTTGAATAATATATTAACTAGTGAAGACAACGCCTGTGAATTTTGAGCTACGTGTTAAAGGCACATCAGCTTCTCAGAAATCTACTGAGTATGCTTCTGTCAACTGCAGCTGCTAGCTGAGCAACTACACTGCTCTACTAAAGCCGCCCTGTAAGATATGCATGAACCTGACCAGGTTTACATATCAAAATGTTATCTCCAGAACTGATGGTTTAATCCTGTTTAGATGGTACATTACTAAATACTCTTTTATCCTGATCTATACACTCACTGCTAAAACGGACTTCAGCAATATGTTAGTTAACATGATTGCTGGCAATTGTGTAAAGGTGACGTTTTTCAGTGTAGAACTGGTCCCTGGGAGAATCTCTGAGATAGGAAACCCTGTCCTTATCAGCCAAAATATTTGTGTGCATGTTAAAGCTTATACTGGGCTTTACAAAGAGACTCCAAGAGTTGGGAACTCAATCCTAATTCCAAACCAAACGGAGTAAAACATCTAACTGCATTAGGCCCATTTGAAAATCTCAGCCCATTATCATTGTACAGTAGACTTCTGATAATCCGGCACCCTTGGGACCCAGGTGGTGCCGGATTCTCAGAAATGCCGGACTATCAGGAGGTACTCTGGCAGGGGCGGGTCTCGTCGAAGGAGAAGCGGAGGAGGGGACAGGGGTGTGCCAAACCCTCCCTCCTGCTGCAGGGAGGCAGAGCCTGCGAGCGGAAGAGGAGAAGCGGTGACAGGCAGGCAGCCGCATTCAGGACGTTCTGGTCAGTTACAGTCACTCTGGCTGGATCCACAGCCGTCACGCAGTTAACGTAATTTTCCTCTCTACTGCCGGGAGGAGGGGGGCAGGGGAAGGTAGGGGTCGGTGGGAGAGGGACCCCTACCTTCCCCTGCCGCCCTCCCCCCCCCCGGCAGTAGAGAGGAAAATTACATTAACTACGTGTCGGCTGTGGATCCAGCCGGAGTGACTGTAACTGACCAGAACGTCCTGAATGAGGCTGCTTTGGCACACCCTCGCCCTCTCCTGCTCCCCCTCCCCCTCTCCCACCGACCCCTACCTTCCCCTGGCCCCCCCCCCTCCCGGCAGTAGAGAGGAAAGTTACATTAACTGCGTGTTGGCTGTGGATCCAGCCGCAGTTAATCAATTACTCTAACAACTTGAAGCAGCTGCCGGAGCACTTCCGGGTTGCAGTTGGTGCCGGACCATCAGGCGTACCGGACCACTGGATGCCGGACCACCGGAGTTTTACTGTACAATGCAAACCTTAATCTGACTACGCATCCTTACTGTAAACATCTATTACTGCACTGTGTACAGTATTATAATCACTTCACAGCTAGAAGGCATGTAACAGTGAATATAATCATCGGATCATTTGACTTGATGGTGGCAGAGCTTAACTTAGATCTCAAGCTTGATGATAATTAACCTTCTACAGAAGTTACACCAAGAGGCGCTAAAGCTGGGGATAGTCTTACTGTAATTGCTATTAAAGGTATCACCTCCCCATAACTTATTCCAAATCACTTACTGCTGTGGAAGTGATTTCTTTGTGGGAAATTGCCACACCTAACAGATTTTTCTCTTTGCTGTTATTTTAGCAGGCAGCAGGGAAGAGAGAAGTGCTCAGTGGCCTTGTTAAGAACCTGTCATTCCTAACATCTGCCCTCTGTCTCATCATGACAGAACAATAAAAGTAGTAAATAATCAGAAACTAAATAACAAGCACAAACATTGCCATCTCCACGTGGCCTTTAGGGCATCTGTGAACCTTAAGCTATGCGTGTCCTAGCACACCCACCCAAGCTGTGCACTCACAGCACACAGCTAATTAATTTGAAAGTTTTCCTTTAAAAGTTGAACAGTTCCATTACTGCTTTGCATGGTGTTCTTGCCCTTTTTATTATACATCACCAAGAGCCTGACATGGGAGTCTTTTGCAATAAGACAGGACACACTGACAAAAATAAGAGGATTTCCACTCCCAACAGACACTGTATTGATGTGGATAACACAAACAGCAAGAAGTAGCAGTAGCAGCCCATCACCAAAAGCTTACTATTTATTTTGTCCCTTCACAGCCATCAAAAAGGAGCTTCACCATAAAGGGTAGCTATCAATTACACTTAGAAAATCTGTAAAACCAAAAGGCAAAGTATATTTGGGAACAGCTAGAAGACGACAGTGTTAAAACATTGACTTCTATAAGAGGAGAAACAAGAGTGAAGGTTTACATACACGTAACTGCTGATGTTGATAGAGAAAGTATAACTGAGGATCTGCAAAATATCGAACACTATTTCCAGAAATGGAGGCTCAAACCAAATCCTGGAAAAACAATAAGAAGTGTATTTCATCTTGATAATAAGAGTGCCACAAATACACTGAAAGTAGGTCGCTTTCTGTGGTAAAAATATGCCACACGATTACACTTCAACATATTTGGGAGTGAAACTCAGTTGCACCTCTCCTTTCATGATCATTCTGAGAAGGTAGCTGCCAAGTTAAAAAATGAGAGCCAATATAAACTAGAAACTAGCAAATACAACCTGGTGTTGAGAAGTGCTCTGCACTTGTGCACCTGTACAGAGAAAATGTAGCCTCATCCAACTTGCGGATACCTACCTGAATACTGTGATGTGGGTGCATTATGGGAACCCTTAAGTTGACTCCAACATGATGGCTACCTGTCCTGTCTAACATTGCTCCCCTACCAACATACTCAACTGCAGCAACATTCGGCAAAACTCAGCAAATCTAGATGTCTTCATATCACCAAGCCCTTGGTGATAGGGTTAGGGGTCCTATCGGCAGCACCCCTACCCTCCATAATGACTTGCATCCTGCAAAACTTTCTGGGAACATTCATTTAGCCTTATGCAACCAGGCTATGATCAGAAGGAGGTTTGGAAAACAGACTGAGCTAAACAAGACTTTAAAAATAAGCACTTTGTGCTAGACCCTATGCAGAAGGTTCCTGGGTTTGACATTCTATGGGCATCTTGGTCAACTCTGAACCAAATCTGAACCAACCCTGGTAGATTTGGCTATCTACTGTACAAATGGAAAATCAATGACTCACTTGGGTGAGAGTATGGTTCCCCAGGAAAGGCATATCACTACCTACTGCCTAATTTATAAATATGAAGGAGGTGTTACTGCAATACATTTTGCTACTCCTGATGTAGCTATTTGGCTTGATCAACTTCAGGTGAAATTGAAATTGCTGCTTGACACTAGACATATGAAAGAAGATGACTGCTGACTATATTTAAGAAAAGAAGTGGGGGATCCTAAATTCTGCGTGCTTGCCTTTGCAACTTAAATAACATTCTTTTAAAAAAGACTTTGTGAGTGAAGTATTATCTTTTTTGGACAATTTCTGTTGATTAAAACATTGACTCATAAATAGAGAAACAAGATAAAGGGTAACATAGTGCAGTATTTTAATGTGCATGTATGTATTACCATTTATTCTATCCAATCCAATTCCAGCATGTAGCATAGCAGCCTCATTTTTCTAGAAGTGACTTATCCAGGAGCCAGCAAAGGGACATTTTTAAAGGGTTTACAACCGTTGGGGAAGCTCCTTAATTTAATATCTTATTCCTGGGAGAATCAAAGGTGCGGAGACTTTATTATGTCTTCCCTTTCTTTATTACAGATATACTAAGCCAATCTGGGAACAGTAACAATTCTGCATGGCAAAGGTAACCTGTCACATGTCAATAATACTGAAAACAACTATTCTGCAAATAGAATTTGAAAAAAAAAATCCATGAGGCAATAAAATACTTTCAAATCATAAGTGAATTCATCAAAGTCAAAGTCTGTTCATGGCCAGGAAAATAGGTGAAATCTGTCATATAATTTGAAGATTTTAGTTTTAAAAAAACCCAACCAGAAGATTTCCTCCAAAAATGAAATTTTCTTGCAAAATTTTCCATGTTTAAAAATCGCTTTTTTCTTTTCACAAAATAATTTGTTCAAAACACCCCCATCCAGCTTGAATGTTCTGCTCCAGTTTTCTCCTCTTAGACACACACACTCACACTCTCTTTCTCTCTCTCTCTCTGAGTGCGTGTTCGGAGGATGGTGGGGGATGAGACAAGCTGTGATCTTTCAAGCTCTCCAAATTCAGGAATTAATTTCCTCAACTGTTGAGAGAACAGTGAGTGATCCAAATAACTCTGCCAGATATAAGATGCCAGGTAGAATCCACTAAAGAGGCAGAACGAGAGAGGAGGCTAATTTAGTGTCCCATCCCTCCCCACCAAAATCCATCTTAAATGCACCAGGACAAATTATCCCTCGCTTCTCTCAGAGTTCACTTAAGAGACATTATCACAAACACCGCTGTGGCACTCATACACATCAAATAGTAATTCTACATGGTTAGCTCCTCAATGTGTCATGAGCAAGAGTTCCCCACCTGCACAGTCTCAGTCATGTAATTGGTTCCCTAATCTGATGAATAGATGATGACATCACCTAATGTACTGAAAGGAGTGGCCAGAATGTATCTGCAATGATCCTGTCCACAGACAGTTTCTCACCATGTAATTCTTTTGCTCAAAGTTGCTCATTTCAGGACTATTTCCTCAAATGGGTACATCCCAAGCACAAAGGCATATTCTTCTGCTCCCCTTTATGACACCTTTTCATCCCAAATCTTTCCAGTGTTTGGGTGAAGAGTCACCACCTCTAATTTTACTACAAG
Organism: Pelodiscus sinensis; assembly: GCF_052426305.1. Lineage (NCBI taxonomy): Eukaryota > Metazoa > Chordata > Testudines > Trionychidae > Pelodiscus > Pelodiscus sinensis. The sequence continues at coordinate 4,151,088 of NC_143065.1, forward strand.
ATGCTTGTGTGTTTGCTTTCACCTTCCAGTGATTCTTTTCTTCCGTGCTGAGATTAGCTAGGTATTTTTCTGTTTGTAGGTGTAATTTATACCCAGCTGTTGATTGATCATTCAGTCAAAACATAGACCTGAAAGTGAAATTCTGCCGGAGGAGAAAGGTTACAATGGAAAATACAATGAATCAACTACCATACTCCACAGGCCTTTTTCAGTAAGGGAATACTTGAGACAATGTAAATGAGCCATTGTTTAGAGTCTATTTTTTAAACTATCATCAAACATTCAAACAAGAGTCTCTAAACTCTCTCTGTGTGTAATGCTAAATGCACTGATTCCCAGAAGAGCGGGCAAACCACAACAACATGCAAATTATCAATTCAAAAGAAAAATCACCTTATACAAAAGTAGACTAATAAAGCAAAATAACTCCAGAGGCATGTAAAGTGAAAACTGATATAGTACATGAACTTTGACTGTCCATCTAAAATGCAAAAACTCCAGCTCATTCAAGGTTCAGTGTTGTCTGGAAAAGCCATTCATTGCCTTGATCTGAACCCGTGCCTGAGAAATCATTAAAGGCACCAGTAACAATACGGTAAAAGCTTTGTCAAAAGCAGTGCAGCCTCTGTGAAATGGCTCTCTGGCGTGAACTGGAGTAAATAACAGTAATTGCTTTGTTAGACTGCACACCAGGAATCAAGGCCTTTATATTTATTCAGCAGAAGAGTCAAAACCACAGTGGGAAAACTCTTTTTCAGCATATGGATTGTAATGAAATAATTCTGGCACTTCTGCTCGCCAGAAGTTTCCCCAGGCCTTTGATACGGAAATGTACTACCATGTACAGTAGAAACCTGGTAAATGAAGGCTCTTGTTACACAAAAAATTATATTCTTTCAACAGGTTCACTTATTTCCTCTCACTACTTTGCTCTGAAGTGAGCACCATGGTCTCACCTTTGCCTCTGTCAGAAGAAGGCTACCAATGATGCAAAGCCCCTGCCATTGTAATGGATTATTATTGAAGTAGAATTTGATGAATTTTCCTTTTACCAAGACTTCCCGTCCCAGACAGCCTCACAAGACAGTTCAGTTTCTTTCACAAGCAAGCTGCTTTAGTCTTCTAGTCTATATAATGTACATTTGCCCTCTCTGTTCTCTGCTATCCTCTCCATCAACCACTCCTGCCTTCATCTTCTCATCACTGGACTCCCATGTTCTAGGGAAGCCAGGGTTAAGCACTCTTAAGGCTATGTCTAGACTGCAGGTTTCTTTCAGAAGAAGCTTTTCTGGAAGAGATCTTCTGAAAAAAAACTTCTTCCAAAAGAGAGCATCTACACAGGTTTCTTTCAGTGGAACGAGGTGTACCGGTAGTTCGAATTACCTACTCCGTGCCGCATGTAGCCGCGGGCACGGAGTTCGGACTAAGGGACTTTTAAAAATGGCGGCGCCCGGGACGATGCAAATGAAGCCCAGGATATTTAAATCCCGGGCTTCATTTGCAACTTCGAATGCCTACATTAGCCTCCCTAGTTCGAACTAGGGGGCTAGTGTAGACATACCCAGAAATGGAAAAGCCACCTTAGTGTCCTGATGCATCAGGCAAAGGGAAGGTTTCTGCTTTCATGGTCATCAGCCCAGAAGCTGAGAATAGCTGGTGGCAAAAAAAAAGGTTTTCATGTTTCTTAACAGCACCTCACTCTTAAAGCGGGTGGAGAACTCATTTCAAGACATAACTAAATAAATGCCAGCTTAGTTAATAACTGTCCCTTGAGATTCTATAACTGCTCTCTGTCCAATGGCTATGCAAGTATTAATTTTTCAGCCAATTTTCCTTAATACTGTAGGAACAACAGTGTCTGCTTTCTGCAAAGTGCATTAGTTGTCATGAATAAATCACAGTTAACCTGCTGCACTTTTCCCACTTGAAAAAGCTGCCTGCTGTTGATTTGGAATTTTTTTTGCCACATTTAAACCACTCCATGGTTTGGCATCTTCTCTTCTGAGCAGTTTAAAGCCACTCATTTCCTGTGTACCATCAATGTTCAGCCAGGAAGAACTAATAGTATGAGAAAAATGTGTAACTTCAGTTTAAAGTCCCTTCTTGAAAATATCCCAGACTTCAAAACAATTCTAAATAGACGCCATAGGGTTTTTTAAAAAACACTTAAAATATACCTCTCTGCTAATCTTTCATATACATCTTCCTAAAACCAACTTAGAATAATTGCCATAAATAAAACTCAGTCATTAAAGCACAGCTGGTAAATTGCAGGCTGCCAGCAAATATGGCAATGATGAATGATATGCAGTTTTTTTAAACTTCTCTTATAAGTACTGTAAGTGACTGTAAGGTGTCCAACTGGCAACCCCTGTCTTTGATCCTTTGTGTCTTAATCCTCATCTGGTGGTATCACTTGTAGGATTGAGAGCGGAGTTGTATATTTCTTTCTCATACAAAGCTGAATCTTCTCCTAATGAAATCAATTATTATAATCTCAGTCGACTTCCATGGGAGCAGGATTGTGCCCAGAACTGAAGAGCACACTACAAAGACTCTGAGCAAAGACACTAATTAATGGCAAATGTGGGGGAAGGAGATTTGATGATGCAGAGAGGGATAATGGAGCACAGTGTTCAGTTGGTGAGTGGCGAGCATGGCGAACAAGGCTGGAAAAAGATGGGAAGCAGTTTTCCGGAAAAAGGACTTTTGCCCGAGCGGGAGCAGCATAGTTTTTCCGGAAAAGCAGCTGATTTCTTACAGTAGATCGTCAGTGCTTTTCCGGAAATTCAAGGGGCCAGTGTAGAGAGCTCGCAGCTTATTACGGAAAAGCGACTGCTTTTCATTGTTGTTCCTTACGGTCTGGTAATAGGTTTTTCCCAACATGAACACACTGATAATAAATCTAGAGTCAGTATTCCTAATTTCAGATAAGAAAGGGTGCACGCATGGAAATATAATACACACATTCAGTAGATTACAAGATTTCCAATGACGTCTTACAAGAATTATTTTGCATAAATCATTTTCCAATAATTCATATTCATAAGCATATTTTCATAAAGCATACGGAAGACCCCACCACAGGAGACACTTTCAGGCTCTGTTTACACTACCAGGTTATGTCGAAATAAGTTATTTCAAAATAAAAACTTGAAAAGCAACAAGTAGTCTTGCAGTACCTTAGAGACTAACAAAAAATGTAGATGGTATCATGACCTTTCGTGGGCACAACCCACTTCATCAAATGAATGGAGTTTAAGGGATCAGTCCAGTTATTTGAAACCAACCTCTTAAACTCCATTCATCTAAAGAAGTGGGTTGTGCCCACGAAAACTCATGATACATCTACATTTTTTGTTAGTCCCAGAGGGTATGTCTACACTGCCACCGTAGTTCGAACTAGGGTATCTAATGTAGGCATTTGAACTTGCAAATGAAGCCCGGGATTTAAATATCCCAGGCTTCATTTGCATGTTCCTGGGCAGGCACCATTTTTAAATGTCCGTAGTTCAAACTACCTGTCCGCGGTTACATGCGGCATGGACTAGATAGTTTGAATTAAAGCTCCTAGTTCGAACTACCATTATACCTCCTTGCAGGAGGAATAACGGTAGTTCGAACTAGGAACTTTAATTTGAACTACCTAGTCCATGCCACATGTAGCCGCGGGCAGGTAGTTCAAACTATGGGCATTTAAAAATGGCGCCTGCCCGGGAACATGCAAATGAAGCCTGGGATATTTAAATCCCGGGCTTCATTTGCAAGTTCGAATGCCTACATTTAGCCACCCTAGTTCGAACTACGGTGGCAGTGTAGACATACCCATAGGTACTGCAAGACTATTTGTTGCTTTTTAAGTTTTTCCAGTTACAGACTAACATGGCTACCCCTTTGAAACTTTATTTCAAAATAATAGCTCCAGAAATAACTATTTCAAAATAAGCCTATTCCTCTTCACAAGCAGGAGTTATTATTTCGAAATAACAGGCTTGGTAGTGTGGACATTCATGTTGGTATTTCGAAATAACTCCCCTTATTTCAAAATAACTCCCCATTGTAGACGCGCCCTCAGTCTCCCATTTCCTGCATCACTTGCACCTACCAGTGCATACATAATGCTTAAAAATACAGCAAGAGTTACCCACAAGTAGTTAATTCTTTGATGTGTTCAGCTCTATGCATAATGTCCTGGCTGGATCTGAATGGCTTCCTCTTACAATCCCCAGTTGTAAACCATCCTCTTTTCACCATCCAGGTAATTAACATCTTTTAAAATTCAGACTCAGTCAGTGCCATGGTGTTGAGATTGACGTTGCAATTTCAGTTTCAGTATTCATATTGTTGAGTGGTATTAGCCATTGCTCCATTAAAAAAAAAAGTTACTATAGTGCACTGAGTTTTGGACAGTCAACATTTTTTCTAAGGCTGCAAAGAATACCAAGTGAGGTAGCATCCTGTAGGCCAGTCGCTATGAATATATAGCTCTGCTGAGGCCCTAACAAAGGTCTGTTGTGCTGCACACACACTTCGATTTGCAAGTTTAACTGTAATGATTTGCTTTCTATGTGGAAAAGTGTTGGCAGAAAGGAAACTGATTACAACATCATAGGATCTTGGGAATTGCAGTTGCTGTTCAGTGCACACATGCACTTCCATCCACGAGGTGCCAAGTTCTCCTGGTTTTACATAGCTTCTGCCTCCCCTGAATATCATTTAATCCTTGTCCTCTTTCTGAAATTCCCAGGTGCTAACCCTTCTCCTTTTCTACCATGGAACTTTTAACCTAGCTAAGCAGCTAATATAAAAGGTCAACAGTAGCAATATACTGATGCTGCGGAGGAAATTTTCTTAGAAGCAAGCCAGATCTCTCTCACAGGCTCATAGGGCACGTCTAGATTATGTTCTATTTTTGAAAGAGGCTATGCAAATTCCACAGGAATTTTCATATCTTCTTCCGATCGCTTTTTTGAAAGCAGGTCTTTCAAAAGTGAAAGTAGTATGGACACATTTTTTTCAGGGAAAAAAACCGCTCTTCCTAAAAAAAGGAGGTTTTCGTGGTTTTTCAAAAAAGGGGTTTTTTCCTAAAAACCGCATCCAGACTACTTCCACTTTTCAAAACCAGAACGTAGTCTAGATGCTATATAGAGTCTGATTCCATGTAATTTTTGTTTGTTTTGGTAACACTCTTGTTTATGTGTCTTGATTGTGTGACAAGTTTTGTGGAATATGTCTCATTTCTTAACTCTGGACTTTCTGCCTATCTGGAATATCTCATCATTTCCTCTGCTGTAAATTCATGTGGAGGATTACTTAGCTGGAATTCAACTCTTTCCCGTGTTCTCTAGCAAAATTCATCGTGTAATATGGGGCCTCGCTCAGAGAAGTACCACAAGGTCCCTTTTTTAGTTTTGCTTTCAGAAACTAGGCTGCATGCTTAGGAGTAGTAGTGAGCTCTAAGGAGCTGCAATATTATTGTGTGGATATGACTGAGCAGGGCAAAAGCAGCGACAACAGCAACAGCAATTTGGTCTTCGGGTGAGTCCTTAGAAAAAAAAATCTACTATGTCACAGAAGGTCCTGGTGAAATATTCTTCTCATTATGTCTCTCCCCTGTGTTCAGATAAAGTAGCAATGGCTCAGATGGCTGGCGCAGTGCATTGCTTTTCACTGTGGGGGTATTTTTTAAGATGAGGCGTATCCATGTTGAGCAAAAAGAGGAAGAACATAGGTGATGCTGAAGTGCAGATCTACACAGGGAATGAGAATGAATAGGTTTAGGATGTCTGGATGGACAATAGAGGAAGTTTCCAATCAAACCTTCAGATGAACTGTTCTCTTCAGTGATCTCTCTCTCTCTCTCTCTGTTTAGTTTGCCAGGCAGGTTATGCCAAGGGAGCAGGTCACAGAGGATAACTGATTGCCAGTACCTTGGCCAAGCCATGTCCCCAACTTCCTGCATCTCCCAATGTGAGATTTTGCTACAATTTTTCAAGAGGGTGAGGTAAAGGGAGGGACCATTGCTACATTTTTTTGTGCATGTACCAAAAACTTTCCTGTTTTGAGGAGAAATGCTGGTGTGGCCTCAGGGCTTGCTGGGCTCCTGGGCAAGCTGGGGAGGAGCTAGCTCCATACTACCAGAAAGGATAGAGTCTCGGGTGGAGCGAGGAGCACTAGCCAGGAGCCCCGGGCTCATTTGAATCGCTGGATTCCAGGGAAGTTGCCCCCTTTGCTCCCCACTGCAGGCAGGCCTGTCTGGTCTTGAATAGCGCTGTTCACTTCCATGCTGCCTGACCAACTCTGCATCACCTGCTTCTGCTAGAGTCCACATGGGGAAGGCAGTAGAGGTTAGCAGTAGAGAAAGAGAAATCTGCAAATGGGGGGGGGGGGGAGCATTTCTTAGGTCACACTTACACACAGGAAAAAATGCTGGCTGTGCCATGGTCTTTCTGCCTGGATTGGATACTTGAGGGTTAATTACAATACTATTGCCAAGGTACTAGATAAAGAGGGCAGAAAGGGTGAGGAAAGAAGTACAGAGACATCTCTTAATGAGACCCTGGCAACGGCACAAATCCAATAGGAATTGGAGAGGGAAGCAAGAAAGGGCCCTTTGTGTATTTTTTCCCATCTTCACATTTGTTTATTTGCTGCCCAGGGACTGCACCAGCAGAAGCATAGTGGAGAAGGAGAATTACCTCTCTGTCTTCCACTGGATTTTTACAGATGCAGAGAAACACATAAAGGGCAGCATTCAGCAATAGGCTGAGCCTCCAGCATTGCAGTGATTTCATTTGGGACACGAGTGTTCAGCACCTTGCAGGATCTGGCTTAAAATGCAGATTGTTGAAGAAGGAAATAACATGGACAGAACTGTTCATTCCCAGTGAGCTCAAGCCTACAAACTATTATTCAAATTGCTACACTGGCTTCAATGGATTTGAGTAAGGACTATTGTCATGAGCAAGTGTCAGCCGGATGGGGTCCCAAAAGTGCCTTTGTTCAGTTAGGAACTGGGCCCATCTATTCCGGCGGTTACCTTTCACTCTGCAGAATGTTCCCGTCTGTTCTGCCGGCTCCCACCTCTGTGCTGTGATTAGAGTAGATGATTACGCTTACATAACAGCATCAAATTAATTCGCAGCACAGCACAACAGCAGAGGAAATTGTTTGAGTTCTCCAATCTCACCCTCCCCAGTTTATTTTAGTGACATCAAGGGATAAAGGCAAAGTGGGTCAGTAGAGCACTGCTGGGAAAACAACCAAAACATCAGACCTGACCTTGTAAACGAAAGTGAGACACAGCAAATAGAGAAAAGAGTTTGTACCAGGTTCTATTAAAAGAGCCATCAGGATGAATCAGTCTCCTAAACACACATTTCCATTTGAAAGTGCTGAGGTGATGGCAGGGCAAAACCAGCGGTACGGTCTGTCAGTGGAACAGAGACCCTTTTTCCCGCTATGTTGAGTGAGTCAAGGACTTGGAGCACAGACATCACTTGAGGTTTTAGTTTTGTTTTTAAGTGGAGGAGGCCTCAAGTTTTCTTCTCAGCAACGCTACCATAAAGACTCATGTAACTGTTTCCACTACTTTGAGAAGAAGATGGGCTTCTTACACCTGCTTACACCTTCAAACGCTAGTGTAAAGAACATCTTGCATAGGGCTGGGTGCACATGTGGTCTATTTTAGTTCCCAATCAGTATGCTCGCTAATTTTGGATCTTTTAAAAAAAAAAAAAAAAAAATTGTACGTGCGCCTATAAATTCAACTCCCCACAAATGCATTCTCAAGATGGATAACCTCACAGGAGAACAGCAAACTAACTTTTTGAGAACTCAGGACATCATCTGGCATGTATCAAAACACCTCTTTGATATCAAGGTGCTACAAAGAATGGCCTAAGGCCAAGATTTTCAAAAGTGACTTGTGTTTTTTTTCAAAGCCTAAATTTCTAGATTCCCAAGTAAAGCCAATGTAAAGTTGTCTGATTTTCATAAAGGAAGGTGCTCACCATTTGGTAAATCAGGCCTCTTCGAGATGCTGTTGCTTGGACATTGAATCACTGATGCAACCCAAATGACTAGTCTTTTATACAAAATCACAGCCTTAGACTCCATGAACTCCTTGATATACAATTGTTTGTCCTGCAGCTTTTTCAGGCTCCTCCAACTTTGCCTGCAATGTGTGTAAGATTCTTGCCACATTTCTCTGTTAGTCTTACAGACTGCAATATTTTACTACTTAAACTTGAAGAAGAGATTACAGTGCATTCATCTTCAGACTCATTAACTGTAGCAGTACGGCCCACTTGACTCAAAAGAGTCAAAGGTCAATGCTGGTGCTACAACTGTACCAATTAACACAGCACTAAAAGGAGAAAAAAAACAACCTAATACCCCAAATCAATAGCAGCTGCTATTCCCACAAGTATGTAATGACCAAGCTCTGTTTTTAATAGCTTTAAATATTGGTCTTTTAGTTTGGAGATCGCATTTAGTATGCGTGTTTAGGTGCTAAGAAAAAAAAACCAAAAAACAAAAACAACAAACCCCAAAACAAACAAAAAACCCCACTGTTATCCTTGCATATACTATTTCACAGACACACTGCTTTTAATTATGAACCACTTTAGTGAATCCCTAGAAAAGTGACAGCCATATGGTATTATGGATTGCAAACTGTCTCTCTGCACTGCCTCTTTACAATGTGGGGCATCTGGGATGTATGTGTGTGGATGTGGCATGTAACTCATCAGGAGACATGAAGTGTGCTAGCATGAAAGTTTCAGATCTTAAATGATTGAAAATGGGAAATTAAGTTTCAAACACCAGCTGGCAAATAAAAACAAACATTTTTTTCCCCCTCTCAAGATTTGGGGAGGACTACATTCATGATTTTTGAAACTTTGGGATTGGCAATACTAGGATACAGCTGACTGTACTATAGGGGGCTGCATCTCCCCTCCCAATCATAAAGAGCTTTTTGATTCATGTGTGTGTGTGTGTGTGTGTGTGTGTGTGTGTGCGCGCATATGCCTGTGTGATGCATTTGTCTGTAAAACAAGCTGTTGGTAAACAGCGTTAGAAACACAAATGTCAGAAAACAAGACCATTTCTCCTGGTTTGCTGTCTTACTAGCCTATGGGTAGAAGAATGTTGGCATAATAGGGATGATTTAGGGATAGGTACAAATCTTCTGGCCCTATATACATTATATGGCATTCCTCACACCCCTTATCAACACTCCCACTCTTTCACATAGTTGAGGAATAGCCAAAACTGTGCTTCCATTCTTCTGGGGGGGGGGGGGGGGAACAGATTATCTTGGGGAATGCTTGTAGCACTGTATGCATGGATCGGCAGAATTGAAATGCCACAGTTTTCCACGAGGTATCTTGGCACAGTATTTTCATTAGTGTTGTGCACACAGCTTTAACTCCTTACACACTCCTATGGTTTGCATTTAGCCTTCAAATGCTTAGTAGCAACTGCTGAAAGCTTGTCCAGCATGCATTTCTTTCTTTTTTTGATTAAGGCGAGGGAGTCAGAATTGCCGAGTTCTGTCCATACTTTTGTTTTGAATTGCTGTGACACTCACTTGAATTTGGGCCTCAGATTTCTACCCGTATAACAGTGACATTTTTCTCACTACAGCTGAAGACATTGTAAAGCACAGTCCAATTTACATTTTGTGCTCTGAGATCCTCAGAGAAGGTGCTGCACAAATGTCAGCATATGAAGGCATTTCATTGATCACACGAGCATGACAGTGCTATCACGGTACAGACTTTGGCTAACACAAAAACAAGCATAGTTACAGCATATGAGTAACAGAGGCAGAGATTTTACAAATCTGAACCTTAGTCCTACATTCCTTTTATACTCCCACTGACTCCAAATGGAATGATAAACTGGAATGATAAATTGGACACTAAAGCAAAAACAAAACAAAACAAAAAAAAACCCCACCAACAGTGCTGCCATATTTTACTGAATCATAATCTGACTAGTGATATTTTGTAAACACTCTTTAAAATAGAAAGAAAACAAGAAATTATAATTTTAAACTACAGGCAGTCCCTGGGTTACATGGATCCGACTTACATCAGATCCCTACTTACAAACGGGGTGAGGCAACCCCACACTAGCTGCTTCCCCCCAGCAGACCAGGGAGACGCGAAGCTAGCGGCCCCCCCAACAGACCAGGGAGACACGGAGCGGCTTTTCTCAGCAGATACCTCAGCTTGAGAATAAAGGACTGAGGGAAGTGAGGTGTAGGAGAATAAAACTGAGCTCTGGAGAAATGTTTGGCTAGAGTTTCCCCTACAATATGTACCAGTTCCGACTTACATACAAATTCAACTTAAGAACAAACCTACAGTCCCTATCTTGTACGTAACCCGGGGACTGCCTGTACTTTAAAAGTAGTTGTTCAACAATGTGTCTGGTCACAGAGCTTGAAACTGTACATGCACCTAAGAGCAATCTCCCAGCACCTTCCGTGGATACTTGCTTGAGTAAGAGTGAAGTAGAGGTCCCTTAATTTGTTCATATACAAAACATACTGCCACCGCAAAGTTCAGTTTATTTTGTTCCTCAGTCAATCGGAGCCAAATGAACCTAATGAATGACATTTCATCGGAAGCTTTTGCTGTTTATAATAATACGCCTTGCTTTATTCTATAGTGTCTGCAATTTCTCTAACAGCTGACCCAAGATTATGTCTCCAAGAGGGACAATGCTAGTGTCTTGTAAACAGCTGCTGTTTCTTCTCTCTCTGTTAATGAGTTTAGAAAATGACATTCCAGATGCAGTTTTGCCAATTAGAGCTGCAGCTACCTGATTCTTGAAGGACATAAGGTATGCCTAATTGTACATGGAGACATTTTAAGTAGTTGTTCTCTGCTTAGCGTGCTGCAAATTTCTTAACCTTCACAGACAGAGTCATACAATTGGTAACAGCAATAAACAATAAAAAAATCTACACCCACACAGGTGAAAGCAGCCATTTCCAAACTGCATAAGATTTTGACCATAGGGTTTCTTGTCCCAAGTCTTTGAACAATAGTGCAAAAAAATCAACATACTTCATCACACCTCTATTAAACATCATCGCACTCTTCCAGGTAACTGAACACTGAGAAGTGAAAGTGGGAGGTAGAAGGATGTCAGAGCCATGAACTGTTTTGGATCATTAAGGAGATAGTTTCAGAAAATTTTATGTACAGGACACGGAGAAACAAAAATAAGACATTTTCTATAGTGGTGCCAAGATTTGTAAGCTATAGACCCCACTGAGTTTTCCGTTCAAAATATAATTCCTCTAAGCAAATACAGGTTCATTCTAACTTCTCATGCTGAGGGTGGGAGCTCTTGGGAGGCAGCCAGACCTACACTTGGGACATTCTGCACTGGGAGTATGTTACTGCCTCCCCTGTGTCTTGAGCTTGTCGTCTCCCTGTTTTTTCCTTAACTGGTAGGATGCTAGGCACACCCCTAATCCTCTCACCAAACTTCCTTGGGACTTAGTATACACGACTAGTTAATAACCATGTCATAACCATGTACTGCTTACTGTGATGAGATGCCACCCGGCTGCTTGTATAGGATGGGAAGAGAAAAGTGGAGAAATAAGATGCCTATACTATCTTCTGCTCTTCCTCTCCTATAGAGCATAAGTAGGACATCACTAGTAATGGTTTATTGCAAAAAAATCATTCTAAATACTAAAGAAATATCTAGGGAATATCAGAGACAGAGTAATCATCTCTTGTCTTTCAAGAACATGGTGTAAGATGTGTCAGATGGAGCACACAGTATCAGGCAAAGTAAAACCTCTTCCTGGAGGTGACGTGGGAAGGAACCAAGAACCATTCCACTTTCACTAAATGAGAGAGAATAATCAGGAGCACACTAATGAGCTATGAACAGGGTACTGAGGTGACACAATACCTGGAATATTTAGCCCATGCTCTAAATGCTGCTACTGGCCCCTCCTTCATTAGTTAGCATCAGCCCTGCCTTTCCAACCAGGGTCCCAGTCTCTCTCTCACCACGTCCAATGACTTCACACCCTTTCCTCTCAGAGTCCCACTCTCCTTCCTGTGTGTGTTTTTTCATCTCTTAGCTTTTTTTTTAAATTATTTTCTGCTGCCTACCTATTGGCAATGCTGCATGACCAGCAGCTTTGTCTGCTGCTCCCATTGTGACTGGCATGTTATTAATAAGGGGTGGCTGGTGTCTCTCATTACACTTCCAGTGAGTGAAACCACCTCAGAACTCATTTAGCTTTCTCTCACTGGGGAAGGTTTGCTACACCACCAAGAAGTTCACTTTTCTGCTGCCTTTAGCAATAAAAAAATTCTCTTTTTTTGTTTTAACATTAATAAGGTGAGAGAATAGAGACTTTTCAAAAGAAATTAAGAAATGCATAAGATAGATGCAAGTGCGAAGGATCCCTGTGAGCAAGTACAGAATCCAATTCAGAGAGAGAGTATATACACTAAAAAAAAAAATGTTCAGGGCCAGAAAGAACTCCACAGGCAAACGAGCAATAATAAGGCCTGTGCCTAGTGCTGTGGCTTAAGGTCTCTGGACCATTGAAACTTTCTTCCTGATTTATGAAAGTTATCTGTGGCAACAAATGTGAAAATCCTCTGAAACTAAAAATCACGGAAATAATTGTGATTCCCAGGCTGAAAAGGTCAACTAGATTCAGAAATGTACAGCAAGAATAGAAACCTAATTAGAGACCATACTTCATTGGCTAACAGGGATTAAACTCACAAAGCCTTTATTTGAGAAATATTTTGCAAGACTTTCTTTGAATTACTAATTTATTTACTGATGCTGCACCCCCCATCCCCCCTAAAAGGCTCTGCTGTTGCTTTTTACCTGACATAAGCTACTGCATCACAACTTCAATCCACATTACGTTTCCTATCATTACCTTTTGTTATAATCACTTTTTTAAAAAATTTTACACTTAATTGTCAGCAATGCTATTAAGGGGTGTCACATTTTATTTTGTATCCAATGATGTAGTACCTTCCAGAGTTTTAAAAAGCCAAAAAAGACAATGGGTACATCTACATTGCATCCCTCTTGTGCAAAAGCCTATGCAAATGAAGCATGGATTAGCATATTGCTGCACTTCATTTGCATAATTAATTAGGGCCCGTTTTTGTGTAACAGGCTTTTGAAAAAATGAAGAACTGCTCTTGCGCAAGAGGGTGTTTTTGCGCAAAAAGGAGCTGTGTAACACCCTCTTGCACAAAATGGCCTCTAATTAATTATGCAAATGAAGTGCAGCAATATGCTAATCCACACTTCATTTGCATAGGCTTTTGCACAAGAGGGATGCAATGTAGACATAGCCAATGTGTCATGCCCAAGGTCAGATTTACACCTTAGGTGCCCCTAGGCACAGCATCATCAGCACCCCTCTCCATCCCCTGCCTACAGCTAAGCTTTCCGTTGCACACAGATTTAGAGAGGTAACGGTGCCCTTAGAATGCCGGCACCCTAGGCATGTGCCTATCGTGCTGACCTGGAAATCCAGCCTTGGTCATGTCCTGGATTTTAATGGACATGCACTAAGTGCTGACAGATCCCAGGATCAAAGCCCCCAGGAGTGAAGATGAAGGCAGATACTTATATCACCACATGCATCTAACTGTTTTCCAGCAAGGTACTACAGTCATCTAATCACATTAATAGCACAGCCTAGGATCAATGCCAATCTTCATTTAAGGGCCAAAACAAGTTTTCCTTACTTATGAGAAGAGCCTCATTTAAATGTATGGGTGTTCTTCATCATCTTTTTTTTTGTTAACATCCTGAATACATTTCATGCTCAGAAATTATGGGGACTAGAAGCATAAAGGACTACTAGCACATAAGTAACAAGTGACACAGAATTGCCTGGGCAGCCATTGTGTAAGCTTCTGAATACAGTTACGGCAAAATACTCAAAAGCTAGGCAGTCATTGCACTGTGCTGATCTTCTCCTAATCCATTTTCTGCCCAAACAAATGTACACCCTCTGCCTTCATCTAGTTCTTGAACTAATGCTAGATACAACTTTGCTGCAAACCCAACTGTTTTCCAAGTGATATTTTGCTTTATGTTTATTTTAGCTTATGCACCTGGGACAGTGTTTTCCATTCTCTTACTGTGCACTAAGTACTGTACACAAAATTAAACTCAGTGGTGATTCAGGTCCAAATTTTTCCCTTGAGTGGTAGAACCCAGCTAATGTGCTTAATTCCCATCCGTCACCCCCAATCCCTTACAAAATAATTTAGCAGAACAATCCAACATCAACAAATCCACCTTGAAAGACTGAAATAATCTGGGTAGCAAACATACAGGCCAAATGTCTAGGATGTATGCAGTGGACAACAGCTAGCAATTGTTATAATCTGTGAAGAAATCACTTCCTATGCCTCCCGAGTACACAACCATTGCTAGGGAGGATTATTAGCATATAGACTAGAATGGAGATCTTAGCTATATTATTTACTCATCTGTGACATTTAACTTAATAAATTGTTTCAGAATTAGTTATCTTTGGCTTGATCGGTTTATTAAAAAAAACAAAAAACAAAAAACCATTAAAACTTTGAATGCAAGCTACTCTAAAATGTCTCACTATCATTTCAAAGGGCTTCCTACTGTCATACTGAAATGCCCAGATATGTAGACTGCTGTGAAATATGTAGGCGATGCCTGCTGACTTATTTTCAGATGACGAGGAAGCATGTCAAAACATCAAAGTTTCCTGTGTGGATGTGTGTACATTAATCCCCTGCCTTTGCAATAGCTTGACTTTTTATTGTAACTCGTCGTTTAATGGATTGCAAGACTCTTCTCTTCGCACACTGAACCCTAGTTCAGAAACATCCCTGCTCCCGTCAAGTGTCTTACAGATTCTAACTTTGAGACTTGTAACAGAGCAGCTGCTGAGAGAAAAAAAAAGCCTTTAAAGACTGAATTTACGCCTTTTCGTCAATTTGTCGTCTTCCCTATCGCTCTTTCCCTGTGTTGTACTAGAACTGAAGTGCTAGGGGCTCCCAGCTATCAACTCTATGTAGTGGGAGGAAGAGATGGAAACAGAAGAGCATTGGATACCATGCCAGATCTTTGACACTCCTTTCTGGGCAACTTAGGCTAGTACGTGCACCACATGAGAGGCCTCCTTCATGTCAGTGGGCTGCAAGATTGTTGCAACCAAGATGGTGTCCCGGGACCACTGCAGTTGCACACTTAGAATCTGTGAGGTGTGCCGACTGAACCATAGCAACACTTTGTTGAATGGAGAGGGCGGGCACAGTTCTCACGGCCACCGTTGTGCACAGTCAGCATGCACCTCATTCCACATGCACTTGTTTTATGTGTGTATCACTGTAGTAATACTGGTAGGAAAACACTCTGTGTTCTGGCAACCCTATGCATGAACAATGGTAAACAAAATGTCTCATGGGTCACACATAGAGGCCCAATGCATGTGGTCCATGCAAGTTGCCCACTACTATTAGTTCTGATTAATGAAAGAGACAAATAAAGCTCATGGGTCTATTTTTTAAAAAAAATCAACACCACTGCTCTTAATTACAACAGAAAGGCAGGAATATTTGGGCTTAGTCTAATGATGATTACAGGTGTTCAGATGATGAAGGACATTGAAGTACTTGGACATATGTTTTATGTCTTAAACTGTAAGTCTCTAGACAATTTTCTTAGCTGAGAGTTTGGGCTGGCATCTCCCATTCCATTTAATGTGTTGGGCTTCATCCTTCAGGCTCCAGTAAAGTAAAATATTTTAGCACTTGCCTAACTAGAAGCACATGAGTATAGTTCCAATGGCTTCAGCTGGATTACTCATCGGCTGCATCTAGACTGGCATGATTTTGCGGAAATACTTTTAACGGAAAAGTTTTTCCGTTAAAAGTATTTCCGCAAAAGAGAGTCTAGATTAGCAAGGACGCTTTTGCACAAAAGCATCCGTGCCAATCTAGACACGCTTTTGCGCAAGAAAGCTCCGATGGCCATTTTAGCCTTTGGGCTTTCTTGTGCAAAAAATTAAGGTGCCTGTCTACACTGGCCCTCTTGCGCAAATATTCTTACGCAAGAGGACTTATCCCTGAGCAGGAGCGTGAAAGTATTTGCGCAAGCAGCACTGATTTGTACATTACAAAGTCAGTGCTCTTGTGCAAATTCAAGCGGCCAGTGTAGACAGCTGGCAAGTCTAGATGCACCCATGTAGTTATTACTCATACTTAAGTATGGGTTTCAGAATCTTGCTGTACTAAGTCCTCGGTGCACAGATGAGAGGCCTTGGTGTGTGCAGCAGGTGGACAAGTACTAACCAGGAAGGGTTTAAAGGTGTGCCGTATGGTGAATGGTGAGTGATACCCATTCTCTTTGCTGCTTTTGGGCAGCACCAATAAGTGCATCTGCAACAATGTGCTGAACCCTCATCCAGCATTCGTAATGGGGTGCTTGACTTGGCCCAAGACTACTTCTCATAGAAAGCAGGAGCTCACCAGTCCTGCACTACTTCACCACTAATCCCATGAGCATCCTTCACATGTTGAACAGGCTCAGGGGGGAAGAAAAGAATGCCAATAAAAATTCTGCATTTGCTAGTGTAAATAAGTACCCATCTGGGTGAATACTAGGCTAGGACAGAGAACAGTACTTCATAAGTGCCCAAATATGAGCTTGATTTCAGGAGACCTTGCTGTCCTAATTTTGCTCTGAGAGACTGACAGTAAGATCAGGTACTTGCTTACAATGCTTTGGGTTCAGTCATAATAAATGTACTTGACCATATGATTTTATTGTTCATTTGGTATCCTCATCAGGCCTTTTTCAGTGTGAGTACTTCACAAAAATCAGCCATTGCCTTGTTTATTCTAGGACAGTTCCCAACTCTTCTTTAGCTCTCTTCTGGTCCTGCCATAGTCAGGACGTTAATTTACCACAAGCATTACACACCACGCTTCCCCCATACTTATTTCCACTTTCCTGCATTTTTCTTGCTCCTTTCATTTTTTCCCCTGCATGTGCTGATTCCCTAGTTCCTCTTCTACTAAATTATGCTCTATTATTTCCACAGCCTGAAGAATTCACAGCTGAAGCATTATTTCTAACCTTAGTTTGTATTCCTGGCATGTGCTATAATCTGTTTTGAGTTTTATTTGCAGCCAAGATGCTGACACAGCAGCAATTTTCTTTTCAGATTTTGATTGGGTAGAAGCACAGTTTACTACAGGCACTGGGGTAACAACGCTGTTAACTATCCAACATACACACATGCATGCGCACACACATTTTCCAGTAACTCTTTTTTTAAACACATTATTTGTTATTCATTCTGAATAGAAACAGTAAGTCCTTGGCTCTGTCTACACGGCAGATTGGAGTGAGCCTGCCAGCCCGGGGAGACAGACTCTTATGAGCACTAGCC